>NC_056555.1:19435581-19749192 GCF_910596095.1 Thunnus maccoyii | reverse complement strand
AAATCAGTAGGATTCAACTTCTAGGCAACGTGAAGGTCAACACATCCAATAGTTGTTTAGATATTTCACTCTGGATCAAAGTGGTCGGCTGACTGACTGATACCTCAATAGGTCTACAACTAACGATTATTTTCATTATTAATTAATCTGCCAGTTGTTTTCTTCATTAATTGATTACTTGTTTGGTCCATAAAATGTCAAAAAATGGTGAAAAATACCGATTTCCGAAGCTCAAGATGACGTCCTCAAATGTCTTCTTTTGTACAAAGAAGACTAAATATTCACATTTGGGAGGCTGGAACCAGATAATTTGGAATTTTTCTTTCTTAAAAAAATGACTCAAAACAACTAATTGATCATCAGAAAAGTCAGTGATCTCAAAAAAAGGATGATAAGTTTTCCTGTTTTTTCTTTGGCCATGCTGTCAGTGTTGATATTGGTTGGAGAAACACTCCACTTTGAATCACAGCTGTCTTCTTTCTTTGTCCGTTACGTCCTGTATTATGACGTTCTTACTTAACAGCACAAAATATACGACGGCTCTCTGGACAAATATGGAGATGTACTCAAGACATGATTTAGGTTTTTGAAAGGCTTAATCCAGCAAACCCTTGTTATATTTGCCAAGGCCGTTCTGTTCCGAGCGAGACTTTTGAGAATAACACACAGCGAGTTTTCCTGGTAATTTATGACTGTACTTCCTGAGCCCTCGGAAAAGAAAGCTAATGCATCATGCTAGTATAACAGCACAGTTTACACAAACCGCTGCACCTGCAAGTAAATTCAAATTCATTCAAACCTGCGAGACATAAATCAACTCTGAAATGCAAAAAAAAAAAAAGAAGAAGCAGGCAGATGACTAATGCTCTGCCTGGAACAAATCGAACAGAAATGGGTACAGAAGTATTATTTGTGCTGCATGAATAATGAATGAAATAGTCCCACACTGGGTCTTTAACAATATGTTATGCATCATTAAGATTAGCTTGTGCGCTCTGTGGGGCTACGAGACCATCTTAATGCACCACAATGTATAATTTTCACATGATCTTATAAAAAAAAAAAAACTTTCACATCATCTCGGTACTTCTATCTCCGCTGATGTGATTTGACAGCTCATTACTTCTCTTATCTCCTCCGTCGAGATTTTAATTTAAGCAAAGGAAACCCACGATTAAAAAAGGAAACCTCTGGAGTCGCTTTAAAGCAAAGTTTCTTGATGTTGAAAATGAATAAAATGATGAAGATCTGACCTAGTGACGTCAAATAGTAAAAAGATTGGGGGAAAAAATGTATTTGTGCCAAGAAAGAGAGTAAATAACAGCTTTGTTTTGGTGAAAAGGATATGAAAACTGTATTCACATCACATACCGAGATAAAAAAGAGATTTAAGTTCACCTATGATTAAAAAAAGAGAGGACGCTTTAAGGTGAAACGCGACATTCGGCTCATGTGAACCAGGTCTATGGAGCCTCCCGCCTGGAGGGGGATCAGCCGTGACTCTGCGACCAGGGAGAGGAGCCTCCTGTGGGGCAGAGGAGCCGGCAGACAGGCTCACCGCCCCCACGGGGCTCCAGATATAGAACAGTGAATTACCAAGAGAATTAACGCGGAGCAAAACAGTCACAGAGCAGACGGAATAATGAGGAACGGGCTTGAATACAAACACAGAGAGTTTAGGCATTATTCAGCATATAATGAATGTAGGGGCAATATTATTGTTTAGCAGTGGAATTTTGTATTTATATCATAATATTTTATTGTTTTACACATTTATGCTGTTTAAATTAATGATTCCAAGAAGACATGTCAATGATTAATCAACAATCGATTAATTAATATAAGTTTTATTAAGGTTTTAGTTGTTAGATATGTTCAACACATTTAGTCTGATCTTATTTATGTCCTCTAATGAAGCAGAAGTGGGAGATAATTTTAAATAAAGTCATTATTTTGTGTTGTTTAATGTATAAACTAAGTAGTTTGGTGTTTATCTGTTCTTTAAATTCATAATTGACTCTGATTTTGCAGCAAACTTTGTTCACGTCAACAGTTAAAATGTTTATATTCTGGAAAACCACTGTATCCACTGTATGTAAACATTGCTGACTATAGATTAAGTTAGCTAATTCCAAGTAAATCAAATGTGTGAAGAATTTCTTAATCGATTAGTCATATTGACTGAAAATTTATCATCGACTATTTCCATAATCAATTAATCATTTCCATTCCATCTCACTCAAAAGAAGGCAACTTGAGTTAATCGAGTAATCAGTTCAGTCATTTTTTGAGCAAAAATACCAAAGTTGTACTGGTTCCAGCTTTTCAAAATAAAAGTATTTGATGTTTTTCATGTTTAACAGTAAACTGAATATATTTGGTTTTTGGACTCTTGATTGGACAAAATAAGACATTTTAAGACCTCAACTTGGCAAAATATAATGGACATTTTTCACAATTTTCTGGCTTTTTATTGACACAATTGATTAACAGAGAAAATAATCAGCAACTTCCAACTAGCAGCCCAACTATTGAGCATCTATTTGATTATTTTACATGTAATTGCGCATATAGTTGCCACATTAGGATACATACTGCTATAAAAATATTATTATTAACATCTTGACATTGATTTCAACCATACAGCTGAGTATGTGTGTGAAAAGTCAAGAGAGAAAACAGAGATCCACATAACGTCAGACCTAAAAGAGCATATGAAACAGTATCTTCCATATAAGGCTCTGCTTTTTGCTTTGTTTTAATAACTTCACCTTCGTTCTGCCTGGAATAACACACACACACACACACACACACTCCTGCCGCTGAGGCCAAACCCAAGGTGTGACCGAAAGGAAGTAAACAGCACTGACTCAAAACTTCAAGTCTTAACAGGCTACTCCGCGCACGCACACACACCCACTCACTTATTGAACTCGTGGCGGGCGAAACGGGACACGTTATACAGACGTGATGTATGAGACAAACACAACCCCGGTGTCCGCGAGGTGACGTTAGGCCACACTGAGCCGAGCTGTCACGTCTGATGGATCACTCTCCGAGCGATCTTCATCACTCCGCTTTATAAATCGCTCTGACACTGCTGATATTCACAGACATTACAATCTAATCGCCGCACTTTCAGGTCATCATGATTATTTTAATGCTGCTTGCAAAGCAGTTTTATTTGATTCAATAACAGTTTAATCTTCTTTTTTTTTTTTTTACTGTGGTCATATTATTCTGTCTCTATCTGTACACTTGATCTAATCAAAGATGTACCAGGAGTCAGTGAGATGGTGATGAAGACAGTAAGGAGTCACTGTCTACTACTGCAGAAAGTGCTGGAAGTAAAGTGTTTAAGAGGACGTATAATGCACATTTCCAGGTCTATATTTTTATTCTGGGGCTCTACTTGAATATATAAAAAATTTGCATGATTTACAGTTTTTTTTTTTTTTTAATTATTTATCATATACTGGCTCTTTATGCAGCCCCTCAGTTCAGTTTTAGCTCCTGCCTCGTTAAGACCCCCCCCTCCACCTGATGAACTCTGTTCTGATTGGTTAGCTTCCAAAAGCTGGCCCTCGACAAACTGCGCCAGCTCCAAAGGTTACGTAAACAACAAATACTAATAAAATTTTGCTTCCTTTTCTCTTTATTTACTAAAAATATAAACTGCTCAAGTACATCAGTACATGTTTGGGATCCAAAATATGCGAGTACACAACACAAACAACCCACTTTAGCGACAGAGACCACCAACGGATGGCCTTTTTTGGGCATGCACAAACACAAAAAGCATATTTTATCCCCTTAAAAATCCCCTAACAACAGCTCTGTAATGAGAGTGAAACCAGCAGCGAATAGAGAGAAACGGTGGCATCAAAAACTGAAGTGAAATGAGTTGATTAAATGTACTTGTGCATTAATGTCAGCAAGACAGAATTCAAAATGACAGCTTGAATGATCTCTTGATAGCTTTTTTAACACTATTATATATGTATGTATATGATTATAAGCACCGTTTAACTCTAATCTCTTTGCAGCTTCCCTCTCATGCCTCACAGTAATCTATTCTGACAGGAGTCCAGAGGTGTGTCACCGTTGCATAATCTGTGTAATAACTTGATAATAGAGGGTGTGACTTCTGACGAGACGGAGATCTGAGGTTTAAAAAGGTAAAACGCGACGCTTGTTTTCAACTATATGTCAAAAACAGAAAAGAAATATCTGAGAGAGAACATGAAATAACTTTGTATTTGCATTTTTCTCGGTGCCTCTCAGCTCCTCAGACGCAACTGTGTGCAATATGTGTGGTGGGAGATAAGACATGAAAAGCAGCCCGATTTCTAACAGAGCTCTGCAGTCAGACTCAGATGTCCATACAGTATGACAGTGTCATAGTGCCCCCCCCCACCCCCCCACCCCCCTCAGAGCCTCATTAACAAGCCACAGATGGAGAGATGAGGGTGGAGGGCATGTCTGACTGTGTCTGACTCTGGCTGAGATATCCTGCTCTCCCCATTACACTCGCTGCGAATTTAAGCAGTGATCAGTTAGGATGATCCAAGGGGAACGATGGCTGGGAGCTACTGGTGTAGACTGTAGCGCCAGAGAAAACAGTGACGTGGGTTTTTTTATAAAGGAGACGTATGAGCTAAACACTGGGTTCATCAGGGGTTAAATGCTTAGGATTAAGATCTACAGAACTAAAGTCACTCAAACAAAAGATAGACTGGTACATTAGCATGAAAAAGACTAAGACCTCAGCGACGTAAGCGGCTCTGAGGATGTACTTAGACACAATGTGAATTGCCGGATACATTAAAATATGAGAAAGAACATAGTTGGAGCATAATAGAAGAGTGCAGTACTGATTTACCACAAATAGAATAACATAATAATCATTCTCACTCATTATAACATATTTTCAGACTTCCTTCCACTGCTTTTTCCTGATCCGGACCACATTAGACAGATTAGAAAATTTAGTCTATAAAGATGATTAGGGCCCGAACACAGAACGGTGCGAAAGACGAGCTCTACAAGGCCATAACTAACGAAACGGAGAGACGTGGAATCATGCTGTGAATGTCTAGCCGCAACATTAGTGACATCAGCATTTTTGTGTTTCCACAAATAGGTTTGTTTCCATAAAGGTTTGACAAAGCTGAAACTGTGTTTTAATGACTCTCTGGAGCCTCCTCAGTAATCTACTCAAGATTTGTACAAGGTAAAATTTCAGCAGTGACGCCACACAGCTCTACGTTGTGATTCCAAATTATTTGTCCAACATGACTCTGATTGGCTTAGATTTTTTTCATCATCGACTAATCTGTCATTTATTTTCTAGATTCATGGATCAGTCGGTTGGTCTATAAATATCTGAAAATGGTGAAAAATTTCAATCACTGCTTCACAAAACCAAAGATGCAACCTCAAAATGTTATCTTTTGTTCTGACCAACAGTCCACAACCCAAAAATACTCTGTTTACTGTCAGAAACCAGACATTATTCACATTTAAGAAGCTGAAGAAGCTAAGAACACAAGAATATCAGCATTTTTCCTCAAAATTTATCAATTAGCAAAATAGTTGCAGATTAATATTCTGTCATGTCAATCGACTAATCGATGAATTGTCAAATCATTGCAGCTCTAAATTCATCTAATAATTGTAGATATTTCAGTCAAAACCACAAATGCCAACCTCATGTTGGTGCTGGATGATAAAAAGCCAGAGGGCTTCCTCCTCTGGGGACCATAAATGTCAGCAAAAAAAAAAAAAAATTTTAAAAATCAAGCCATCCAATAGTTACTGAGATATTTCAATGGGCCAACCGACATGGGCTTCCCTAGAGCCATGCTTCTCATGTTGCTAAAAATAGCGGTGCTTCAACGTGCCACACATTTCAGTTTGTGCTTCTAAACTTCAAACCACATTTCGCTGAAAACTCCAGCACTTCCTGACACAAAGTTGCTGCCACTTGTCTCCACTCTGCAGCCGTCCTCAGCTGCTGCAGGGTGGACAAGGACAAGAGTCGACAATAGCCTTTCATAACAACAACAACTGTGCATTTTAAAACATGGTGCTCAAACTATTTAAGCAAAACAGTACATGATTTGCTTTAAAAATTAAACCGGATGGCGCACAGAGTTAAATGCATCTGCCAATATTTTCAGTAATCTGGTTTTATCCAGTTGTAGTAATTAAACTAATGTCTCTAAAATGAACCACACTAATGATATTTAATGATAGGGGGATATTTAAAAAGTTTTTTGGAACATTTCACACAGTGTAAGGGATCATTAAAGCTCCTCTTGTTGTTGTGCAAGTATAAATAATGTTGGACTGCAGCACACGGAGCCCTTTAGGTAAGAGTGGCCTTTTTTTAAGCGAAAAGAAAAGAGCAACACAACAAAAATGATGTACAGTGTGAAGAGGTTGCTCTTTTATCTACACCAGAGAGAAACTAGGTAATAGAGTGAATCAATAAATCACACTCCAGGGAGAGAGAGAGAGAGAGAGAGAGAGTTGTGGATGGTTATTGAGTTAAAATCAATAAACTGTTGGCAATCCATTTACTATCTGGAGAGCTCAGCGTCAACTAACGATTTGGTAATATAGAATCTAAATATACAGCAACAGCTATATCTATATAAAGCTTTTAAAATAGAGTACAAGATGTACTGCACTATCTAAGAGAAGGAGGTTTATCAGTGTGTGAGAGTGACTCGACACAATCTGGACCACGTGTGTGTGTGTTTGTCTATGACCTGCTTTACACACCCACATGCAGTTTGGGATTCAATGAAAAAAAAAAAAAAAAAAAAAAAAGTTGTAATCCCTCCTCTTCTCTCTCCTCTCCTCTTGTAATCTGAGATTTTAATCTCCGCTTTCCAGCACAAAGATTACCCAGCAGCCCTCGCTCTCCCCATTCTGAAATGCTCAGGAAGAAGATGAGGATACAGATGTGTTAGGTTGTAATCTTGAGAGAGAGAGAGGAAAAAGACAGATATGGTACGACGGATTTAAAGGGCGTAGAAGAGGAAATGATGCGGATATTAAGTGACAGAGGTACAAAAAAAAAAAAAAAGGGAGCGAGAGTTAAAAAGAGAGAAAACGGTTGCCTGCTGTTACAAGTCGAGGTCAGTTATTTGAACTCCGCAGGTGGAAAATCAGAATCGGATTAGTTTTCAAAGACGGAATATTCAAACACGTTAAGGTCGGAGTTTATATCAAGGTCTTTAAGGGAACATCTGTACAGGTTACAGAGGTAGCATGTCTGCAAGGTGAAAAGTCATTAGCCAAAGCAGTTGTCTTTAACATACTAATATTAGCAAATATCTCATGATTATTTTCAACATGGCGGACCTGCTCCCTATGTAGATGTAAAGGGCTCATTCTAAGGTGACAAAAAAAACACAACAATTCTTATTTTCAGGTGATTATACACCAATTAAAACATACTTACGATTATTATACTCCATTTCTGCTAAGTCCGTTCCCGCTAGATGCCGCTAAATTCTGCACACTGCACCTTTAAGGCATCATGCAGCTAAAATATCTGCTTCTATCATACGAAGGTGAGCTCAAGGTTGCGGTCCAAGTAGAGTTTTCTCTATTCTTTCCTTTGAAAATGGGTCAGTGGCCTCGTTACAGCCTGTAGCTGGATGTAACCTGAGAAAAAAGTTGATCTTTATGGCCACTCTGTTGACCAATTAGGAACACTTGATTGATGAGAACGGCCGACTTTATGGTCACTCCGGTTGTTTGTGGTGCTCCGTCCAGTTATAATAAAGATGGTAGATTAAATGTTAGTGAAACCTGTCAGTATAACAAACAAAAGCCTCCAAAATGTCCATAAAGTTGAAGCAAATTGAATCAGTTTATTGTCGGCATGTTGCATTAGACTGTAATTGTTTCAGCTCAGTGTACCGAATATATCTGTTTCCAGTTTATTGTCAGCCTAGAAAGGATTGTAAGAGTGTGACATTTTCAAACTTGTAGTCTTACACACCAACTGACACTGACTCAAGTGAGTTTATCAGGTTTTCGTTGCTCCCTCTGGAGCCACAAAAGGCTTTAGTTTGGAGAACTTCTTCACATAAGACCTGAAAACAGACTTTGATGTGTAAAACTGCTGGAGTTCCCCTTTAAAATTTAAGTGCTGCACTCATTTCAGTCAATGACGCACACACGCTGTCACTTTGGCTAATTATTTTTTCATGCCACTCTGCAGTACAGTCACAGCTTCAAGTCTGCTTTTACACCTAAAAATAAGAGAACAAGAGGGGAAAGACACAGGAGCAGCCCAGCAAGCCAAAAACAACAACTTGATGTAAGAATATGACGACAGCAGCTGAGAGGTAGAGTCCACTACTGCAAACCTAAATCAATGTGACAATGAACTGCTTGAAACATTCTTCATGTGTAAAAATAAACTGGAACTGGAAATAAAACTGCAGTTTTATTTCCAGTTCCAGTGTCAAATTTTGGTACCTTGTGGGACTGAGAGTGAGCACAGCCCCCAAAATAAGTTTTAAAAACACACATTTACCCACTGAAGCATCTCAGGCGGAGGCTCCGACACAGACAGGAGCACCAACCCGCAGATACAAAGAGACGGATTAATTTCACCAACCTGTACGGCAGCTAGCAGCTAATTAGCATGGCTAGCATCGTTAGCATAGCCATGCCGTGCTGTGCGTATCCCATAGACTGTATAAAAATAAGGCGTCTCCAGTTTAACAGCACCGTGCTGAGCAGGTGACAGGTGTGTTTTTACAGTTTCACACAGTTGACAGACTGTTAGCTTAGCATGCTAATCCTACAGTCTATCTGTAATGGTCCTATTTACACCTGGTATTAACATGCGTCTCGGGTGATCCGATCACAAATGGACAGCTCTAAATACGGGTGTACACATTTGGAACTGGTCTGGGCCTCATGTGGCCACATTCATGTAGCAATGTAAACGCAATGCGTACTTGACCACATTGAAGGACCGCCTACTCAACTGACGTCCTCTATTTCCCGGCAGACTAGGCAGGGAATTGCATTGCTGCCTCCAGGTCCAAAGCTGTTCAACTTGTTTGATAACAGGATAAACAATTTAATTTGTTTTTCATGTGAATTAAAAAAACGTAATCCACCTCCCGTTCCCCTAACCGGTTTCCCTCTTCAAATCGACAGTTAGAATAGTAATTAAACCAAAACCAGAAACTAACTTGTTTTTCGCTTGTCTGTTTGAAGCTAAACGTTGCTGGATAGTTTCTTCTTTCCTTTCAAGTTGATAACGACAGTTTTTAGTTTTGCTGCGCTGCTCGACATGATGAGCTCAGGATTTATCAGGAGGACGACTGCTTTACTCCAAACAGTATGAACCTGGACTGTGTGTGTAACAGCTGATCTATGAACAGGGCCTGTAATAACAACACAGGTGCTACCTTGTTATTAGGCCAGTTGGTGTGCCGAATGATCGAGACTGACATGCTGCCGGTCAGTGTGGCAGATGGCGAGGGATTGAAAGAGCTAGTTTGGTACCTCAAGCCCGAGTACGTTACGCCATCGAGAGCTACTGTGACTAAATGCATCGAAAACACTTTAAAGTGAAGAGGGATGAGCTAAAAGTCAAGCTAACCAGGGCAGACAAGCTAGCTTTGACCACCAACTGCTGGACAGCTCTAACAAATGAAACCTACATCACAACTTTTCTCAAAAATGAATGGGTGTTGGTCTATCGAAAGCACAAACTGAACCAAAACATCCCTAGTCGGAAAATACATGTATCCATTCGTAACACTCCTCAAATTCCCAATCTCAAATCCTTGATATCCCAGGATATTCTGGGATCAGTTGTTCCTACTATAATGTTCTCATGCAGTCACACATACACTCATCTGTTCTGTATTTAGATATCAAATGAAACAGAGGAAGGCGTTCAGCTACATTCCTCACCTCTATAGAGAGACGAAATATTTTTGGATGCTTGAATCAGAACACAGCACCGCTCTGCACTTAACAAACACACACACACACAAACACACACACACAAACACACACACACAGAGCCAAGTGCACTGAAATGTTGGCGCGAGTAAAAGCCAGAGCTATCGTGCATAGTAACTTTGAAATGTGACCGCACAGTCTGAATGATCCTGTTTTCTTCTTTCAGCACACAACCGAATACAAAACACTCCCCTCTGAATTACATAACAGTAAGTAGCAGGTGTGCGCAGGGGCAGGAACTCTTCACTCTGACAGCACTTGAATATCTATCGTGACTTTATTTACACACAGTATGTTGGAGTACGTGCAATATGAGGGTTCCGACTAACAACTATGATCTTTTGATTTACGGCTGCAGCTGAAGATTAGTTTCATAAATCCATCAACTGATAATTAATCATTTTTTTGAGGAAAAAATATCCAAATTCTCTGGTTCCAGCTTCTCAAATGTGAATATTTTCTGTTTTTTTTAGTCTTCTATGATAATTAACTGAATATATTTGGGTTGTGGACTGTTGGACGGAACAAAACAAGACATTTGAGGACGTCACCTTGCGTTTTGGGAAACAATGATCAACATTTTTCACAATTTTCTGACATTTTACAGCCCAAACAACTAATCAATTAACCAAAAAAATAATCAACAGATTGATTGACATTGAAAATAATGATTAGCTGCATTCACAGTTTCTTAAGATATTCAATTTACTGTCATGTATGACAAAGAAAAACAAATATATCCCAAATATCACATCTGAGAGGCTGGAACCACAGTAAATCTCTCATCACAGATTGCTTGTTTTGTCAAAAACTCAAATTATATTAAATTCAGTGATATAAAACAGAGAAAAACAGCAAATCTTCATATTTTAAAACCTAGAACCAGATGATATTTGGTATTTTTGTTTGATAAATGTCAAATTTCTGATGATGGTCTTGTGGTTTCAGCTCTATTATGCTAAAAATAATACTGGATACAAACACGAGTTATTAACCACATATAATTACATGAATAAGTGATCTTTTATTTGTATTTTTTTAAATTTCTGACTGACCTGTCCTTTTAATAATAATTATGTACAAGCTGTATCGTCAAATCTGAAAACGCTGCAGGGGCTGAGCCAAAATTATAGAGTGTAATAATTGGTGATGAATCAGCTTTAAAATATGACTAGGGGGAAAAAAAAGCAGTGTGTGTGTGTGTGTGTGTGTGTGTGTGTCTGTGTGTCTGAGAGAGAGCCCAACACAGGATCTCTTTGATGGGCAGAGTATTTGTGTGCTGGTTAATCCGCACCGTGTTACTCACACACCCGGCATCACTGCTGGTGTGTGTCTATTCACTGTCAGCTTAGCCCACTCAATCCCTAATCCAAAAGTACGGAGAGAGAAAGACAGACAGAGGCAGAGAGATAAACCGCTGCACCTCCGTGTTAAATGTCCCGATAATCTACGTTTCAGAGATTGCCTCTCTTGTTGCGCTCCTTGCTCACATCTTGCCTCACTTTTAACAGATTTACATTTATCCCGGGATACGAGAGGCAGAAAGAGAAAGAAGCGGATTCCACCGGTTGCCCTGACAACAGACGCGATTGAGCAGAGCCCGGGCTAGCACCTCCATCGTAATGACCAGTGAGGCGAGTCGCGGGTGCGAAGACCATCAGTCAACCCCCCCCCCCCCCCCCCCCCCCCCCCCCCCTTTCCATTCAACAACATTCACTCCTCCCCATTCGCCCTCTCTCAATGGCCAAACAATGACCGGGGCTTAGCTCATCACTGTGATTTGTGGTGCTGACGGGGAGGAGGGGGGGGGTAGACTCGGTGTGTGTGTGTGCTATAAAACGAGGCTAACTGCAAAACACTGGTTTCCTGTGACCTACAGAAATAGAGCAAAAAAAAAAAAGCTCTGACCTGACCTGTTGTTTCATATTCAAATTGTTTTAGTCATTTTTTTTAAAGCAAAAATGCTCAAACTTTGCTGCTTCCAGCTTCTTAAATGTGAATATTTAAAGCTTTTCTGTGTCATATATGATAGTAAACTTCAGACTGTTGACAAAAGACAAAACCAGACATTTGAGGACGTCGCCGTGAGCTCTAAGAAAATCATGACGGGCATTTTTCACTATTTTTTGTTATTAAAATAATCGTTAGTTGCAGCCCTGAAATGGAGCGTTGCTGCAGGCGATAACCATCATACTCCAAGGCAGGGAACATATTATATGACTTTTGAGCTCAATACAGTCAAGGCAGCGGTGTGCTGTCAGGAACTAGTTTGTGTGAAGTGTTTTCCATCTATAGGAGCCTTTAGTAAATATTTCAACAATGAAGGGAACAAAGAGAGAAAGGTATACGACTGGAAACAAAGATACCCGACCAGAGTCGAGCAGGAACATTAACCACGAGGCCGTCAGGACAACGCCTGTCTAAACATGAAGTCTTAATTTTATCCAATTAACCAGTCAAATCTGAACAGAGACCGAACACAGACAATGAGAGATAACAAAACAGGAAAGGGGAAATAAAAATACAGCACTGATAAGTTGTCTAGTCTATGAAATGTCAGAAAATACTGAAAAACAGCCCATTATAATTTTCCAAGGTCCAAACTGACGGCTTTATCCGACCAAAACACAAAAATACTGAATTTATAATGATATAAAAACAGAGAAAATGAGAAAATCCTCACATTTGAGAGACTAGAACCAGGAAATGTTTGGCATTTTGAGAGATAAATGGCTTGAAATAGTTGGCGAATAATTGTCTGTCAATCAAGTCAATCTGTACCAGGAAGAACACCTACAACACAAAACTACACTGACAGAAGAAGAAATTACAGACGAGCTGACAAAACAACCCACAACGATGATTTCGGGTTCTCAAATGTGAGAATTAGCTGCTTTACCTTGTCGTACATCATAGTAAATGTATTATTTTAGGGTTTCGTAATGTTGGTCGGACAAACCGAGACATTTGATGACGTCACCGTGGGTTCTTGGAAACAGCGATCTGCATTTTTTACTCGTTTTTGATGTTTTGTTGACCGAACGATTAATCAGCGGATCAAACAAAGTATCGTTAGCTGCAGCCCTGGTCAGATTATTTGCTTTTCATGAGTCTTTTACAATGAAAACTCTCAGCCAAAGCAAACTGAACACACAATAACAAACCTTCACCTCGCTTCACTCATAGCAGAAACGTACTATTTGAGTAATAAACAAAATCTTTATTGACATGAATCCAAAGAAGAAGAAAAAAACTTAGCAAACAAACACACTCCTACCCAGAGGGAATACTGTCAGGGTAACAGAAGGAAGCAGACCCCCATCCCTTTCCTCTGGATTAAACACACACACACACACACACACACACACACACACACACACACACACACACACACAAGAGAACAGTTCACAGAGGACAAAATCCTTCTCTTTGAAAGTGATCTAATGATAGCAAGAGAAAAGACACACACACACTCATTAGGCGTATATAAACACACACAAGAGTGGAATGACCTTTAAAGATCATCCACATATCCATATTGATGTTTCCATAACCCAAGTCAACTACAGTCCTTCTACTGACTGAGAATATTAATCTCCTCACTGATATCAGTCGCCTTCCCTTTTCATCACAGCAGACAGCTCCACATGTCTCCTGCGTCCGTGTGACAGGAGAAAATGGCCATTTAGGACACATTTAAACCCTCCAGTAGACCGAAAAACCTCTGATCTGACCCCGGTGGATCCGCCGTGGAAATGTCTTCCTGTGTGTTATGTATTCATGGAAAAGAACAAAGAGACACATTTTCTTCCCAGTAGCATCACAGGTAGGCCTCCGACCATGAAAATGTTTGCTTCATTTCATCGACGACATATTAAATCTACATCAGCAAACAGAAAATGAATCGGCAGCTATTTTAATAATAATAATAATAATAATCTCTCGTTTTTTAAGCAAAAATGACAAAAAAAGTGCTGATCAGAAGATATTTGAGGACGTCAGCATGAGCTCTAGGAAATTATAACTGGCAATTCTCACTATTTTCTGATATATTATAGACAAAACGATTAATTGAGAAGATAATAGTAGATTATCGCTAATGAATTTAATACTTAGATTATTAAGATTATTTTGGGGGGGTTGAACTGTGGATGTTGTGGTTATGTGTTATCCTTGGACAGACTGTAACAATGACAATTTGTGGTTTTTGAGAGAGTTACGTGCTGTAAATATTGATGTACAACAAGACGGGAAGTGAATCCTGCTTCTGTTAGACAAAATATTTACAGCATGTATCTCCCCCGAAACAAAAAAAAAAGTTTTTGTGTACAGATTTAACGACACAGATAACCTGTGTTTGGTACTTTAGAAGAGTTAACAGGTATATTTTAACTGTAGCTCTGTACTTAATGCACAGAGACGACAGTTGTATCAATCTTCCCTTAAAGAGGGAAGCGTATTTCCAAAGATATTGAACTACTCCCTTAAAAATCATTCATTTTTGTAGTCGACACTACTTCATTCAAGACCACTTTTGACTTAATCTTCAATATAAGATCTTCTGTCCCAATCTGAAACCCAGTGGATCACCTGGCTACCAACTCATAATGAAATACAGTCAGTGCGAGACAGAGAGGTGAGGTAAGTTCCTGTCGGCGTAAGTGTTTCCTCCAACTTAACCTCTTAACATCCACCCGGATCGCCGGAAACCCACTTAAACCAGTTGTAAGCAGCTTAGCATCACGCAGTAATGAGCAAAAGCAACTGACACAATTTGGCCACTTGGAGATGTTTTGGAGAGGTTCCTGGACACCAGTGACACCAAAAACTAAAAACTTTCAAGAATCAATAAGGTTAGGTCTAGAGGTCTGAAATTTTATACAGCTGTGGTTGACAAGATGTAGAAGGTATGTGGTTCTGGCATAAAGCATGACCTAGTTATTGTTATTCAAGTATGACTCATTAGACAAGGACTTAAAAAAACAAACACTTTTTTTGAGCCATATTTTGAACTGATGTAGTTTTGGTTTTGTTTTAGCCACACGCTAAACAGAAACTGCAAGATTTTGCCTTTCAAATGAAGCCTAATACATGCATTTTGGCCTCACAGTTCTTCTATTATAAGATTTTTCCATTTGAGTATGCCAAATAGGGGAAAATTTCAAAAAAAGGATGGCTGTTTAAGAGGCTACGACATCCAACCCTACTCCGTCCGGCTCTCCCTTCCAGACACCAGACTTTCCAGCTACCGCCTGGAAAGTGAATGACTAACGCCGCATCCTTCCACAACAACTACTGCTGCTGAGGTGCCCTTTGGCAAGGCACTTCCCTCCTGCACCAAGAGAACGGCTGAGCAGTAAACTATGTTTATACCGGGCAGCTCCCGGGAGTGAAAGACGCTCCAGTCGACACCACCTTGGTTATCAAATAAACTTTAACAACTGAGGACATGATGATCTGTCCTCCAGACTCTGAGCAGCTCATAAAAAAGGTGTTATGGATTGAAAAATGCCTTCCTGTGTGTTATCTCATGTGTACCTGCCTTGCCGGTTGGGTGTACTGATTTCTAACAGACAGCAGGACAAGATATCACATGGTTCACAGTTGTGTATGTGGGTGTCAGCTGGTGAAAAAACACTGCTGCCAAGGATTGTGACTGCTTGACTGCTTCTTTTTAACAATTAATATTCAATTTAAGTCCAACTGAAGAGGATAGTTGCCTATTAAAAGCAATTTCACAGGGCTTTTAAACTGTGGATCACTAAACAAACACACCTAAGGATCAGCCTAGTAACCCAAAAGCCTCTGAGCTTTACATTTAGGCGTGACTCCTCTTTTGGCAGCTGTCACATGACTCTTAGCCTGGAAGTATGCACGCTTACTCCGTACAGGGCTGCACAAAGCAACAGAGCAGCAGCAGCAGCAGCACTCTGTCCGTGAGCTCCCTGCAACTGGGTCAGAGAGGAATCTGTGTTGTTGTTTTTTTTTTCTGTCTTAACGTGTCACGTTTTTCAACCTTTAAGGGAGAAATAACATCATGACACAAACCTGTAGCATGTGTGTCATTCATGCAAAACTTAACAGGAAGGGACACACTGTTAAATCAACACGGAGATATGTGATACAACAGGAACTCGAACACAACCTGGGGATTGAATAAAGAAACATCCTTGGTGTCTTGGTCTCTTTATTTCCATATTCAAACCATATAGCTGAATATTATGAAACACTTGAAATCAAAGCAACACCTGCCGACAGACTGGATAAACCTGCACCACTACTGGGTTTACTGACTGGGAGTGTTTTCTGCTTCGTAAACAGTCTAGATGATAAAAAAAAGCACCTGAGCACAGTGTCATATTGTCTTAAAAACATTATGACAAGTTCCGTCTGGTCAGCAGATAATCTGAAAGATTATCAACCAGACTCCATGTAAAAATCTGTAAATTTAACGCTGCTTTACATATAAGTACAGTAGCGTAACATAACATATGAGCCTGTAGGACTGGCTGACACTACATTTTTGTAGAGGAAAATTGTAGGAATAAAAAGATCTTAAGAGAATAATATTAAGAACAGATGGCCAAAAAATATCACGATATTTTTGACAAAATACCTCGATATCAATATTGTGACAAAATTGAAAAGCATATTAAAATGATGAAGGTGTGGTTATATCAGAGATCTGTACCAATTAAAGATATTTTCATCTCTGCAGCAGAGCCCGACTGATACTGAACTTTTGGGGCCGATGCCCATACCGATATCAGAGAGTAAAAAAAATTCCATTATCGATATATCGGCTGATAAACTTCTATGTACAGAATATATACACATGCAAACATTTTTTGCAATGATCCCTTAAATGTGGTTTTAAAAGACTTGTGTGATATTTTACATTTTAACAGTAAACTTTATCATATTAAATGACATCAGTGGACTGAAACATGTAATATATGTGCATATATTATGTATATATATGTAATACACATAAAATGCCGCCTATACAACTTTAAAAAACATATCGGCGCATATCGGACAATATATACACCAATACCAATGTATTGATGATAGGCCAATATCGGCAGATAATATCTGCTGACCGATATATCAGTCGGGCTCTACTCTGCAACATGACAATATTTCAGTCGGTCATACTGTGATAAAATCTGGAGTAATTGTTCAGCCCCAATAAGGGCTAAATTGCATCATTTTACTGTAATGTAGCATTTAAAACCAGGAAAAGACAACAGTTATGCCACCTCATGATATTATGATCCAATATATAGACGATATACAGTCTCATATCACAATATTGATATGATATCGATATATTGCCCAGCCCTGGATCAGTGTTTACTGCACTGAGGCTCTCATCAATACCTGAGGGGCATTTGATTATGTTGTGCTGCAGCTGATGTGCACATTTTCCCCCCATTAACAAAGAAAAAATTTAAATTAACACGTCTGTCTGCAGCCGCAAACGTGTCAGGACTAGTCGCTTTAGAAAAAAAACAAAAGTGACAGCTGAAAATATCACCTGAAAAAGAAAAAAATATCTCCAACTCTTTTCCTTCTCGTCCAACGACAGTTTCAAAGATGCTCACCTGAATCACTCCGTCAACTCTTAATATACTCGTTAAACTTGAGCATTTTTCCCACCTAATTAACACCAGATTTGCATTTTTATCGACGTGGCCAAAGAGGACACAACGTACACATGCAGTATGGAATATGTCTCAACACGGAGCGCTCGTTTCTTTTAACAATGAAGCACTAATGTTTGTTTTTGGGCAGTTTAATTGAGGTTATTTAGCTAACGTTAGCTAACTTCGTGATAGTAAAAAACGTTATTTACCATATTACCGCCGTTGGTGTGACTGTATCCCGACTTCTGATAAACTTTTCGCCGCAGCAGCAGCACGAGCTCCGGACATAATCTCGGCACTCGAGCTGGTTCTACCGTTTCGTTGTCTTCAACAGCGGAGTTGACGGTTGTCCGTTAACGTCGCCGGTGCCTTACATGCCATCACGGCTCTCCTCCGCTCTGCCGGTTATAGCTGCTGGAAAACCGTCCGACAGCAGCAGCGACGGTAGCGACAGTGCGGTTCGCTCCCCCTGCCAGCCCCGCCGCGGTAATCCTCCTAACCCCCGCGAGCCAAGGGAGACACACAATGTGTGACTACGCCCCGCCCACCGCGTTACACAGAGGGAGGGGCTGCGGAGGATATCAAGTACACCCACATGAATTAATTAATAACCAGAGAAGCCACGTAAATAAAAGCTGTTGTTTTTTTAGTTAAATATACAATAAGTATGTATACTGTGGAAGACAAAGTATAGACAATAAAATTGTAATGATGTTTAGATATGAAAAATATTAAATTATGTTATTATTCTTACTCAATGTATCCCGAAATAACTTACAAAAGGCCTACAAAGCACTTATTAAAATACGCAGCTGTATAAGAGGATACATTGTACCATTGCATTAACCTGACAGATAAATGTTACTGGTTACAGATTCAGATTTTACTTACAAAATATAACAATTAAAATATGAGGCATTATTGTTGATTAAAACTATCCAGCATTATATAAAACAGTTAGAATTAAAAGCTCCACCTTGAACACAAGTTAAGTAAATTTAAGTACATTGTGCTTTACGTTTAAACTTTGAATGCAGTACTTAAACTTTTAAAATACTTTTAACTGTGTGGTATTACAGTAATAGTTTTACTAGGCCTATTAATAGTTAATAGTTTTACTTCAGAAAAAAAAAAGTTTTGAGTTCTTCTTCTAGCACTGCCAATTCCCAACAATCCCATTTAGAGAAAGGATGGAAATAAAGCAAGACAGCGTCTGTCTGCAGCCCTCAAATCACTGAATCCATCCCTGAGTAGACATTAACATTTATGAACAACTAACTCAGGCACTGTATGATAACCCTGAGATAATTATTATACATTAATTTTAGTCTAGAATACAAAATGTGCCATAAATTTAATTTATTATTGTATATTTGAACAGGCTGTACACAACTACTATATGTATATAAGGTAACATGTCACTTATTTTTACCCTTTAATAGTCATCTCAGCACTCTGTGAACTCCTCACCTCTTTGCACTATTTGTATCCTGTTTCCACGGAAACAGTTTCACCTGTTTATAGACATACCTTGTGTATATTTCTGATGATCGTTGCGTTGTGGGGTGTGAATACATTGAGAGCCATTAAACCGGAGTGAAATTGGCCAATAAAGATGATTCTGGTTCTGGTTCTGAACATAAGTAGTCAGTGTTGGAAGAAGTATTGGGATCATTTACTGAAGTGCAAATACTAATACAACAATATTGATATATTTAGCAAGTAATAGTCCTGCATTTCAAAGTAAAGTACACTGTTATAAACAAAATGCACTTAAAGGACAGGTTCACAATTTTTCAAGTCTGTCTTAAAACAACAATCAGGAGCCCAAATGAACATTGAAACATGTTTTTCTTGCTGTAATCATTCCTCCTGTTCATACTGACCATTAGAAGATCCCTTCATAATGCACTTACAATGTAAGTGATGGGGAATAAAATCCACAGTTTTGTGGGAAAATGTACTTAAAAGTTTATCTGATGCTAATATGAAGCTTTTGCTTCATCCAAATGAGTCAAATCAAGTAGATATCTTTCAACATTACAGTCTTTTTAGTGCCAAAGTCCTTCTTTTTGTTACTATACTTCCACAGGGAAACACAAAGAGGGAATTTGATGCTAAAAAGTCTGTAAATGTGGCAAATATCCACTTGATATGACTAACTCAGACTGCTGAAGCCTCATATAAGCTTCACATCAACTTTTAAATGACTGTGTGGACACACTGTGGATTTTGGCCTCCATCACTTACATTGAAAGCACATTTGAAGGGTCTTTTAACAGTCAGTATGAACAGGAGGAATGATTACAGCGAGGAAAACCTCTTTCACTGTTCCTATGGACACCTGACTGTTGTTTTAAAACACACTTGAAAAACTCTGAACCTGTCCTGTTTAAGTTATCAAGAGTAAAAATACTCATTATGTAGAGTGTCCCCTTTCTCAGTGTTATAGTCATATTATTTATATTATTGAATAATTATAACTGACACATTATCGTGTAAGCAGCATTGTAACGTAAGTTGGTCAAGATGGACCTAATTTTAGCTACTTTCTTTACTTCTATGAATTGAATCGACACAAATGCATCATATTTCATAGGATTATCATGTGTTTTGGGTGAAAATGTTAATCTGAAAATATCTGATAACTATAGTTAGTAAATAAACTTGTCCTGTTCTGTTTCCTTCAGTTGAGAAATACTGCAAAAATAAGACCTATATTGTCCCCTACTGCTCTTGAACAATTAATCCACACATTCATTTTCTCCCGGTTAGACTACTGTAACTCCCTCCACATCTGCCTCAGTCAGTCTTCTCTAAAATGTTCACAGTTAATCCAAAATACAGCGGCTAGACTTCTAACCAGCACTAGCCGTAGGTTCCACATTACCCCTGTTCTTGCATTCCTCCATTGGCTTTCAGTAAAATTCAGAATAAACAACAAGATCCTGGAGATTACAGATAAAGCGCTCCTTGACCTCGCCCCTAGCTGCATTTCTGAGCTCCTTGTTCCGCATTCCACTTCACGACCTCTATGATCCTCAAATCTCGGCCTTCTATCTATCCCCCGCACAAATCAAAAGGTGACCGCGTGCATTTGCATTCTGAGCCCCGACTCTGTGGAATCATCTTCCGCAATCTGTTAGATCTGCCGAATCCTTGGACTGTTTTTAAACGACGCCTAAAAACCAATTTATATCAACAAGCCTTTCTATAGACCTCCCTTCTTTCTTTCCATGTCCTGTTTTATTTCAGCTTGGTTGATTTCTCTCTGCGCCGTGTTTGTCTATTTTATTAATCTATCTGTTTCAATTATGCATGTGTATGTGTCTGTAAAGGGCTTTGTAACTGTGTGTTTTAAAAAGTGATATATAAAGCTTACTTACTTACTAGCTGTCAGATAAATGTTACTCTGAAATGAAATGAAGTAGAAGTATAAAGTAGAATAATAAGGAAATACCAAAGTATATCAAAATCATATACCTTAACATACTTTAAGCTCTGTTTGGGCTTTTCATTAATACATCAGGTGGTTGTTTGTCTCATTATGATCAGCAGCTGGTGGTTATTTCCCCCCCGATAGCTTTACATTCATCCCCAGTAATCCTCAACCCTTCTCTTTCCCATCATTTACAGGCAGACTGTTCAAAAGCCCCGAAAGCCGTTTACAGCCGGATGAAACACATAAACACGTTGATAATTAGATAAGTGAGATACGATAGACACGGCACAGGTCATATCGCAAGTGAAAGGATAGATGAATTGCACCGCAAAGATCCGAGAGAATGTGTCATGAATGATTTAAAGGCACAGCAGATCTACTGTGGTCTTACTGATAAAGAAACTAATTACTATGGTTAGTGGCCCTGCAATATGATCTGAACCTGCTGCTGATAGTTTACTGTCTGAGCACACATTAAGTATTCATCCCCACAGACATGGAGTCCTCTTGCTGCCACCTGCCATCTTAGAAAAAAAACAACAACACTAATAATCACTTGGGTTTTATCTGTTGTCTTACTCTCATGTCATTCTTTATCACTTTCTTCCCTCTCGTGGATGTATCGACCCCAAAGCCCACTTTACGAGGACGGCGAGTGAGTCAGCCTGACTGTTAATCACTGTGACGAGTGTTTGTGCTGACAGGTTGGACGCTCCGAGGCCTCGGTGATTCACCTGGCACCAAGGCTGCAAGACCCAAACACGCAAGAGCTCCCTTGTCGAAATTTGAATCTGACTCAAGCATATGATTTCTGTGAGTGAGTGACTGAGTGAGTGCACATTCAGAGGAATCAAAGATAGATCCACAATAAATCTCTCAATCTGCTATGATCAGTTCTAATAACCTGATAATACACAGTCTATTTCCACTGGGTATTGATTTATAAATATCGATACTTTACAAGATTTAAATGTGACATTTAATTAGATCCAGATTGGTGCTGTCTTTGTACTATAGCATTGATTTGGTTCTGAGAGGGCGTAGTGTGTGCTCACTAAAAAACAACTTTAGCCTTATGTAAATGCCATTAGGAGCAGATTTCTAATGGGTATTGCAGCACTGCAGGCTAAAACTGCAAAAGAGCAACAGAAGAGCATTAAAGACTGTTTTCTCTCTGCCTGCTCTGATTCACTGCGAGCGAATCAGACCGCTCTGTCAGAGCCGACCGGACACACAGACACTGACTCTCTGACATGCAGGCGATTCTTCATCTAAATGTCACCGCATTTGACTTTTAATGAGTGCGGTAGAGTTCAAAATCCAATTATCCTGAATAAAAAGGAGGGCGAGTACGGGTTTTATGATGATGTAAAATCCATGTGTGCGTCAAAGAATGAAGTATTTGCGTGTATACATAAAAATCTACACTGTTAATCACCAAGATGCCATTGTTCCCTCCATTCCCCCCTCCCACCACACCCCATCACTGATGTTTGTGTTCTTTATGAACTTCCTGCAGCACTTCCTGTCTCCATCTCAGCTGTAACACCAGAGACGTCAGGACACAGATACTGGCCTGGAGCATTTAGGTGGGGCTCTGGATTGTTTAGGTGAAGGGCAGGATCAGGGCGTCCTGGTGAGGCTCTGGAATGTTGGGGGGTGGGGGGGAGGAGGTTCTAGAATGTGTAGGTGGGATGATTTAGAATGTCCTGATGGGATTCCGGAATGTTTTAAGGAAGATTGGAACATTCTGTGGAGGTTCTGGAATGTTTTGCTTGAGGAATATGTGCATTATGCAATACGCAAGCTTTAAACAAGTCAAATAAACAAGTTTATTCTTTAAAGGATACGGCTGATGAACCTCATGGGCAGAACCAAACCAACTATGAATTGATCTACTTACAAGTATTGTGTGTGTGTGTGTGTGTGTGTGTGTGTGTGTGTGTGTGTGTGTGTGTGTGTGTGTGTGTATGCAGGGTCAGGAATTAACACCCGCCAAGCAGCAAATGTGGGTAGATTATGTATATACGTGACTTTCAGGTCGCTGCTCATGTGGTGATCAGCTGGCACGCAGAGTAATTTTCTTTATATTTACTAGTGTGTTATTTCTTGTTTATGTCGCTCATGTTACATTTACATCTGCCAGGATATTGTGTTATATTAATATTAATGGCACTATTATTATCTTTCTCACATCATCATCATTATTATCATTATGTGCAAGGCATATATGTGCTTCATTATACTGCTTTATACCCTTTGCACTATCTTTTCATAATCATTATTATCATAATGTGTACAGCTATTTCTGCTTTTTTATGTATATACTAATGTGTACAGCTTTTTTCTGCTTTTTAGGTATTTTTAAATTTCCCTGTATTGTGTTGCTTGTTGACTGTGCTTCTCTATGTGCCTCTGCAAATTGCTCCTCAGGGACAAATAAAGTGTTTTGAGTTGAATTGAACTTAATTGACATTTTCCGTTTTCCGCGAGTAAGTCCCGGAAGGCTGTCTGCCACATTGGCAGGTAAATGTTTGTACCAAAATAGTCATGTAATAAAATATCTGGCATGATGGCTCGGAGGAAATTACCCCATACAGTGTAGACACACTCACTATGTGTTTTTTAACGCACATCTAAACAGTGCTGCAAAACTGTAGATGTGCTCGAGACAGTCTGAGGCGAAGGAGCATCAGCCACAGACCTCGAGCGCTGCTTGTTATTTTGGCCGGTAAAAAATATGTACTTGGCCGGTGGATTTTTTCATCAACCAGTCCCCTTGGCAGGTGAGTCAAAAAGATAATTTCAGACACTGTGTGTGTGTATCCAAAGCCTGATATATCTTATTCCTCTGTGCCATGGACCTCCGTTATTGTCCAAAAACTATTAAAAACATGTTACTAAGCCACATGGCTGCACTGGGTGACATGTTCCTTCACCACAAAGATTTATGGTCACAGCAGTCTGTTTAGAAACACCTCCAAAGACCAACAGCGATTACATTTTCAGTCTCCAGAGAGTAGTTCCGTGTAAGGCAGAGGCTGTTTTGTTTACAGTGCTTTGCCAGCTTGTTGTGCTGCATATCACAGCCTCTTGACTTTATGCTACATTGTAAAGAACTTTAGTGCAGTACCTTACTCAGAACTACTCTCCAGAGACTGAAAATGTGATCAGTCTTTGGAGGAACATGTCTCCTGGTGCAACAGTGGGGGCTGATTGACATGTTCTTAATAGTTTTTGGACAACAACAGGTCTACGGCACAGAGGAATAAGATATATCAGACTTTGAATACACACACATACCTTCAAGTTGCTCAATTCATTGTTGGTTTTGCTCTGCACATGAGATTTATTGACAATAAGAAAATGTTATGATTCAGTCTCAGCCTTGTTTCCAGCCACAGCAGCCAAAAAGTTCTAATAAACCAACTGCAGACACATCTTACAATATAATTGGTGCTATAACTAAGGATTAGTTTGTAAATTAATCATTTTAATTAAGCTAATAGAGAGAGAGCAACAGAGAAACATGCACATCATAAAGATGACATTATCAGATTGGTTTTTGAACTGTTGTTTGGTATAAACAACCAATTTGATGATGTCATATTCAACTTACAATGACTTGTGCTTGATGAAAGACTTTTGCTGCTTCATTTTCTGTTTATCAACTACTTGTTTCCACACTAGATATAATGCAGAGTTGAATTACACCTATTAGACCAGTGGTGTTTCTATTTTTCTATTCAATAAGTGTACTTTGATGCCACCATAAATGACTTCAACGCTACTACAGTAAATGTCACTTGCTGCCAGTATATCAACCTAATGTGTTAATGATAGCTACTTCCAAGCCAGTAAAACTGACGTCAAATATAATATCAGTTCCAAAACCTCGATGTCAGTGAACCTAACAGCTTCCAGCATGTGTGTGAAAGGAAGTGACAGACTGAGAAAGTGAGACAAGAAACTGAGAGCTAATTGACACACAGCTTTCCTAATCCGGCCCTGACGTTGCTTTGTCTCTGAGTCAGACAGGAAGAGAAACTCTCCAGAGCAGACTGTGTGTTCAGAAGAAATGTCTCTTTGCTTCCCCATTTTCTTTTGTTCCTCGGAAGACAGAACAGCTCTTCCCGTACAGAGTCGGACAGACAGAAAACACACCCACACACATGTTATACACACTGTCAAATCAGCTGATGTTACAGAGCTGAGATTAAACTTAGAATAGATGTTGTTTAATTAATCTTGCACTCGTTGTTCTCCATTATTGAATGAATGAATTGTATCATGACAAGCAAATGATAACATACATCTTCAGGAGCTCCAGGGAAAAGGTCATTAAGTGGAGACAATTACATTAAGACACCTAATATTTTGCGGTAATGACTCCTGTCTAATGTCTTGCTGATGTCACTCTCACAGAGACGCTCTAATTTTGTGTTTTGTCCGTTGGGAGTATGTCTGCATCTAGATGAGCACAGAGGCAAAAAAACTGCTGTGTGCATCTGTTGGCATAACTCATCGTCTTTCATCGTGAGCGCCGTGCGGGGCGAAGATGGAATCAACATCAGCGCAGTCAGAATCAATTGAACATGGAGACATTTCCGCATACACAAGCACATCCTTCGGGCTCAGTAATTAGAGCAGTGAAGTTAACAACGTATTTTTTTTGGATTACATAACCCCACAGAAGCCCTATCCAAAAAAAAAAAAAAACATCCCATCTTTCATCATACACCCCTTTATCTATCCTGCCCTCACATCACACCCTCTTCTTATTATTAAAGCTGTCACCCCCCTGCTCACTTTTTTATTATTATAAGTCAATGCTTTAGTGCCGGCAATTACATTTTCTTTCATGTCTGTCTCTCTCAGACAGTAATTTCCTTGTCTTTCTTTCTCACCTTTTAGCTTTTATCTCTACCGCAATCTCTACTTCCTTTCACTCACATGTCGCTGCACTTTTATTACTTTGCACTCATATTCAATAAGCACGCACGCCGACACTGCAGCCGAGCTTCAATCGAGCAGCACTCACAATCTGCGTCTTTCAGTTTCTCCCTAAAAAAAACTTTAATTTATGTAATCCCTCTGGCGCTCGTTGCCAAAAAGATGGATTTTGTCAGCAAAGCTTGTTTCAGCCACACAAATGTCCTTTTCCAGCTTGTGCTACTGATGCTGATAAACCCCATTAAGGGGGCTTGGTAGTGGGTGAGTAATGATGCTTACTAGCACATAAACACAAACACGGTGCGACAGAGAGAGGGTAAAGAGAATGAAGGAGGCTGCTGCTGTGGCCACCGCTCGGCAATGGGGACAGTGACTAATCAGTCTGAGCATCTGCATACATCACCAGGCAGAAGTAATCTGCAGAGAAGACTCAGTCATGACACGGCATTATCAAACAAACCCCCAGTGGCAGGGTCAGTCATGGTACCCAGTCTGAAATGTAGACTTAAAAACATCTTGACAAGCCTATGAATTAGAGCTAGTTTGTATGGTGCAACCTGTTTTTATTCAGTAAACCTCCAGTCAGTAAACACTTTTGCTATTTGAGCTGATGCAACTGGCTCCAGAGCTCCTTTAATTCACTTTCCACTTTTCAGCTATTGCCTTCTATCCTCTCTCTCTGCTATCTCTACCTAAAAAGCAACTCTCTCTCACAAACAAATTAAGAGACAAAGCCTCTCTCCTCCTCCTCCTCATGCTCCTCAAGCTCTTTTCAGACTCTATAATAGAATTTCTTCAGGGACAGCTAAGGTTCCCTACTATCCAGCTGTGTCTTTTGTCCAAGGCCTAGCAGGGGAACTAAATCAATGGGGCACTTGAATGGCCATGCTGGGGATGTAAAAAAGAAAGGGTTTGGCAGTTTTTAAGGGGCACTGGTGGTAAATTTAAGCTGACTGCAGTTGAAGCTCCGCAGCAGATAGATGCAGCACTGTCATGGTTAATCACACCACAACAATCTGACAGACCCCGATGATACCGTTTTATTGCGCAGTTGTGTAAATGGAACTGATGATGCCAGTTATGAAACAGATGGTCTCCTGAATAGGCAGAACAGAGATGAGGGGGTTTGATAGCCTCGAGGTGAAAAGAGCAAGCTTATAAATCCACAAACTGACTCGGAGAACACAAGGAAGAACATAAATCAGTTGTGCTTTTCACTCCCTTAAAAACTACTGAATAACTGCACTCTACCTGCAAAATAAAGGAAAACCATGTGATGATATACAGCACAAGATACAGCAACTATTACTTGGCAACTGCCTAAAGGGGTGTTTACATACAACAATTAAAAATGTTCACTTTAGCCCCATTTCCACTGCAGGAACTTTCTCAGGGGACCAAGAACCATTTGAGGATCTCAAGTCCAATATCTGCTTTGCCTCTGGAGGAACCAGAAGTTTCTAGGTGATTGTTCTACCCCCAAAAAGTGCCTGCTCGGTGGATGGTACTTTCCAAAGGAACTGTGGGTAATTACAGGCTGATTCCAGTGTCTTTTGTCTCAATATACTTTAAGTACTTGTAAGCCAACAGAGAATAAATCCATAAAGGATTAGAGCTGTGTCTAAATTGGTGCTAATATGAATCCTTTCTTTGGGGAATATAAAAATGATTTGACCCTTTTTTATTCATTTTACAAAATATATCAAACTGTAACTGATCAATGAAAAGCTTTGCCTGAATAAAGTAAAGTTTAATTAGTGTATAATCATCTTAAAATAAGAATCACTGTGTTTTGTTACCTTAGAATGAGCCCGTTATATCTACAGACAGAGCGGGTAGCCCAGAACGGACAAACCAAAAGCCTCTTTCACACATAGTTCCTGGTAAATTACTGGGATAACCTTTCAGGCAACGCTAGTGTTTTCACTATTCACACATGCAGCTACACTCAGGAACATTTCCATCTTGCACCTTGTCACACATTTCATGGCGATGCTGAAATAGATGGAGCAAGGCAGAGTCCATCAGACGGTGGTAATGCAACACTTATGGATGCCAACTGCCATAAAACTCAATAGAAGAAGAGGACGAAACTCACATAACTCGGATCAAACTTTCAAACTAGGCAGTCCTGATTAAATATGAATCAAGATTCTGTTATTGGCCGCCATGTTGAAAACAGACGAGCCAAAACCAAGCACCTCTCAACTCACAGTTCGTCAGCCACACATCGAGTCTTGTGATTGGTTCGCTCGCTCCACGTGAAAGTGTCTTTCGTCAGACGAACATAACCCTTTACGCACTTGTCCCTGCGATGTTACTGCTTTCATTCATAACACGGTCGTACCAGCATTTTCCCTGAAATGTTATTAGATCTTGAGTTGGGAAATTGGTGGTGCAGATTTCCCTGAATATTGATCCCTGCTTCCATTCACTCATGACCTCATGCAGGAAATGTTCCTGAACATTTCAGGGATAAAATGCATGTGTGAAAGGGGCTAAAAATCAGCTCTACAGAGGGCCTTTTGCGTTTTTCGCAAGTTTCATGGCTACCATACGTTCTCCCATATGCTTGGAAGGGGTGGGGGAGGTAAGGGGTATTCAATCATTTGCAGTCTGCAACTTCACTGCTAGATGCCACTAAATCCTGCACACTGGACCTTTAAAGTAGAGCTGCAACGACAGATTGATAAGTCGATTAAGAGAAAATTAATCGGCAAGTCATTTTTTCAAGCAAAAATACCTGATTTAATGAAGAATTGGCTGCTTTTCCTCATCTTACATTTCAGTAAGTTAAATATTTTGGGGTAGATATTTGATGACTTCACCTTGGACTCTTTTCACAACTAATCGATTAATCAAGAAAATGATCAGCAGATGAATCGATAATGAGAATAATTGTTAGTTGCAGTTTAAAGTAAGAAATATTTACTGATTTACTGATCAATGATGTACATTATACCTGGTGAACATGGACTGGTGCGATGTGTCCGTGCTGAAGATTCGTGCTTTCACATTAAAGCCTTTTGCATGTTTTAACGAAGCTTTTGTCTTCAGTTTTAATATATTTAACTGATGGAAACACTGGAGACACACGGTAATGTGAGCTGATGTCACTATCATAATGTGTGAATGCTTTCATAAAGCACAATACGATCTTCTGTGAGGGAGCACGGACACCAGAGGCTGTTTGAAATAAATATCTAAGGGGTCACACTTTCAAAGCATATGTGGGGGAGGAGGGGTGGGACACCAGCCACCCTTTTATGTGTCATCTCGCTACACGCCCACGTCACTGTCTACCCCACATCACCAGACTGTGACATTTCAGTCCCTTTTGTCTTTCTCTGAGTGGTTTTAGGTCCCTTGTGAGATTTATTTTTGAGAATAAATGACAGCTGCTGCGCTATGTGGGTGTTAAGAGAGCGAGTTAAAGGAACTGAAAGACACAGAGGTGTGACATTTAAGCGAGAAGTCATAGAGAGGTGAAGAGCAAACGTTAAACAGACTGATATATGACAACATCCCTATTATTGATCTGTCAAAATATCAAATGACTCATAAGATAAAATAGAAACCTTCAGGGTGGCTGAAAAGTCTCCTCTGGAGCTTCGAATAATTCGTAGCTGATTAGTCGGTTTGTTGATATTAAAAACAATTGCGTGTGTTTAAAGGAATAGTTTGAATAGTTTCATCTTATTGTTGAGAGTTAGATAGCGCACTTGAATGTCTGTTAAATCTTTAAGATATCACAGTATCAATCTTCTCATCTACCTCTCTGACAAAGCGAATAAGTGTATTTCCCAACATGCACAATATTAACTACTTTATCTTTTTTATATTAGTGTTTATATAGTTCTTTGACACCGTAGCACCATGTTTTTTGAGGGCTTTTTTTGTCCATTAAAACTCTCTTACAGTACTACCAACTGTTGCAAATAACAATAACATATGTTCCTGCATCCCAGCACTTAAAAACAGATTAAGAGTAAGTATATACATAAATTTAGCAAAGTCTACCTATAATAGTCTTCATAATATGCTTAAAGGGGGCAAATCATGCACATTTTCAGATCTATATTTTTAATCTGGAGCTCTACTAGAATATCTTTGTATGATTAACAGTTCAAAAAACTCCTTATTTGTTTTATATTTGACCTTTATGCAGCCCCTCAGTTCAGCCACTGTATGAAACAGGCCGTTTTAGCTCCTGTCTCTCCCGATGAGCCCACTCTGTTCTGGTTGGTCAGCTCCCACTTGGGCGTCTACGTCAACAAAAACCACGCGACAAACTATAGTAGTCGGATTTCACTACTTTTTTTTGTTCTTTACTCGAAATGTCAGCTTCTAAAATACATCTGCACATGTTCAAGCTGGAATCTGATCTTAAATATGTGAGCAGACAACGTGAACATCACATGGAAAAACTTTAGCAACAAAGGCTAACGTCAGCTCATCGGCAAGGTAGAAGAAACCGTCACAAATGAAGCGTTCAGTGCAGACTGTAGCCCTGACTTTTGACTTGCAGGGATGATTTTTACATACGTTCACTCAGGTTTTAGGACTTTGACCATGTTTAACAGAGACATCCGACATTATAACAGTATAAAAATAATAGAAAATCTCAAAAAGCATGAAACTGAAACAGAAATGGTTGCATGAACTTCAATAATGTATATGTAAATATGTACATATGTAGCATGTGATTACAACATAAACTAATAATAAAAGACAACTATGTGCCTAAGTAGCACCGTTTACTTGCACTCCAGTATTCAGGTTTTGAGCCTTATACTGGTTTTGATGTGATAAAAATGATTTACTTTTAATAGTGTGGACAAAACATTAGAAAAATGTCCGTCAGTAGAAGTCAGCCCCCACAAAGCTGAATCAACACCTTTTCAAACAGTTTCAGCAAAAACGTATTAACCCGAAGGCAAAGATTTATTGCAGGACTGTTAAATTAATTTCAGCGAGGTGGACCTCGTTAAATGGCAACTGAGTGAATAAAGTCAAGACGATATGAAATAAAGAGGAGCAGAAAAGGAATCTGATGTTTCTTTTTCTGCTGACTTCACTGAGAAAATACATGACATGATAGAAAAAGAGGCTAAACCTTTGTTTATAGTACACAGCTTGTTTTCCCTGTTCGCAGCAGGTATAGCTCGAGGCACCAGACACAGACAAGGTCATATGTTAATGAAGCTGAGTACACACACACACACACACACACAGATTTACACACACACACACATTCACAGATCTGTTCACCTTGATTTAAACAGACAAGTTAATTATGAACAAATCCAACTATATCTGCTGTAATGTTATTCACACAAGTGGAAAGAAAACGTGCCCTTTTTTATCTCGCTTCCCCTTCAGACTTTAATGGCAGCTCTCTCTCTCTCTCTCTCACACACACACACACACACACACACACAGTGGTTGCGTGCCATAAATGTCATTAATAATTGCTTGACGTGTTTTGACATCAATGCTCAAGCCCTCAGCAACAAGTGGAAACACTGTGTGTGTGTGTTTTTCTATATTTGTGAGGACAAATTAGTTAGTTTTAATTAGTTTTAGACCTTGAAGTGATTGTTTTTCTTCTTTCTCATCCTATTAATATTGTTTTTATTGTTTTTTTTTTATCTCTTTCTCTTCATTACCTCTACACTTACACACACTGATACATACTACTACATTCATGTGCTCTGCAAAGGTAATATCTACAGTATCTAACCCTGTAACTCCTGTTTTTTTTTTTTTAAATTTTCTTTTTATTTGCCGTTTTCACATACATTCTGCTTACAACTGGTAAACAATGACGTATTCTTTTCTCCATTCCTAATATTATAATATTATTCATTTAAACATGACAGTCTTCCTTAGTTTTTACTTTGGATCCAGATAGAGAACAACTGTGCCTACTCATACCTATCAAGAGGAAAAGTAAAATAAAATAAAATATAGAATATATTATTCATATACCTCTGGCTATATATCCACACATGGATACATATACACATGTCCAAAGCACAACAGTTCTTCACAGTCTTCCATACCTCATGGCCAGTTGAATTAACAGAGTTCTACCATGTAATCGATTATGCAGATATTGTGAAATAGCATAAAATTTAAAAAAAAAAACAAACGAACCATAAAAGAAAACAGAACCTTTCAACATCTGTAGCTATGAAATATGAACTAGGGGTCTTTGTTCCTATGATGTACATCTCAAATAAAGTCTGATCTAGTTGGTTTTATGTACTCTATCCAATTTTCCCAAATTCTTTCAAATCTGTCCCTCTCCAGTCTCACAGAGAAAGTTAACTTTTCCATCCCATATATATTGTGCATAACCTCAACCCAGTCCTCGACCTTAGGTACCTCATTCTTCAACCACTTTCTGGTAATCGCTTTTTTACTTGCAATCAGCATTATTCTGTAAATATATTTGTCCCCAAATCTTGTTAGATCTATGCCCAATATCCCCAAGTATAACACCTCAAATGTAAGTGGAAGATTTACCTTCAATACTTTATCCATACACTTTTTAAGCCCCTGCCAGTAGGTGCGAATGGAGGGACAACTCCAGAACACATGGAAGTGGTCAGCTTTCTCAGCTCCACACAATCTCCAGCACTTTGTATCGTGATACTTTGACTGTGCTGGTGTTCTAAAAAATCTTATAATATTCTTCCACCCATGTTCTCTCCAAGATAAAGAACAGGTTGTTCTCCATTGCTGTTCATTTATCTCTTCCCATTCATCCATTGATATAACAATATTTGCATCCCTCTCCCACCTCTCTTTTATATACACTGTGTCTGTTCCCTTTAAGTCCTCCACTGCCTTATATAGTCTTGAGATAAGCTTCGTTCCCAATTTTGATTCATATGTTGCAGTAAACATCTCAATAATTTCTGTCCTCCTCCCGCTTATGACCCCCCTCATTGTATGCTCCAGATAGTTCCGTAATTGCAAATACCTATATTGATCCGAATTTGTTAGGTGATATTGGTCTTTTAGCTCCTGAAAACTTTTGATTTTCTTCTTACTTAAGAGCTCCAGGAATATTGTAGGTCCCCTTTCCCAATTTTTAAAACTCTTATCTAGTCTATTTGGCATGAATTCAGAATCAAACCCAATCCATCTTAATAATCTACTTTGAGTTTTCAAGTCATTTTCCACAATTAATTTGAACCAGATCTTCAATGATATATCCATCCATGGGTTTGCCCCTTCTCTAATATGCTTTCTCAGGTTACTATCCCCTATTATAGCCTGTATTGGGACCCCATCTGTTGTGCCGGCCTCTATCTCTTTCCATCTCGCCGAGTAGTAAGGATTGTATATATTCAACAATGTTTTTATTTGTGCAGCTTGGTAATAGCTCTTCAGGCATGGAAGTCCTAACCCTCCTTTGTTTTTGGGTAACTGCAGCGTTCTGTACCTGATCCTCGGTCTTTTTCCCCTGCCAAATGTATCTAGAAATCATTTTATTCCATTCCCTATGTAACTCCTGTTTTTAATGCCTTTTCTTCACTTGTCACGCCTCCCGTGTCATATTTATCTCCCGCATTAACAATGTACACTCATCTTCTCTTGTTAGTCACAGAGAAAAAAAAAAGTTTTAGACCTTGAGAAGGAGGACATTTGTTGGAAAGTAAGGACTTTTTGTCCAGTTGTCATTCTTCAAAGGGCTATACTTGAGGGTTAGAAATTAAATTAAAAGAGAAGTTATTCAAAAGCCTTTTGAAAGAGATAAAATTTCTTCAAGGAAACTGTCACTTAAAAGTATTCAAAGGACTCAAACTGCAGAAAAATGGACCCTGTGAGCATTGCACTATTACATGTTACATTTCTGGTTTATTCTTACTGATGCATTAACGTGCAAGTAGCATTTTACTGGTGGTAGATTAATCTGTAACAGTGCATCATATTTTATTAACTCATATGATTTTTTTAGGGAAAATCTTAAGCTGTATATGAATAAGTGTAGTGGAGTAAAAGGTACAGTATGTCCCTCTGAAATGTAGGAGAGTAGAAATATAAATTAGCATTAAATGGAAATTATAGCTATATTTCATCACTGGAATTAGGTTAGTCCCAGTTCTTGTCTCACATTTGTTCAAGAGAAAAAGTACAGGGAAAGGAGATAGCTACAATCATTGTTTAGACAATAAAAATAGTTTTTATTGTGCAGCTGAAAGAATATTTATTCAGCCACATGAGCAGAAGAGTCTTTTAGGATACTGGAGAAACCTTGAAAAAAGCAGTACATGCTATAAAACAACCTACTTTTTCAAAGATTTAAAGATTTATCTTCCAGAAAAGAGACTTACTCTCATTTCACCAGTGTGAAATGAGAGTAACTGGGCACTGACATCATCCCTTGTTTCCATAGTGATAAATTGAGTGGTGCATCTGTAACAAACATGATGAGAAATGGATGGAAACTGTGGAATGACAGCTTACGTGTGTGTGTGTGTGCAGAATTAGAGGTTGGGGTCTGCGGACGTAAAAGCTCAAACAAATGTACTTTGTCAGCGGTGAAGGTCATCATCATCATCAGAGGAAATAACATACTTGCAGAGACACAAACACGAAGCCTGAGTCTAATCAGTGTGACTGAGCTTCGGGCGACGCCTGCGGCTGATGAGGTCGTGTGCAGGTTGTGTGTGTATGTTGTCTCCGGGGGATGTTAGTGAAGGTCCAGTGATGACCACAGATTCTAGTTACTAGTCTAACTGGGTCATATGTGCAATAACATCTTGTTTACAGTGGTGGAAGAAGTATTCAGATCCTTTACTTAAGTAAAAGTACCAATACAGTAATGTAAAAATACTCCATTACAAGTAAAAGTCCTGCATGAAAAATCCTATTGCAGTAAAAGTACATAAGTATTATGAGCTTGATGTAGTTAAAGTATTGCAGTAAAAGTAGTGGTTTGGTCCCTCTGACTGATATATTATTATATATGACATCATTAGATTATTAATACTGAAGCATCAGTGTTAGAGCAGCATGTTACTGTTGTAGCTGCTGGAGGTGGAGCTAGTTTCAACTACTTTATATACAGTTAGCTAGTTTAGTCCAGTGGTTCCCAACCTAGGGGTTGGGCCCCTCCAAAGGGTCACCAGATAAATCTGAGGGGTCGTGAGATGATTAATGGGAGAGGAAAGAAGAAAAAACAAAGTTCTTATACACAAATCTGTTTTCAGTTTTCGGACTTTTTCTCTAATCTTTGATTTTTGCTGAAATATTGGATCATTTGAACATTTATTGAAATGAAAGCATGTGAGAAGTTTAGAGGGAAAAATCACTATTTGGTTGAGCTGTTAACAACTCATAGACATCTGACTTACTGACTTATCTGACCCCGACTACACACTGCTTTTTGTAAGATGTCAAAAGCCCAAAAGGTTGGAAACCACTGGTTTCATCTTTAACAATGTGTTGTATTTTAAAAGCTTGTTATATTATCCATTGTGTCAAATCTTCATCTGAAAATAAACTAAAGCTGTCAAATAAATGTAGTGGAGTAAAAAGTACAATATCTTTTATATACTGTAATTTTCACTGTAATGTCACATAAAAATTGTTTTTTTAACAGTTGAGTGCTGCTAGTTTGAAGTTGCAGCAAACTAAGCCAACTCCAGTGTTGGCTGTATACAACCAACACAATGCAGAAGACCATCGATTACACTTTAATAATGAGTTGACATTATTGGCATATTGTTTAAGTCTTTTATCAAACATTATCTGGTTCCTGCGTCTAAAATGTGCTGCTTTTCTTTGTGTTATATATCGCTGTAGATAGAATATCATACAGTTGTGGACTGTTTACTGATTGTGGACTTTAAGGTACATGTGGGAGTCAGTAGAATCCCACTGACAGCTGCTGAATGCTGACTCCAAAAAGCATCAACTTATTATTTCTCTAGAAATATTAAGTCATTCTTTTTTTTTTCAACGAGTCATTATGGCCTCAGTCTCTACATTCAGGCCCTCTAACGAGTGTGCTGGTTGTCATTTAGGAAATGATTGCTCCTTTAATAAGATTTAAGCTAGTTAGTAGCTAATTATACTAGCTTTGATGTCTGCTGTGCGGGCGTTGATTGACAGCTGTGATCGACACCCAAATGCTTGATTCAATTGACATTTGCTAATTGAACGTCAGCAGTTTTGCAGGTATTTCATCATAAACCAAAGTACTGGACAAATTATAATTCTGACCTTATGAAAAGTCAGGGGAACAGCAAAGTTATTATAATTCATCCTGAGGGGAACGAGGATGTCTGTACCAAATTTCACAGCAATCTATCACCGAGATATTTCAGTCTGGACAGAAGTGGGGAACCAACCAACCATTGCAGTAGTTTCAGTTATACAGCAGCAACTTTTACCACATCAAGTTGTTTCTAATGCAAACAGCCTTCTCATAAATATATATCATGAGAGCAGATACTTTCCTGGCCTCCTGAAAATGAGTAATGTCCAGCAGCAGGAACGAAAAACACGTGAGTTTAACTTTTTGTTAACAAAATGGCAGACAAAAGCAGACACACGCAGTACACTCTGTAAAATGTCTGCGAGCAGAAATGGAAAGCAATTACTGCAGGAGATGAATAAGAGTAATAATGGGACAGCACTTAACCAGTTGAGACAAATAACCAACCATGAAATATGTAATTTTACTGAAGGGATGTTTTGTTATGCAGTGACACATTGATAATGGAGCATGTGGAATCAGTAAGATGAATGTTCCTAACCCTGCCTCTCCGTTAGCAGGTCAGTCATTACAAACTCACGCTGTGCAGCCAAACTTAGCTCAAACCTGCAAAACATTGTCCTTAATTCTAGTGGAGACTTTATATATTGTATGTATACTTTAGTGCACAATATAAGTAGATATCTTCATTTGATGGAGGTGGTTCAGCTTCAATAAAGAGCTGCAACAAACTGGTAAATAATATGTATGTATACAGTATATATACAGTGCCAGTAAAAGGTTCCAGTTCACTTGAACGAGAAAGTGTTTCCAAACTTTTGACTGTGTGAATCTGTCAGATAATATTTAAGATGGTTTTAATAACATTAAAGCGACCACAGAGGAAAAATAAAAGGGAAACTAACTGGATTTTAAGACCAATAGTAGTTGTTTAATGTGATTACTGCATGTTTCAAATTATTCTGAAGACACACAAGGACAATATTTGTAAATGAAATTAGACAAATCCAGTGAAAATTGATGCTTTCAGCCCTTCGTTCCCCATGACAGTCAGATCTGTGATGTGTCACGGCGATTTTAAAAGCTGGAAATTTGTAGATTCGACACGCAGTTAATCATAAATAATGAGCTGTTGTTTAGCTTTATCTGTGTTGATTAGAGATCTTACTTGATGGGAGGGAGAATCTTGGGGTATGCAGGCTTATTTAAAGCACAGGGGAAATATAATTTGCAGGAAGCAAGAACCACTAATATCACTTTAATCCTTAATGTGATCCAAATCAAAAACTCATTTTAATTTGAGTCTAGCGGTGGGCAATATGGGTAAAATCCTGTCATGTATATGTTCATTTATAACACAATCAATATATGTCATGAGAAACTGTTTATGAATAACTTGTGTTTCAGTATTTTCAGTTATTTTTTCTATATTTTTCTTCTTGTCAATGTGCAGAGTCAAACCAACAATGAATTGATCTACTTACAAGTGTAATCATCATTATGAAGATTGTGCTGCATATCAAAACCTCTTGACTCTGTATTACATTATACACTGTAAATAGCTTTGTAAACAGAACTACTCTCTGGAGACTGAAAACATAATCGCTGTTATTAGTCTTTGGAGCCTTTTCTAAACAAAATAACATGAGCATAATCAGGGTGAATAATCAGGTCACCCAGTGCAGCCATGTGGCTTAGTAACATGTTTTTAATAGTTTTTAGACAACAACAGAGGTCTACGGCACAGAGGAATAAGATATATCAGCCTTTGGATACACATATAATACTTATAAGTAGATAAATTCATTGTTGGTTTGCTTCTGCACATGAGATTTGCTGACAATAAGAAAAATATAGAGAATCACCAGCCTTATCTAATCTATCTAATGGCTACTGTACCAGTCTGACAGTTGGCACATTTATATTGATTCACTTTCTATTTCGTCGTATTGCCTCCTCTATTCTCCAATCCAATCCTTAACTAACCGCTTTACAGGAGTGAGACTCTGCAAAATGTTCTTACATAATTTTTTCCGGAGAGCATTTAATACTCCTAAAGATAGAAGTACAAAAACACACACATGCACTCAATGAACTATATTAGCGAGAGAATTGTATTGTTGACACATTACACTGCGATGTCCTCAATTACCTCTGTTAGGGGATAAATACACAGGGGGGGGGGTGATGCATCGGCCAAGGTCTTGAATGCTTTGTGTCTGAGACACTGCGATGGTTGCCATGGTAAACGTTAGTGTTAGTGACCACAGTTGGAGGGTTTTTAGAGAGTAAATGGTAAATGCATTTATAAGGCTCCTTTCTAGTCTTATCAACCACTCAAAGAGCTTTATAATACATGCCAGCATTACACATACTGATGGCAGACGCCGCTATGCAAGGTGCCAACATGCTCAACAGGAGTGATACAGCACTTCCTATCCAAAGCACCCCCCGATGTGTCTATACTCACAAATTCACACACACATACTCACAATTTAGGGTTCAGTTTCTTGCCCTTCGACACTTGCAACACGCAGACCGGAGGAGCGGGGGATCAAACCACCAACCTTCTGATCAGTGGACGACCCGCTTTACCTCCTGAGCCACCGCCGCCAGATATATTGCACACAGACGATTAGACAACATATCATGATCAGGACTGATTGCAGACTTGTTGCAGAACTTTTTTTCCGCAGAGCTCAGACCTTGATGAGGGCGAAAACACACTAAGGAGCAATAAAAAAGCAATGTCCTGCTGCTTCTTCCTTCTTCAATTTCCTTGTTTGTGGACTGAATGAAGGCTGTTGACTTGACAGGAAAAGATCCATTATACTGGATGGGGTTACATAACATTATTTTTTATGGAATTTTGTTGTGCACATACCGGCATAATGTATGCACACACAAGAAAACACACAATGTCAGCACAATAAACCCAAAGCACCGACCGTCTAGGGATTCATATAAGGATGCTTTGCTTTTAGCGACTGGGCGAAACAACCAGACATTTTTTTTATGTTGCAGAAGAGACTGTGATGGACAGATAAAGACAAGAGAAACACAAACATGACCTCCTCCTGCCCGAGCACTCAGAGCCTGAACAGAGGAGCTTTTTCTAAGAAAGAGAAATGAAAACATGCTCCCGGCAATTTAAGAGGTGTGTATGATATATGGCATGCTATAGACATTCCTTAAGTGTTGCTCAAGCAGCAAAAGGCCAGTCACATGCTTCATATAGACGCAAACTGGGAAGTAGACTTGTTGAACTTTGTCTGTCTCTACATGCAGTTGTTAAATATACAAAGCAACTTCCTTAATGATCACTGTTCACAAAAAGAACAACATGTTTTACTTTAAAACGACCAGAACAAGCTATCCATTGACAGACTCTCGGTATGCAACAGACTTAAAGCCTCGGCCGTAAACGAACTGATCTCATTGACACAAACAGCTCTTCATGTGACCCCAGGTAATCGCAGAGTTCACTATGGAAATAATGCACTGCTGATTACATGTGACTCCGCAGCTGACTTCGTTTTGCCTTCCAAGGGAGCAGCTGCCTTTTGCAGTTGTTCATCCATGCAGGAGAGATAAACAGCGAAAACAAGTGATTTCCTCATTGATAACATTGAACAGACAGAAAACTCAAAAAAAACAAAACAAGGAGACAGTTTTAGAGTCTTAACAAGCGTTAACACTACCTCTGTCACATAGATGAGCGGAATAGCGCTGTGGTTCTTCCTCATGCTTCCTCGTCCTCAGACCCTGAGGTCAAAGTGCATGCCCAAACCGGCTTCTGAAGAGCCCTGCACATCAGAGAGCTCTGTCTGCCTCTTTGAAGTTTTAAGACCACCCTCAAAGGGAGGAGAGAGTGAGTGTGTCTAGTCGTTCGTGTGTGTGTGTGTGTGTGTGTGTGTGTGCAACCCTGTTATTGTGAAACCTTTTGCTTCCTGTGTTAGAAGCTATCAGGCTCAAATCAGCGGCTCCCTGTGTACCTTCGTACACTCCAACATTTCCTCATCCTGAGGTGCGTTCCCTAGCTGTACTGTTCGTTCTCAGTTCTGCCCTGTTGGGGAAAAGACTACCTTAAAAGGCATAAAGCAGCTCGAGACCGAAATCCTCTGATCCCTATCAAGCACCCTCCACTGGCCCGGGCACACTTTGCCACGGTAACAACAACCTTCGCTGCCAATCAGGCGGGAGCAACACTGACGATGGAGAGCCTGGGAGCAGGGGGTGAAGGAGAGGGAGGAAGAGGAGAGATTTAAGGGTATGAATGAGTGTTGGACTGTCAGGCTGCTAATGTTGAGTTAGTGCAGGAATCTCATGCCAGACTCTGTCCCTGAGGGGTAAACGCACTCTATGGGACGGGGACTCTGACGGCACTTCTAATCTGCAGAGCCAGATAACAGCCTGCATGTTTGTGTGACCAAGGCTGGACCCTGCAACCGCTCCCACTCATGCTCAAAGGCAATCTTTAAGAGTGGGAGTGAGAGAGGAGTAAACCAGCCAATATAAAGGATAACAAACAGGCATTATTTAAGCGTTATTTCATTATTTAAAAAGACTGGTGATCTTCTATATTTTTCTTATTGTCAACAAATCTCATGTGCACAAGCAAATGAACAATGAATTGATCCCACTAATAAGTATTGTGTGAGTATCCAAAGCCTGATAGACATCAAGAAGATTTTGAGTGTGTTGTTTTGTTTAGAAACGGCTCCAAAGACTTACAACAGCGATCACATTTTCAGTCTCTGGAGAGTAGTTCTGTGTAAGACATTGTACTAAAGCTACTTACAATGTGTAGTGTAATAAAAAGTTGACAGGTTGTGATATGTAGAACAACAAACTAGCCAAACGCTATAAACAGAGTTGTATTCCCACACATGCAGTGTCTTCTGTCTTACACAGAACTACTCTCCGGAGACTGAAAACATGATCGCTGTTTGGAGGCTTTGGAGCTGTTTCTAAACAAACTAAAATTCCCAAATGCTCAGTGGTGAAATAACATCTCACCCAGTGCTCAATAATGTCCCTGGAGAGTAGTTCTGTGTAAGACATTGTACTAAAGCTACTTACAATGTGTAGTGTAATAAAATGTTGAGAGGTTGTGATATGTAGAACAACAAACTAGCTAAACGCTATAAACAGAGTTGTGTTCCCACACATGCTCAGTGGCGTCTGCCTTACACAGAACTACTCTCCGGAGACTGAAAACATGATCGCTGTTTGGAGGCTTTGGAGCTGTTTCTAAACAAACTAAAATTCCCAAATGCTCAGTGGTGAAATAACATCTCACCCAGTGCTCAATAATGTGATTTTAATAGTTTTTGGACAACAACCGCACAGAGGAATATGATATATCAGGCTTTGGATACACACACACACAATACTTGTAAGTAGATAAAATCATTTTTGGTTTGGCTCTTGCACATGAGATTTGTTAGTAAGTAAGGGGGATATTTTGCCCAAAGCAAGAAAAGTACAGTCACTACTGACATTTATTACCAGAACTTGCAAACACCTACATGAAATCCAGCCATAGTTAATATCATTACTCACACCAGCGCTTTTCCTCCTGCAACATGTTTAAATGTCTTTCTGTGAAAAGTCAATTTCTTAATAAAAGTCCTGTGTTACACAGAAAGTGAATCATTTGTTTTGAAGCATTGGAAGAAGAGCAAGTTATCTGCATGAAAAAAAACCCTGCAGAAGTTAAACAGAAAAAAGTGCAGTGCGCCATCTACAGAAAACCCGAGGACAAAGAAATCAAAGCACTGGACTCAGTGAATTATGGAGTCTGACAAAGATTCTGATTGTAATTTCAGCTCGACTTCTTCTCAGTCTAGCTCTGAGTTTCTCCCTCTTGTGTGCAGAAACACAGATGGGAAGTGGGCAGAACTGGGACATTTGTGTTTTTACAGCACAATGCTCAGAGGAGAGGCCTAAAAAAAAAAAAAAAAAAAAAAAAAAAGACCCAAGGCACTGACTCTGACCCATTAAGCACAGCTACAGTCACATTTGCAGAATTAGAGATAAAACAGGAGCCTGGAAATACTCATCAGTGATCTTCCTCTAGGAGTCAAATCCTTCCATGGGAGGAAGTCGGGCATGCATGATGCAAGAGGAGAGGTAAGGAGAAAGAGAGGAGAGAGCAGACGACAGTGACATTAAAGAGAGGAGATGGGGGCGAATGGGAGTAGAGGAGGTGATGGGAGTATGAGTGCAGTTCGGATGAGATATGACATTTGGCAGGAGGGAAAGAGGGCAGGAGGCCAGACAAAGACTGTGTCTCAACATCAACATGACCCTCTTTGGCCTCTCTCTCTGGTGCCCAGCTGCCACGTCTGTATAGTGCTGCATCAGCAATCACAAATGCAGAGAAAGAGAGATTATCTACTTCATTTTGCAGCGGATGAATCAGACGATGACTATCAGCCGTTAATGTGATATTCAGACATAACAGAAGAGCAACAAATGAGCCATTCACTGATGAATACACATGTACAATTTGGATTAGAGAGCGCATTAAATGCCACTCAGGCTTACTGTCATTTGTTAAAGCACTTCCAGCACATTGTCCTTAATTAATTTCAAGGATTCAGATGTGATGCAGCCACTCCCCTCTCCGAGCACTCTCCTCTGATTTTTAAATAAAGACGAGGAGAGAGGACGGTTGTTCACTGAAATGCTGACTCAAGAGGATGCCACAAGCCTTTTCTCATTCCCTCTCACTGATGTCGCACTGACATATGAGGGGAAAAGGCTGACTAACAGGTAGAAATCTAAAAGAACAGTGTCCCCTCTTGGCCAGTTAACACTATTACAGAGATGATGTGTCAGCTGGAGCTTACGTTGAGGTGACTTTCTGCTGCTGCTGCTGCTGCTTCCTCCTGTTCCTCCAAACTGTCCACAAGAGGACAAACAGATGTCAGAGTGAGTCGCCTCATTTAACAGCTCCAGATTCCTGAAACTGCAGAAAAAAGGTCTCAACTGCTGACACACACATATAACATCACTTTAGCCCTTAGATACTGACCCATTTTACATGTGGGAGCAGTAAAAACACTCTGAACACAATTCTTTTAGACTGAAATGTTATGACATTTCCCAAAGTGACCTAGAATAGAGAAAAAAATTGGAAAGTTTTTGTGCAACTGATACATATTTTTGTACATAGGGGTTCTTGTTCCAAAAATCACCACTCAACAATGTGTATATTCAACAAAATTCATTGAAATCATGATGGATGTCATGTTCTCCTGTTTAAAGTAACATTAGACTGTAATATAGTGAGATTGTGAATGTTTTTTTCTCTATAAACAAATTACAAAACATGAAGAGAACCTAAAGAATACACTCTCTCGGCTTTTTGAAAGTTCAAATCATCTATCTATTAATGACTGATGAGGTATTTATGCATAAAAATAGATTGGTGGCTCAGAAATCTGGTATGGAGAATAATTATGACCAGTGTGTAATGGTTAACATCATCACAACACTTCATTTTAAAATGTAAAACACTGAAGCAAGGCCTTTAAAAATGTGCAATAACAATTTCTTTTGGATACATCACAAAAACAACTGCTTCCTCTACACATTAAAGATCATCTCCACAATCTACATGTTTTGAAGAATAAAAATACTCTTTTTTTAAATAATAATTTGTGTTTGATATGGTTAAAAATTTGATTTAACTATTTAAAAATTCCATAAATTACATCTACTCTTTTTCCCGTATTGAAACATCCAGAATCTATGAATATGCAAAATGTATTCATTTTAGAAGTTTAACTGCTGGACACCAGATGTTTCCTCACATTTAAAGAGAAATTCTGGTATTTGTTTCTAAGTGACTAATGGGGACATAACTTTCTGGAATTGTCTAATTCCTGTGTTTACTTTCGTTGTCACTTATAATAACAATCTGAGCCTGTTAATAGCAAAAAAACAAGAACTTTTAGTGAACAAACTTTGACGGCGCAATTGCCCCCAAAAGATTACATTGCAGCCTGTTTTGCATCTGCCGGCTGAAGCAGTCTTGCACAATACTGGACCAATTCCAAAAATCTGTGTCTCCATTAGTCACTTAGACCCAGAATGACAGGAAAATAGAGTCTGGGTTGAAAAATACCAGAATTTTCCTTTAAAGTGAGCACAAAGAAACTTTCATCATTCAGCAGATGAATGTGAAAACAAACTCTGCACAGTGAAGCTCAAACATCCAAGTGAAGTAAAAATAAGAAAAACATATATTTGAGTGAAGGGAGACTTTAAAGATGTATACATATAAACATGATTTTGTGACATCACAACTAGTTATCATGAATTACACATTAAAGATCTCCACAATCTACATGTTTTGAAGAATAAAAATACTCTTTTTTTAAATAATAATTTGTGTTTGATATGGTTAAAAATTTGATTTAACTATTTAAAAATTCCATAAATTACATCTACTGTTTTTCCCGTATTGAAATATCCAGAATCTATGAATATGCAAATATTCATGATAACTAGTTGTGATGTCACAAAATCATGTTTATATGTATACATCTTTAAAGTCTCCCTCCACTCAAAAATATGTTTTTCTTGTTTTTACTTCACTTGGATGTTTGAGCTTCACTGTGCAGAGTTTGTGACTAATGGAGACACAGATTTTTGGAATTGGTCCAGTATTGAGCAAGACTGCTTCAGCCGGCAACTGCAAAACAGACTGCAATGTAATCTTTTGGGGGCAATTGCGCCGTCAAAGTTTGTCCACTAAAAGTTCTTGTTTTTTTGCTTCTAACAGGCTCAGATTGTTATTATAAGTGACAACGAAAGTAAACACAGGAACTAGACAATTCCAGAAAGTTATGTCCCCATTAATCACTTAGACCCAACCACCAGAATTTCTCTTTAAATGTGAGGAGACATCTGGTGTCCAGCAGTTAAACTTCTAAAATGAATTTTGAATATTCATAGATTCTGGATGTTTTTTAATGAGGGAGAAGGAGTAGATGTAATTTTAAGGATTTTAACAAGGTAATTGATTTTGTTTGGTGAGAAAACCACATCAGACACAAATCATTACTCAAAGAAAATCATTTGTAGATGCTTTAAAACATGTCTGGAGAGGATAAATTATATCTTCTCCTTATTCTTCACTGGATAACTCAGAATATATCGATATGCAAACATTGTTTATTTCAAAAGAGGCTTCAAGTTTCCACATCACACTTGTGTCAGCTGATACTGGTCCACGACTGGCTTCCAAACTAGTTGTGAGGCTCATATGTCCAAACAGAATTTAAACAGGATTTTAAGGCGAGCACAGAAAAAAACTTCAGCAGATAAACGTGAAAACAGGCTTCTAGTGTGAAACTCTACACATATATCATCCTGCACAGTGAAGCTCAAACATCCAACTGAAGGAACAAGAAGAAAAACACATTTTTGTGAAGTCCAGAGGGACTTTAACATGTACTAACAGTTGACAAAAGCTCAAATGTGCCTTGTCAGCAGAACAATATTCAAAAAGTAGGAAAAAAAAACAAACCTCTTGAGTTGCAGTGGTGCCACATGAAAGCTGCGGTCTTGGATGGTGTTTCACAGTCACTGAGTCATCATAAATGTGTCCGTTCACTTCAACATGCTCTGACCATTTTAAATCCAGTCAGCTCTGGAGAAGCTCTACAACACCTCAGCGTGAAATGCTGCATGTTGCAAGTCTCCCTCAGCTCAGCATAATCCTGCAGTGATTAACCGTGCTGTCAGCTTACTGTAACACACAACTGTGCTGCCTGTTCTGACAAAGTGCCTGCTGTAATATTAGCATCAGCGCACTGATACAGGCTCTTAATTCAGATCAGTTCACTGACTTTAATGCCTCCTATGTCTTACAGTTTATTGGATTACATATATTTTGTAGTACGTACTAGGGATGTGCAGAGGACCCGGTATTTGTATTTATATCTGTATTTGTTGAGGCAGCAAAATTATTTGTATTTGTATTCGAATAAAAGAGGTTTAAAAATCCTGTTTTTGTTTTTGTTTTTATTACGCTTTTAATTTTAGAAAATTAAAGTGTTACAATAAGTGTTCATGAAGCGTTCCCTTGGGTGCACTTCATTTGTGTCAGTATTTCAGCTTTATCTCTGGGGAACACCCCCAACTCCGGGACTGATGTCCAAATTAGGAAATGTGCATCATGTAGCAGGTGGATGTGACTCCCCTCATTGAGATCTGCTGATAGACGTAACAGCGAAGCAGAGGAGAGACTGAGATAGTGATGTAACCGACCTGTGCGCTGGTATTTAACATGATTTTTTTTTCTTCCTGAAAACAAATAATTTTTAAAATATTTGTATGAAACAAATATTCATAACCACTATTTGTGCTTTGCCGAATAACGCATTTGTATTCGGGCACACCCCTATTATGTACACACTTTATATTATTTCCAGACTGAAAAGAAAAGACCAAATATTTAAAAACAACTTGACATCACTGGCGTTTTGGAGCCAGATGACAATAGTGATTGATTGAAGCGTAAAGATAAGGTGATGTTTTTTGATTTCTATGTGAGAGATTTGCATTTGTATTTTTTTAAATATGTTATTTTGTTCAGAGTTGTATCGTCTCTCTTTTCAGTTGCTTTATTCCTTGGAAAGCTGCTTTATATGCAGGTTGATCACTCTTGTTTCTGTGTGTTGTTGGGGTGATAATGGGATGTTCTGGTTGAAATATAATCTACTATATCATCTTTCTGTTGTTTGGCTGATGTTATATCGCAAAACAAAAATTTCAAGTTATAAAAAAAAACAAAAATAACTTGATGAAGTCTCTGTGCCAACACACAGTGGTTAAATAAAAGTAGATACTTCTAGTAAGTCAGTAAGTCTCAAGAATAAAATTTTAGGGGGAAAAACATTGAATAACAAATTGGGGAATTTTTTTGACGTAAAAATTTAGATACGTTGCTCAGGTCCAAATATGGAAGAACTGAGATCTGTTTCACAAAAGCGATTAATGTGTGAAACATCAAAATTAATAAAAGTGTAAATGATCTCATGTTGCAGATCACAGCTTGCATGTTGTAAATTTGGTGAAATGGGCTCCAGGATTTCAAGAAACAACGTAAAACCACAAATTATGGAAAAATCACCAGAAACATATTCAGTGTTTCCCATAAATAGAATTTATCTGGACAGTTCACCCACACACATATGTTTTTCTATGTAAATATTTAGGTTTTCTCATTAAACACCTGCATGTAAATTCTGACAGAACGCTGCAGTTGTGTTTAGTTGTATTTTTCAACCACTAGTAGAACTATGGAGCAGTTGTTTTTTTCTTTTACATGTAAGTCTGTTTTGTTTACACACATGCATGCAGGTGATGCGATTTACTTTCCTGTGGTGTCACACTGTTCCACCGATCTACAGGTGGCAGTGATGCACCAACACACACAGCAACGTACCAACAAAGGCAGAGGAGAAGAAGACTGGTGGACGTAAACAATGCAGGAATCAAACTTGTAAGAAAAATCTGTTTTGCAAATGTTTTATGAGGAAGTAAAGACATTGTTAGACCTCAAGGATACACAGTGTGTTTTGATGGGTAACAGTGGATGTGAATAGAAACCTCATTTACAAAAAAACCTCCCCAGGGAACCTTTAAGTAATTGAAATATTAGAAAAACACTTAATTTTGTCAGTCGGAGAGTATAGCATGTATTGTGAATCATCTAGTTCCAGCTCTTTGTTGAAGCTCTATGATGTTTATGTGTTTTATTGCAGCACAATTCAATCAAATGTAAAGATTCCTGTTTTGTGCATCAATTTATGCACATTTCTACAAAATTCAGCCTGACATGTTTGCTATCTTTGAAAACTTTGTGATTTTCAACAGAGTTTAAAATGAACTCATGTGGGTTTGAAAGGTGAGAATAGAGGGATTGTGTTGTTTAATCAGAAGTGAAGTTGTAAATTTAGACGACCACAAATTAATTCAAGAGAAATACCACCATAAATGTGTGTATAGAGATTTTATTGAGGACTAGTTGGACACAGCGGCAGGAAACCATAATTTACAGCGTGCAAAACGAAACATTCAGTCAGAGGTCACTGAGATCCAGCTTTAGGGGGAACCCACTCGTGGATCTTCTTGCGGGTGGTGGAGAAGGGCACGTACTGCTGTGCGCTGCCGCTCACGTTGAACTGATGAACCTCAGCCAGGAACTTCTTGGGCTCTGGTGGGTGCGTGGTGGGGGGGTCGTCCGTCATACAGTGCAGCCAACGATGCCTGGAGAGCAAGAACATGAGGAAGGAAGAAAAGCTTAAAAAACTAATTTAAACTGTTCCTCTGAGGAGCAAATCATCAAAAGACTTTATATCAGACTCAAAACAGTCTGGATCTACTAGAAAATCTGTGTTTTAATTAATGTAATTTAGCAGAAACTAAAGCGTGTTGTTTTAAAAGTACGTACATGTAAACCAGAACTGGAATAACAGATTCTAAAATTTTGCTAAATCAAATATAAAAAGTGTTAACAACTTATGCCAAACATAGTGGAAGCTGCTTATCAGGTAAACAGAGGAGGTACTGAATATTAATTTTCAGAAAACATTAAATTAACAAAAAAATGAACCTTCTATGGAAGCAAATAAGCTGAACTTGTAATTTTTATTTTTAATTATCCATTTAGTTATTGAGATTATTCATCTATTTATTGTCATTTAGTTCTGTCTTTTCTGTTCTGTTTACTTTTCTGTTTGCTTTATTATTCTTAATCATGATTATGTTTACTTATTGTTGTTTGTCTTATTGTTTGGCTGATGTGTGTTTGTTCAGGGGTGGGGGGGCGGAGTAGGGGAAATAAAAAAGGGAAATGGTTGTTTATATATCTTGCTCAGCTGTTTAATTAAAAAAAATGTGATAAAAATGAACAAAAAAATTATACTCTCTCTCTCTATATATACACTACTATTATTATTTTGCTTTATACTGTTATTGTGCTGTCATATGTTTTAATTGTAAGGGACTGCAGATGAAAATTAGCTTTTATGTTTAAAACTGTACAACAACTCCATCATTTGATTTCAGAAGGAAAACACTCTCAGCACTTGTACAGCAACACTGAACATCTTTCATGTTTACTTTACTTTACTGTCATTTAAACCAAATATTGACATATACAGCAGAATGAAAAGACATTTCTCTGTGAGAAAGCTGCAAGACAAATAAATAATGCATGTTTGGGACAGATACACTTTCACATATTAATGACATCTAGCTTTTGTTCCCATGGAGTTTATAAGTTGCTTTGGATGAAAGCGTACAGTAACGTCTGACTCCATGTTGTAACTGTTTGTATTCATTTTAATTCTACATATCTCATGCCGTACCATTCAGCGGGCACCATGCTGCCGTCCACCTCCCACAAGGTGTTCTTTCCGTTCATCTCTGTGGTGTAGATCACCCAGCGGTGTCGTCCTGAACACATTTGACACAAAAAAAGAGTTTATTTACCAAATAACACAAGTGTCACACTGAAGCAGTTACAGCATTCTGAATATTTATCTACCAGAGATATTATAAAAGCAGCCAAATCTGAACATTTGTTGTTAAATCATCCTGTAAACAATCAGTTTAATCTCGTCTGCGTTCGTTTTGGTACAGATTTTATGCATATTTGGGGAATCTCGACTCACCAAAGAAGTAATGCTGCTTGTCCTCATAGTATTTGTTTCCATATTTATCCACACCAATCAGGGTTCCTGTCTTCACATCATTCACCCTGCAAACAAAATGATGATAACAGTGGTAACTGACCCGACACATGCAGATCTCTCAGACTTGTCAGTCAATCAAAAATCTGTCATCTGTGTCAACAAACACACACACAGTCACTTAAGTGTGAAAATGCTCAAAAACGTTCTTTCTCACATTTTCTATTGTGAAAACAAGCTGTTTTTAATTCAGAGTGGTGTCAACTCTCTCATCTAACTCATCAAAGAAGTAAAAAATGGGCAGATTTCCTTAAATGTCAAACTATTAATTGAAGTCTGTTCCATTTATTGAAGGTAATAAATGAGTGATTGCTTCAGTTTGAGCACTGATGGTAGTCAGTATCATCTGTTGTCTCAAATCTGATGTGTTAGATTTAGTTGTGACAGAAAGGTTTACTGCACTGTTTAAACCTTTTAGAAAGATTATTCTAAGGACATCAGTGTTTAAACCAGACTAATATCATGTTGTCATGTTGTAGGGCTGAAGGAAACTCACTCATAAAGTTTTAAAGGTGTAGATTTAAATTAGAGCTGCAACAATTCATCGATCATGACGAAATTAATCAGCATCTATTGATAAATGATTAATAGCTTTGAGTAAACTGAATATCTTTGGGTTGTGTACTATTTTTGGACAAACCAAGTGATTTGAGGACGTCACCTTGGGCTTTGGGAAACAGTGTTCAACATTTTTCACCATTTTCTCACATGTTAAAGACCAAACAATTAATCAAGTAATCGATTCCAGCTTGTTAAATGTGAATACAGTATTTTCTTTCATCTGCTATGACAGTAAACTGAATATATTTGACTTGTAGACTATTTATGGACAAAACAAATCATTTCAAGTTGCATTTTTCACCATTTTCTGACATTTTATGGACCAAACAACTAATCAATTAACGAAGGAATAATTACTAGATTAATAGATAATGAAAATAAAGGTTAGTTAGCCGCAGCTCTGATTTAATTCGTTATCAGCTGTTTACAGTTTCAGTCAGTTAGCTTAGCTGTCAACATGCTAACTTAACATTAGCTCTGAATAGTAAACTCGGGTCACACATCTGTCTTCTGTCTTTATTAAACTTTCACAAACATCACTGTGGTTCAGTATAAACAACACAAACATTTATTTAAACTCACCTGAATAACTGAAGGAGAAACCCTCGGACTCCTCCATGACCTCCTATTTGCCCCAAAGCCCTTCGGACGATGTTCGCATACTCCGCCATCTTCAGACGGAACTATTACGGAGACGGACCGTTCTGCGTTATTAACATGTCCGGGTAACACAAGCCAAAGAGTCTTTGGTTCCACATACAGAATAAACGATACTGCGTTATGGATAAAAACATAAACATCTAAAGTGCCTAAAACTGTTGCAAAGTACTGTTTATACACATAGTTACCTGTCAATAAACACTTAAATAACATTACTTTGTGTGCAGGTTGTTTGTAGTAATATAATATTATGCAGAAAATTATGCTGCAGAAAAGGTGAAAACCTGCAGACAGCCATATCATAATATTTCGTAGTAATATTAGACATATAGACAGGTGACAAATAAAAGTAAAAACAACATATAGTGTCTTATATATTAAAGTGAAATCTCATAATCTTATATTTGTACATCTGCATATACTGTTTACACTACGAACATTTGAACATTCCTGGTCAATTTGTTGTTCATTTTATTTAATTCTCTTCAATTTAAATTTAAACCTTTCGAAGCTTTTCTCACTTAGAATATATTTTACATATTTTTTACTGTAAATTTCTTTCTTTTTTTAATTATTTAGGACTACTTCATTTTGTGTATATTTTTGACGGTTATGCACCACAACAACATCAAGGCAAATTCCTTGTGCATGCAAACCCACTTAGCCATAAACCTGTTTCTGATTCTGATTCTGATGAGATTAAAATGTTTTTCCACAACAAGCTGGTTTCTTCACACACTTATTATAGTTTCTCCTTTAATTTTTGTCGTCTATCTGTACATGAAAAGTAGTTCTGTCATGTTTAAAGCATTTAAAATCCTTAAGGCAGAATTCACACACTACAATGCTAGTGATGAGGTTGTGTTTAAAGTGGCCAATAAACAATTAAAAAGGAAAAATATAAATATATAGTCATAAATAAATAGGAAACATATCTGAGGAACTTGATATTAGAAACAAATATTTACTAAAAATTCTCATGGTAGCAAACAAGAAGGCAATTACAAGATGCTGACTTCTTAAAGATCCTCCCAACCTGAACCAATGAATAGATATTGATACGGATATATATAAGCGTAATGGATTAAATGGGATACATACCTGACTAAAGAAGAGTCTGACAACTACCATTCTGTGACTAACAACTCCCACTGCATACCATCCAATGTCAATGAGTGAATTCATGTTTATTGTGTTATAAAACAATAAATAAGGTATAAAAAAAAAACACCTTCACAGGGAGGTCTGCTGCAGTACAGAGACCCTGTAGATGCCGAGTATTAAGCAAGGTTACTAAAGGACACTTGAGCAGAGCCGACGCTTCCTGACACAGACTTGAACTGGTGCTTTTTTTTTTTTTTTTAAATTAAAGGACAGTCTCTCAACCTGCTGCTGCACAAGAGAGCTGATTTAATACGGTCCAGTGTCACTGCAGAGGGAGACAGAGGGGAAATATATAAAACTGCAGCAAAATTCAAAGCTATGGTACATCATAAAAAACGCCTTATCTCTAAAACCAGTGCTTTGATCACCAGCTCAAAGAGAAACCCAGACTTCATTAACGGATGCACACAGATGTATACCTGCCTCCCACATACATCTGTCTGCACTCTGTAATTAAGTAGCGACAGTGGTTTGTGATTATTATACTCTCACACAGCTTTTCATGCCTTGAAGTGAACAATTAAAAACACAAAGGACAAGATTTATATTTATATATATTTTATTAAAAACTGTTGCCTGACAGTTTAGAATCATTGTTTATAGGAGACTCTAACTCTGAGTAGAGCGTATGTTTACAAAATGGTCACTGTTAATGTACAAATCGTGAAAGAAAACGCATGCTCGGCTAGTGTTTTCAGACCAGGCTGCGGCAGATTTATCCTCTCGAGCCTAAATCAGATAAATGAGCCAAAGCCAACTCTTTAATTCTTTCCCTAAAATAGTAAGATTTAGGATTCTACAACTGTGGGAATCGACTAATTTGCCGTGATGGGAGTAGTGCAACAAACGGCAATCCAACCGAGAAGGAACAGACCTGAAAAATTACTGTTTTTAAATCTAAAAATCCCCAAAGTACCCTGGCTAAGAAAGTGAGTAGTCATGAAATCTGGATCTAAATTTGATCGATGTAAATAACTTCAAACAGAGCACCAACTAATGTATATTATTGCAATTTTATCTCAAAAAATAAGGCAAAAAGCCTGCAAAAACAACCATAATTCAAAATGTCTTCTCGCTTTTAAGCATTTCCTCAGAAATATAGTTCATGCAAACTTTCCACAGTATTTGCTCATAAAAAAAAACTGTTTTTGTTTCTGTTTTTGTTAAAATGGTCTAAAACAATTTTTAAAAAATAACGGTTTTGATGGAAACATGTTTCCTAACAAACCCTGACTCCCAAAAATAAAAAGAAGACAAAAAAGTGGCAGCCTGTGCTTTTCAAACAATAAATCAGCCTCTTCCTACTTTATAAATATTAGCTCTTGGCTTTGATATAAAAAAAGGTCAATGTTCCTCTTTCCTATTCATATACACAATATCACCTATTACCTAAACAGGCAAAGATAATATTATAAATTGTATGAAAAATATATCTACATTATTCGTGACATTTCCAGTTTTCTCCAGGACGTTGTTTTAACCCACGACTTACATGTTTTGGTGTTTTAAATCTAAAAAATATAAGAATAAAATCTCTAAACCAGAGAGATCAACCGTAAAAGAGAAGAACATCCAACCTCTGTTTCTTAGTAGAAGCCTTGTTTTCACAGTTAAATTTCACCTTGTTACATCATTCAATCCATGAACAAACATCAGCAATACTTTTGCATCCATGATTTAGTTGAAACATTTTAACCATTTTGGATATTTTATAATGTGTGTGTGTGGTTTTTTTCTTTTTAGATTTTGTTTGAACAAATAGACACTGTAGTTTTTAACACTACGAGTAAAGAAGCCGACATCAACATGTTTGAATGAAGGTGGGAAATTTTGCATTTTTTTTTTTTGATTCACAAAATGTGATTCCTTCATTCGCTTTAATTTAAAAAAAAAAAAAAAAAAAAAAATCACTCCCAGACTTCAGACGTTTTAGTATTAACTAGGATTTAAATGGTCCTGACAACTGTTCTGTCTCACTTCCACACACATGCTTCTGGACTTGACCTTTGACCCACAGCTGTGACACACTATTAGCTCTTGACCTCAACCAGCACTGCTGAGCATCAGTCGCTGTTGGTAGATAGAAATATGTTAAGAGAGCAGAAAAAAAAAAAGAATCCAGTTCTTTGAGGGGAAAGCAGTCTGGTTTCCACAGACAGTAATGTTAAAGTTAACAGTCTATCCCGGAGTCCTTCCTGAGCTGGTGACCCTTGACCTGAGGTCAGGGGTCGTAAGTTGTCTTATCAACTGGCTCCGGGGCTGTGATACGACTTCACTGCTATAAAAAGGTGATTACTGTTCAAGAATCATGGCCTCTTGGAAGGCCTCGATCCATCTATAGATGAAAATACAAAAAAAGAAAGAAAATTAGGAGAAAACACTTTAAAATGAGCAAAATAACAATGTTTCAGTTTAATTTAAAGGATATGGCTGGCGTTGTTCTATATCATATTACTATTGTGTATTTTTAAAGCCTGATATATCTTATTCCTCTGATCCGTAGACCTCCGTTGTCGTCCAAAAACTATTAAAAACACGTCAATGAGCCGCATCACTGCACTGGGTTACATGTCCCTTCATTATGAAGAGTTTGGTCAGGTTAGTTTGTTTAGAAACGGCTCCAAAGACTAATAACAGCGATCACATTTTCAGTCTCTGGAGAGTAGTTCTGTGTAAGGCAGACGCCACTGAGCATGTGCAGGAACACAGTTCTGTTTACAGCTTTTGCTAGCTTGTTGTGCTACATATCACAACCTCTTGACTTGGTACTACACTGTAAATTTCTCAAAGAACTTCATTACAAAATCAAGAAGTACACAGAACTACTCTCCAGAGACTGAAAACATGATCGCTGTTATTAGTCTTTGGAGCCGTTTCTAAACAAACTAATATGCCCAAACTCTTCATGTGGCTCTTTGACGTGTTTTAAATAGTTTTTGGACAACAAAGGAGGTCTACAGCACAGAGGAATAAGATACATCAGGCTTTGGATACACACATAATACTTGTTGGTTTATTGACAATAAGAAATATGTAGGAAATCGGCAGTCTTATCCTTTACTGTATCGTCAGCCTCTTAAAGTCAGATACCTCTGTGCTGTGGGGATGTCGTCAGCTTTAAAGATGTAAAACAGCGTGTTTTTATGGTACAGCTTGAACTGCAGCTTCTGAGCCGGCCCGTTCTTCTCCTCTCTCAGGAAAAACCCAAGCAACGGTTGACTCTCCAACGCAGCAACATCCTGATGAGAGAAATAATTACTCAACAAAAAAATACAGAAAAGCTACACAGAGTTCAGAAAACAAACAGACATTATGAGTACCTCGCTGGCAGCGTAGGTGTACAGCACTTTGTTCTTAATGACAAACCAAAGCCTCTTCCACTGCTTCTTGTTGCCTTTTGACCTGTTTAAGTAGCCGCTCATGGAGGAGTTCTCTGTGTTGGCGGACACCTGGGAAAACAGCGAGAGCAAAATGAATCTCCTCACAAAGTTGAATACAATAATAATGTGTTGAAGAAACTGAAGTGTTTTTGTGTTCCTCACCTCTTTTAGTGCAGCAGGAATCTTCTTCTGTTTTCTAGTGAAGGAGAAAGCTCCAGATTTGATGGGAGAAACTGATGTTGAGGCACAACGATCACCTAAAAAAAAAGAAATTCAGTAATAAGAACAAAACCACATGGTTTCACCTCAAGCAATGATCCATATAATGTTAAAAGATACAGCTGGTGGTACTCTATATTTTTGTTATTGTCAACAAATCGCGTAAAAAGACCAACACCACAAGCTTGCTTTTTATCTATTTTTCAATATTTTCCCATTTCCCCAGCATGTCTGTAACTCTCCACCCCAAACCAACTGGCTCCTACTGCAAATGTGAATCTTTAAAAACAGCTCACAAATGTATTATTTTATTTTTAAAATAGGTCCAGTGATTTTCTAAAACAGCTGGGCACTGCAGGTTTTAGCAAACATGACTAAAACAAAAAGAAATAGTGCTTTTTGGGGGGACTATTTTCAAAGGCGGATTGATACACATTTTGTACTCTACTGAGTATTTCTGGCAAAAATCCAAGCCAAATCAGAACATAGATAAATTAAAAATAAGAATACTATTCCTTATTTTGCTGTGTTGGAAAGACAAGACTGCTCCACTTTTAATTTATTTCTTGATCAAATATCTTATTTTCTTCCCCTAAAGAAGTTTTCATAGGAAAACAAAAAATGTGGACATACTTTCTATGATTTTTGGTCAGCTTTGGTATCTTGTATTTGTTATAAAAAATGTGGTTCAATAGACTTTTTGTAAACACATAATTTTGGCTCATTGTATATAACTTAAGTGCTGTTTTTGGACAACAATGGAGGTTTATGGCACTTGGCAATAAGAAAAATACGTAGATCACCACAAAACATCCTTTAATCATATTATCAGTATTTCCAGAATAATTTCACTCACTGTTCTCCTGTAACTTGGCGAAGCAGTGGTCACACACGCGTGCCGGCTGGTTCTTCAAGTACTCCAGATAGTACTTATTAGCGGAGCATGCCTGACACACCACCTATCAGATACACATAAAACTTTGATGAGAAGGGGAGTTACTTAGATAACGTTTGTGTAGAAGCAGTTGTAGCGGTGCAGACCTTTCCGCAGGCGCGACAGTGATGCCTCCTCCAGGTGAGGGTGAACTCGCAGGTGCAGATCATGCACATGGTGGCCCTCAGGTCTGGTATCCAGATCGGAGCCTTCGAACCCAACGGGGCGCCGCTGTCGACAACACCCTCAGCCTGAGGTGATAGAGAGGAGGGTGAACATGGGTGCAACCACAAAACAGCATATATTAACACCCTCACAGATCTGAGTGTTACCTCCTCCTGACTACGGCTTGATATGAAGGTAATTTTCTTCTTCGTGTAGTCGTCTATGGCCTTGGCGATGGCCTCCAGCCACTCGTCTCTCTCTGTGGCCGAGCTGTAAGTACAAAATACATCAGAACCCTCAGCTACAGCGAACACAACCAGCTCATTATACGATATATTTGACTCAACTGTCAGCTGTTATGACATGTGTGAGTGCTGACCTGGCAGACAAGATGAAAGAACGTTCCACACTTTCGATGTTCAGCTCGTTCTGATAGGCCTCCTGACTGGGTTTACTCACCTGGAAAACACAGAGAAGATAACATTGATTGTGTAACATTGCAAATATACGAGCAACGTTGCTGCAGACTCAGCCTCGACGCATCAATAATTCACTGAAGCCGTGTTTAGCTGTAGATGAACACTAGTAAATTTGTAGGACTGGGTATCAAAAACAGCAGTACATGAACCAGCAAGTAGTTGAGCTGAAGATATAATAAATAATGTAATATCTATTATATCAATATTAAAAACACAATTATTAAAACAAAGAACATCTAACTAGAGAATAAAATATGAAAAAAATTGATCTTTTGGCTCCAAAAAGTGATTCAGAATAAGATAAATAAGTGTATATAATACAAATGAAAAGTCTCTAACCTTCATCCCAGCCAGAGAGAGGACACTGTTGAGTTTATACTGGCCAGACTGGACAGGAGTGGTGTACATGAGAGCGTCGTTAAACTGAAGAAACAAAAAACACAATAAACCTTAAGAACGAAATACAGCAACATGCAAAGTTAACTTGAAACTGCTCTGAGAGTAAAGACAGGAAAGCAAAACATAATATTTTCCAGACTGGTGCACCAGTTCACTTATTGCTCACCAGGAAGAACATCCGCGGCTGCATGACTTTCCTGGACAGCTTCATTAGAGTTCCCTCCTTCAGAAACACCTGCAAATATGGACGTGTTTGCTTTAAACAGGCTGCATTTAAAATATAGAACTCAGAGTCTGATTAATAACTATTCTGACTCTAAAAACGACCAAAACATAAAACAACAGTGGATACGACGTTTGGGTAATAAAGGGAGTTGAGGCTTGTTATTGTGGGTGATATCATCAGTTGTACCATGTGAGTGCTATAGGGTTGTAAAAAGGATTAAATTTAAAGTCTTGGGGCAGAAGATGTTGTAATATCAGCTAGATTATGATTTTTGATGAATGTAGATTGTTATTATTAGTTAATTGACCTCTGAACCGTAGCGATTTTTAAATATATTTTATAAGATATTCAAATGTTGCCGGCTATGTGTCTAAAGGAGCCTCTACACTGTGCGATTTTGGGCTGTTTGAGACAAAAGTGAGAGAATTGTGGTGAAATCTTTGCTGCTCCTACATCATAATATGAAACATGTCCAGCTCTGGTGACCAAACACAACAAAATTGACAGTGTCAGAAATTCAAGACTAAATTCTCACAACATCACTGCTGCTTTGACCCCCAACAACACACAAACCTATCAGGATACGACACGGAATGACACAGAATACAATAAAATATGTTCACGGCGAGTTGCGTGAACATCAGAGCGGCACGGATGGATGGATGATGACGTACCTCTGCTTTCATAGCCTTTATTTCTAATTACATCGTAGCGCTGTGATTCACCGCGCATTCATCACAAAATCTGACATGCCTCATATTTTACAGTCTGACACGGACTGTGACCAAGATTTTTATCACAGGCATCTTGCACAATGTGACACGCAAGAAACTTACACGATTGTTGTTGTCGCACAGTCTAAAGGTGTTGTTTTTAAGTGTGGGAAATGTGTTTTTTTCTGCATAAAATAATGAAATTTGAACATGTTTCTATGTCTGATGGCATTTGTGTGGAAATTCTCCCACTGGGAACAGTTTAAAGAGGCTATCAACTTTGGTTTGGGTAAGATTTTACAGAAAATAACTTACTCTGCCTGGCTGAACAATCTCATGGTGACCATTGAGGCTGTACTGAATCTGCATCAGTTTCTGAAAGTTATCCTGCAACACAACACGAGAGAGTTTAGAGGAAACGTGAGGCTACAGTAGACCATCACCTCAAAACTTAAAAGTTTTAAAAGGAATCATTTCTTACCCCTTGTTTCATGATGTCATTGGCATGGTTGGCCACTTCCTTCACTATGCAGAGGGCAGCTGCAGGGAGAACACAGATGAAACATTACATTTGGCATAAAGATGATTTTTAAGGCGTATTTATTTGTTTTCTATCTCTGTGTTGTTGTTTTCTGTTGGTGTAATAGTGTCCTTTGTCTAACCTTGTGTGTCTTTATAATCCTCAGAGTCCTCGGGAAGATTCTTCAGATAATCTGTAAAAGAGCAAAGAGGTTTCACATGACTTTGAAGGACGGAAATTTGTTTTGCAAACGCAGGTTTCTGTAAGTGTTTGTCCACTGGGTGTCAGTATAAAATCCTAATGAAACCTAAACAGACAGACCTCAGTTTGTGTTCATGTGCTGCCAATAAAAAAAAAAAAAAGAGCGCCATAATTCAATAAAACCTTGACCTGAGGTGTGCGGGAGTTGCTACAACAAACCGAAACAGGGAGCGAGTGTGTGTGTGAGTGTGTGTGTGTGTGTACGAGTGTGTTTGTACCTGTGAGCAGCAGCTGGTACTGGGGGATTCTCTGCACTGGTTTCAGCAGGTAGTGTTTCAGAGCCAGACTGGCACATCTCGGACTCATCTGAGTCAAAACAAACACAAAGTTGTTTTTCACACACAAGCGCTCCAGATACCAGGATTTTTTTTTTGATGGTTGCTACTGATAATAACGACAACAACAACAACAACAACAACAACAATAGAAGTTACTGTAAAGATGTAAAGGCCTGCAGAACGGAATTTAGACGATAACGTTGCATGAGATGTTCTAAATAAAAACCCTGGTGGATAATAGTAGTGCTTATGATGATTATTTGATTCATTGCTTTGTAGTTGTAGCTTGGAGTTTTCTTTTTTCTTGTCAGTTGATTCTTTAATTGAAAGAGAAATCAGTAGTGAAAACATTTAGTTAGCTGCAGCCTTGATTAACAGCAATATAATAATAAGAATATAAAAAATGTAATGACAATCCGATTTTCTTGCTTTACCTCAAACTCTCGGACGACGGCGGCGAAGGCGGGGTTTTTCCTGCACTGTTCGTCTAACAGCGCCACGTTGTTGTCAAACTGGCGGATGTAGGTGGAGTACATCTTCAGGTAAGGACCCTTCTGGACAAAGATGTCCGACAGTCTCTGGTGATCGCTCCTGTGACCGGACAGACGGGAACAAAACACCCGTCAGACAGTAAACAAACTAAAAAAGGCAAAAAAACAACTTTGTGCTTTTGACTCCAAGTAACAAACAATGATCCAGAAGTGAGTCAGAAGGTGAATTAAGCAATGAACTCCAGTTGGGTATTGTGAAAAGGCAAGAAACCAGTCACAGTGACAAATAACAACAATATCTGCAGAGCTGTGTTCATTTATTCATACTTTTTTGTGACTGTCTAACCTTATTTAGCATTTATAAGCACTATAGAAACATTTAATAAGTAGTTTATAACACTCAATTAGCAGATATAAGTGTTCATTAATGTATTTGTTAACAACTATAACTAGTGTTTAAACAGATAATGAATGACAATATATTAAAACATTCCTAGAAGACAAATACTGTACATTAATAAACACTTAAAAACATCCTTATATCTGCTTACAACTACATTATAGTGTGTTTTAAAGCATTTATTAAATGTTTATATACTGCTTCTTAATACTAACTCCAGGGACTCAAGGTTTTACTGTGTCACAAACTTACAATCTTATTTTCATTTAGGATGTTTTCGTCATTACTCTAATGGCTTATGGTAACGTTTTAATCATCAACTTGACTGCTAAGATCCGGGAACGCAGCTAAAACGAGTTCAGCGGGGAAGCAACATGAGTAAACAAACCCCCAATGAATTCACAAATCTGTCAAACACTGCAGAAAACAACAGTATTGTTCTTACTGCGCTGCAGATGTTGAACCGCTTATCCTTCACTTTTATATCTTATAAGTGGCGTAATAATATAAAATAGTAACACTGGAGGTTTGTTTATATCATGATAACTGATCATCTGACTGCTAATGCCATAAAGCTGCTGGAAAAACCTCTTATCATAACCAAAAAGAGTGACCAAAACACTGGAAGTGAGCTCCGGTTTTTAAGTACACTGATAAAAATGTGTTTATGTGTGTGTGTGTGTGTGTGTGTGTGTGTGTGTGTGTGTGCGTACCAGTGTGCCACCCGCTCCTCCAGCTCCCTCAGCAGGTCTCTGTTGAGCTGGTAGAGTTGCGGCAGGTAATACAGGATCTGGCTGAGGATCCTCTCGTCCACCACCGGTTTCCCGTTCTGGCGGGTCGCCTTGGCAACAGCATCCCTGAAGTCCTTTAGAGACACAAGAGGATGAATTCTATCATTACTTTCACATTCACACACAGCTGTATAGGGTGGGGTGACACATGACAAAATACTATATCGCAGCTGAACAGGAACGCCTGGTTGTCACCTCGTAAACTTGCCCCCCACTCCCACCCCCCCACTCCACCCTTCCCCCACACCTCTGCACGAAATTCATGACACACACACACACACACACACACACACACAGCTGAGTCAGCGGTCTTGACTTTGTCCAGTGTGCCAACACACACATCCACCTGGAAGGAAGCTGGGAGGCCACGTAGGATCCCAGTGTCCCAGTTAACTTGTGCTAACACACACATACACACACACACACACACACTCGCAGTTCATGTAACATTGACTTTTACGATACAGCAGAGTGTATTCAGCGAGAGCAGACACGTGATGACATAAAACAGTCAGCCAAAAATCATATTTAATATCCCATAATCCCATAAGTATTTTTTATAGATCTAATTTGATAGTTTTTAATCAATTATATGGCAAAAATATTTATTTTTCTACATACCTGTTATGTTTTATTTGTCTTTATAAGTTAATTTAACAATGTGTGTTTAACTTATATGTTATTTTTAAGAAGTAACACATAAATAACTTGATAATAAATGTAAATAGAAATAAAAAGAGGAAACTAATTGGGTTTAGGAAGAAAAGCGGTTCAGAAATTCAATAATTATATCATGATGAATCACTATTATCACAGCTCACCTGCACCACTTGTGTTTTGTGTGTGTGTGTGTGTTTTCTGAGCACCAGTTTACACAAAGATCTGCCAAAATTGTCCACTTAAGGTCCAGTCATACAGTCTTAAAACAAATACAAACACATATGGATGTTAGAAATAAATACACCGACTTCAAAAGGGACAGAAACATTTAAGGAAGCACGTCGGCTGGATGACTCGCCACAAGTATGTACACACAGTCACCGACCCACGCACCCACCTGCACGCATACAGCATATACTACACACACACGCACACACACACAGGGAGAGAGGATTATCTTGGTATGCGTGTGTCTGGAGGTCGTCTCTGTGGCCTGAGGAAGCAGCTGCTGCGCGGCCGGGCCGTCCGCGGATAGAGAAGAATGCGAGCTGACCTCTTTTCTTGGACAGAGCTGTGCGCCTCGCCCTCCCCCGTCGGCCACAGGGCGACGTTTTCTACTAATCCTGCAGCGGGTTTCGCTAAAGCTGCGTCTGAGGCAGCCAGACAGGTGGACCTTCGACCCTCGGTGTGGGTTGTCTGAACCCGCTCACCTGGGATTCCCCTACGGACAGGACGGATCCAGAACAGGATCTGTCCTTGAAGTACTCATAAACAAAAGCACAGCTTCCCTGTCAAATGTTACACCTAACAGACGAGAGTTTAAAAAAAAACAAAAACACTGATGAAATAGCGAACACTGTCTCCATAAATCCATTATTGTTTGGTCTATAAAATGTCAGGAACTAGTGAATAATGTTTAACTCTAACCTTGTTCACTTTACTTTCACGTATGACAAAGAAAAGTATTAAATCATCACATTTGAACAGTTGAAAACTGCACATTTTTGACATTTTTGCTTAAAAAAAAAAAGACAAAAACAATTATCCGATTATCAAAATATTTGCCGGTAAATGTCCCGTCGACCGACTAATCGATTTATTGAATCATTGCGGCGTTTAATCGTTGCAGCTGTAAACTCAAATCAATAAGTTCTGTTAAATACGTTTTATGGATCTCAAAGACAGAACATGTACATAGAGCTGCATCAAGTTCACCATCACTAATATTAAAAGTCACAAGACTGACTGAGTTCTCTTCATGTCAGTGAAAGTTCTTTCCGTCTGTTGTGCAATAAAAAACAAAGCAAAAACAAACAAAAACTACAACATCCAGTCGTCCTTCATTCAAAACAAACAAGCGTGCGACACAATGACGCTTCAATACAGCATTTAGTGGTATCATAAATTATAATTATCAATGTAAATTATAATAACTCAGCTTTAAATGGACAAACTAAAAAATAACATCTGCAAAAAAATATATTTTCAGAGCAGCAAAGGTCAACTTGTAAACTACTGTTACTCTTTCTGGGCTTTACCCTTTAATTTCCTCATATTGGCAAGAGATTGCTGAAGATATATGGAAAATATTTGTAATAAAAGTTTATTGTAGCTACATTACACCCTTGCAAAATCCTGGAAAAAACTTATGGTGAAGGTGAAAACCTCTTTAAAAGATATTCAACAACTGGACTCTAACTGTCAATGAAATGAACTATGTGGAGAAATTAATCAATATGTAAAATACTGGAAAAATGGACAACACATACGTCAGTGAAAGCCCACCGCTTTATAGATATATATATATTATATATATATTTATTTATGGGCATCTAAACTCATCAGCTCATCCTGCCAGACCAACTCTTAACTCAACACAGACTAATAATCTTTCTTTTTCCTGACTCATGGTCTACAGACAAACACACACACACACACACACACACACGCTCGTCTGCCAGTGTCTTCTATGATGAAACTGATCAAAGCACCGCCTCCCTAGTTGTGGCTGTGTGTTTACCTGCCCACAGGAAAACCAAAAACCCTCCGACGCAGCAACTTTTAAAAGCCTCAGCTGTGGAATAACTGCATTATTCAACTCTGTGCGAGCACTTGAACACAGACAACACAAGCCAAGAGCTCATTAATTCATGTCCATCCCCGGGGAAAAAAAAAAAAAAAAAGCTTTGATCACCATTCAAAACCATCACAGTGTCAGCACCGGTAAAAAACCCCACAATAAAAAAAAAAAAAGCGGGTTAGACGCTCTTCTTCTCTTGACTATTAAAACAACATTCATGAAAATGTTCCTTAAATATAAGTAAGTCACTCACTATGTGAAGAAGCTTCAGGACATCCACAAACCTGATAAAAAAAGCATAAAAACATCAGTTAGACGATCTTAAATGCAGCTAATTTGGGCTTTTTTTATTTTAAGCAACAAAAGGAAGGATTAACACGTGTTCCTGGTTCATTATTAAACCACTCACACTTTCTCAGAGCTCATGATCTCCTGGGCGATGTGCACCACCTTCTTCCTCTTCATCTCATCCTCTTGCTGAAAGAGAAAGAAAACACAGTCAGAGAGATGATGCTAACAGAGAGAGAGAGAGAGAGAAAAAAAACTTTTTGTTTCTGTTCACTCACAGGCTCACTGCAAATCACCATGATCACCGGATCCCTGCTTCAATGTGGGAAACCATCGGGACTGAACTGTTCAGTCTCCCAAACAACAGCTCTATCAGAAAGTAGAGCAGCAACTTTTCCCTTCTCTCTCTCCCCTTCTCCCCCCCCTCTCTTCCCCCTCTCCCTGTCTCTTTCTGATGGTGTGTGTTGTGGAATGGTAATGGGGCGGTCTCTCTCGCCCCGACTTAATTTGGACAGCGGCCTTGGCCCCCCCTTCTCGACCGAAATGTCCTACTGGTCCTATCGGAGCCTGTGTTTGTGATACCCTGGAGCTTTGAGGGGCGTCGGGCACAGGTGCTGACAGTATCATGGAGAGGGTCACGCAGGACGAAGGGAGAGGAGGGAAAAAAAACTCTTTGAGTCATTAAGAGAGCTATTCCTGAATGTGTAACCCTCCTGTGTTTGCTCACCATCCCCCCCTTTCAACACACACACACCCACTTCTGACAGACTACACACTCATTTGGCAGCATGCGTGCATACAATCTCCCTGCGGTTACAGTCACCGGCGGTTATATATGACGTGTCTGTTGTATTCTGTAAATGATTTACCGCTTTTATACGTCGGCATCATGAGTATTTTTCTCTGTAAAACCAGATCTAGTAATCTGCTTACTTGGTAACATTTTCCACTCATCTTGTGGGTTTGGACCTCCCAACGAGCTGTAAGATAAATCTGAGGGAGTCACAAGATTAGAGCTGCAACAATCAGCCATTTTTTAAGCAAATATGCTAAATATTTGCTGTTCTTAACATCTTAAATGTGATTTATTTTGTCATATATGGGGTTAAATTGAGCATCTTTAGGTTTTGGACTGTTTGTCGGACAAAACAAGACATGTAAAGACATGCAGCTATCATTTTTACACTATTTTCTGATTTTTATAGACCACGCTTAATCGCAGATGAATTGATAATGATAATAATCGTTAGTTGCAGCCCTACGCAAGATGATTAACAAGACAGGAGATAGATTAAATAAAATCTAGACGCTGCATCGATTAGCCATTTTTTAAGCAAAAATTCCAAACATTTGCTGTTTTTAACATCTCAAATGTGATGATTTCATGATGTATTTTGTCATATATGGTATTAAATTGAGCATCTTTGGGTTTTGGACTGTTTGTCGGACAAAACAACACATATGATTAATTTTAATTAATAATAATAATTAACATTAATTTTGACTCTGGGAAACTGCGACAATCATTTTTTCACTATTTTCTGATATATTTATAGAGTACACTTAATCGATAACTTGAGAAAATCATCGGCAGATTAATTGATCATGAAAATAATCGTTAGACGCAGCCCTACGCAAGATGATTAACAAGATAGTGTTATAATAAGTCATCTCTGCTGGTGTAAACTACAGGTATGATGCTACAGAATATAAATTTATTTGTATTGGCCTAAGTAAGGAAATAAATGATCAACTACTAAGTTTCTGTTTCAATTTGATTCATCCACCATCGGTTTATTACTTCATACTCAGCCACCATATCAGTTAATAACGGCTGAATTACCTGTCTGTCTACCACGTCCAGGTTCTCCTTGCTGGAAGTGGAGCTGTTGTCCTCTTCATCCGAGCTGTGTATCTCCTCCTCCTCAGAGTGGACGTGCTGCCTGAGCCAGCCGCTGCCAGTCGAAACACCGACACCACAACAACACGACAGACAGAAACATGGTAACAGTCAGAAGAAGATTCAACTTAAGCTTTTGATTTAGAAGGGATGTTTAAATATGTGGGAGGGCTGGAGAGGAGTTAGTGTCTGTGTGTGTCCAGACAAACACTCCTTAGATAAATAAAGATTAAGTAGGTTTTGTGCAACGGATTGAACACACAATAACCTTTACTCACAATAGCATGAGTCAGTAACTCCAGGAGATTTTACAAAGGAAAATATCGGCTACCCTTTCATATCTCTGATAAAAAGGGGTAATTCCAACATTTTCATTTAGGAAGTTATGCTAGCTATGTGTCACGTGGCATAAGAAAAGAAAAAAAGACAAGACAAGACGATTCAATGCAGTAGGAGAAAATGTTGAAAGATACAAAACCACCGCATCCACAAAAGATAAAACAATCACACACAGCGGAGGCGTGACAGATGGAGTGTTTGGGTGCAGAGAGTTTAGTGGAAAACCTGCCGCCAGGACAGAACAATGGAAACAAAAAAACATTTGTGCCACAAATTGAGTACCGAAAAGAAAAGAAAAAAAGACCAAAATGGCCCCGAAAAAACAAATTAAAGCAGGAAAATAACTCCTGAAAAAAAAAGAGGACGTAAGTGTTTTTAAATGATGTGTGGAGATGCGACAGTTAGTCGATTCATCAATTTAATCGCCGACTATTTTGAGAATCGTTTAATCTGTTTGAGTCATTTTTTAAGAAAATAATTTTAAAGTTCTCTCGTTCCAGCTTCTCAAATGTGAATATTTTCTGGTTTATTGACTCTTCTGTGACAATAAACTGAATATTTTTGGGTTATGGACAAAAAAAGACATGTGAGGACGTCGCTTTGGGAAACAGTGATCGACATGTTTTATCCTTTTTTTTTGACACTTTATGGACCAAACAACTAATTGATTCATTGAGAAAACAATCAATAGATTCATTGATAGAGAAAATAATCATTAGTTGCTAATGATGTGTACTACCTGTTATTATCGCTATTATTTCATTATTATTATCCAGTATTGACATTTACTGACTTTTGGTGGGATTAAATTGAGGAAGATATGATCATATCATGTTTTACATGTGTGAAGAGTTTTGTTTGATGAAATGCTAAACTGTTAACTGCATTAAACCTAAAGTTTATTAACTTATATGTAAAAATTTGAAGTTTTCTGAACAGCAGTGCAATTCAGTTGAGTGCAGGTTATGTGAGAAGAACAAAAAATGAAGATGGGAGTTTGCCAAGCACAAAAAAACTCTTGATAATGACTTTAACCTTTTATTTCCAAGTTGAAGAACAAGCTTAATCAGACTCACTTAACAAGTTAGAGACGGAGCTTATTGTTTTTAATTTTTCATACACATATCAATATCAGAAAAAACTATAAATCCTATTAATGTTGCCATATCAGCTACTTAATATCATATCATGTTTTACGTAGGCCGACAGCATACCCACTACACTCTACTTCAGTGAACATTTTCAGCTAATTTTACCTTTAGAGCTTTAAAACCTGTATTTCTGCATGCTGAGTTCCCCGCTGCGTCTCTATCAGCCCTGCTGCCGCTGGCAGCAAGACAACATGCTGGCTGGGCGCGACCCATAAACAAGTGCCGTCTGCCAGGTTGGTACAAGCAGCAACATGTGTTTGTGTGTCGCTAATGTTTTGATCTGCCTCTCATCATCTTTTCTCTCGAATTTAGCTGTCGGATTTGAAAAGAGCGGCGGAGTGGGACAGTGCAGAAAACGAGGAAATAATGTGTTTTTGATTTTGTCTCTTCCTCTCTGTCATCAACACGACTGTGCATGGCGGCCTGCGGAGCTTGTAGATGTTGTAACCTTGGCGAGGCGGATGATAGCTAAGAATAAGATTAGATTAGACACACATTTCCTTTCACTCTCATCAGCAATTGCCCACTTTCTCAACTTCCTTGTTTTTCTTACACGTCCCTTGACAGTTTCTTTTTACCTAAAACTCAATACACTCACTCTTCCTTCCTTCTTCCTCAAAGTCTTTCGCCCCTACGCTCCTTTCTCTCTATAGTCGAGCATTCCAACACACTGGGTCAGGCACAGAGCGCCACTTGTTTACAGCCCGGGACGCTACTTACATAAACTTAACAGGCTCAGATGCCTGGGAAACACTACAGATTCACTCGCTCCCTCTTTCTCTCTCTCTCTAACACACAAACACCCCTCTAACCACTTTGCATACCAGACAGAATTAAGAAGCAGGCTACGTCTTAAATTGTTTTTAACGGCACATTTCACACTGCTGTAACCTCAATGCCACGTAACGTGGCCTTGACCTCATCACTTGTAGTGCCTCGGTCTGAGAAGAGGAAATAGGAACCGTGCCATCTATCATGGGAACAGCTCCTGAGTCTGGGCCGACTGTCAAGACCAGAGTGACTCGGTGGAATCTTAATAGCATGAATGCCACTAGATGACCCTTACACTTAAAACTAACACTGAAGTTATGACAACTGACAACAATTCTCATAATCAGCTGTTTAAGTCATTTATCAAGCTTCTCAAAGCTGCACGGAACAATATTTTTCTAAATTAACAATGGATCAAATGACCACTGACATTGTGAACGTGGTGACAACCCTGCAGAAAATGATCCCATGACTCAGTTTTCCAGCTCTACTAAGCGTTTTGGTGCCTTTCAGCTGGTTGTTCTGGTTTTACGGCCCACAATAGCACTGTTTTAGTTCTCTCTCAGTGTTCTCACTGTACCATTTTCACTGAAGAAAGCACAAAAATGACCACCATACATTACCTGCCCAGCACCAAACAGCAGGCTAACAAAGTTAGCAACTAGCTGGTGAATGTAGCGGAGCCTTTAGCTGTTAAACACATGGATATTTCTATTTATCAAGCAACATGCACCACGTTCCAGCTTCTTAAAGCTGCACTGAACAATATATTTATATTAACAATGAATTTATTTTTAAAATGGCTATGTGTAATGTGAACAGAATCGTGATAGTGACAAAGCCACAGAAATGTCTCACATGACTCCTCGTGTTTTCCTCAGTTTTGCTAAGTGCTTTAGCATCTTAAAGCTCGTTTTGGTTTTACAGTGCATAATATTACTGTTTTAGTTCAGTTTCAGGCTTCAATACCTGCAGCAGAGAGCTGTTTTCAGCGAAAAACACACTAAAACTAACTTTACATTACCTGCCCAGCACCAAACAGCAGACAGACATAGTTAGCGACTAGCTAGAGCCTGATATTTTCCTTCCTAAAGCGAAAAGTAGATTGAATATTGGACTTACATTTATCAAGTGGCCAGAAACAGAAACATGACTCAAAATGAATTATAATGCTGCTTCATATCTGCTGGATGTGTAAATAGGCAACTGTTTCCTAACATGTTAGCTGTAACAACTTTATAAAAGGTGATAATATGTCAAATGTTTATTTTGCTGCTAATGAAACTACTTGTTTGTTGCAGCCCTGTTCAAAACACCTATAATCATCTTCACTAAATCCATCATTCTAGTTTGACTTGCTTCGTAATATCTGAAAAAATATTAATAAAGTCTAATGAAATTTCGTGAACAGCTGGCCAACAAACAAATGAATGGATTTTGGTTGTAATTTGGATTTGTTAGAAACCGCTTCATTGCTGGGGGTTTTGTAGTTATTTCATGTCCCATATCTTTTATATGATGTTATTTATTTATGTATTCATGTTCTATTCAATGTCCTCTTTTTAGTTTCCATCTCTTCCTTAAATACTGTATCTCAATAAGTTTGTTTTAATAGTGTCTTTCATGTGTAGCCCTCTGCAAACGTTTGTTGCTCTTCCTTAAGTACTGTATAAAAAGATTATTTGTTCATTCACAGGGATGAGTACAAAAGTACAGTAAGCTCTCACAAAGAAGAAGAGGAGGAGAAGTGATGAGGTTGAGACGAGGCTAAACGCAGTGCGAGGGCAGGCAGCTGAGGAGGAGGAGGAGGAGGCTGGTGGTTGCTGGAGGTTTATTTTCCCTGTTCTAAAGAGCTGTGTGGCGTTTCTGCGATTCTCAGACATTTCCTGCCCTGGCCACTGAAAATAACCCACAGGAAAACAGGCTGACCTGCTGCACATCAATGCTCTATTCAAATTCAGTGCCACTGGCTCAAAGGCTGACTTTCACACTCTTGTAAACACAAACCACTAATGTCACCTGTGCAACCTGCTGCACACAACGGCTTGCCGCAATGTAGCTAGGGGTCGCCTGCAATTACACGGTGATAACGGAGGTTAAGTGTCATACGGCAGATCTGGACGTCGGCCTACATCACACACACACAAACACAGTCGTGCCATTGTTCTTAGTATAAAAATCTCTTTTCTTCATCTATTGATAATGTTAAACACACATGTTTCTGTTTGTTACAGTGTTATTAATCTTTCTGACTCAAACGATTGGGAAACAACATTTTGCGGCCGTAACATCTACAGGATTAGTGTTGAAATGATTAGTCAGTTAGTTGATTGTTAAATGAATAAATAAATATGAGGATTTGTTGGTTTTATCTGTTTTACAGAGTCCTGAATTGAATAGCTTTAAACTTTGGACTGCTGGTCAAACAAAACAAGCAATTTCATAGACTAAACAATTGATAAATCATTAAAATAATTGACCAATGGGGTGCCCTGGTAGCCTAGGGGATATGGCTCCTATCATTTCCTGTCATCTTTCTACTTTAATCCCTCTAATGATGCATAAAATGCCAGGAAAACACTAACAAAACCGACTATTAACCAATAATAAAAGTAATCATTAGTTACAAGCTGAAACAAGAGGTTTCCAAAGTTCTAAATATGAGTAAAATACCGTACCTCTCGTACTCGTCGTCCTGGCATCTTTGATAGGGATCCTGCACTTCATAGATGTCTGAATCGTCTCCATCGGGATCAGACTGCCAGCCCAGCCTCGCGCTGTGAAAAGGCAGGTTCATATACTCGGGAATCTCCTCATATAGAGGAACATTCTCATACTCCACTGATTCCCGTCCACCTCCTCCGCTAAAGTCAGCCTCCCCTATGCAGCTATTGGGCCGCTCCAGGCTTTTCTCCCCTCGGTTAGAGTCCACGCTGGTGCAGTCCAGGGACTGCCCTCCCTTGGCCAGCAGCTTTGGCAGCATCTTGACAGACAGCCGGAGCTCCAGCAGCTTCCGGAAAGAAAGGCTCCTCTTTTGAGAGTCGGCCCGGGTTGCCAGGTCAGCTGCAGAGAAAGACTGCGCCCTCTGCTTGCCCCCCAGCGTCGGGGCTCGGCTCTTCGGAGGCACGCTGCTCCTGGTGGGCATCTGCCGGCTGAAGAAGGTCACGCAGGGTCGGGTAAAACGCCATGCTGTTTTCTCCTGAGGAGGCGCGGGCAGCTCTCTCATGGGGGTGTTAGCATGTGGAGGGGCAGGTGGGCAAATGGAGGGTGGAGGAGGCGCCGGCAGGCTGTGTCTCTGAGGTTTTCTGGGCGGCGCCCTCAGCGACTGCTGGTCCTCGGCAGAAAGGGCCTTCCTCGCGTTGACCAGAGGCGGGTGGCAGCCGAGTTTGATCTGCTTGGGGAGGCTGTGAGTGATCGGGTACCGCTCAAAGTCGCCGTACCCGTCCTCTTCGTCCTCCTCCGCCCGATGCTCCTCACCCTCTTTGCTGCAGCACATCGACTCGGGTTGTGAAAGCAGGTCTAAGGAGTGGGAGGTGTTTTTGTTTAGTGGAGGGAACATGTGGAATGATCTGTGGAGGCGAGGCGAGAGGGAGGTCTGTCGAGGAGGGGGGACGGGGGCGCTGGGCTCATCGTCTCCCCGACATGAGTCTTTTCGGGGTGAAGGGGTGTCCTGTTGGAGCTCCTCGCCCTCTGAACAGAGAGACAGACCAGCAAGACTCCCCTCAAGCCCCCGTTTTTGTTCCTCCGCCAACTGATCCTGGGCGCCGCCCTCCACACCATCCTGCCTCACCAGGGCTGGCTTCTTAAGTTTACGCGGGTGAGGGACCGGGAGAGGCTTACTGGGGGGAGCAGGGACCTGCAGATCTGGGTGTAAACTGGTAGGAGACGCCTCGACGCTTTCAACCTGAAGATTTTCTGCGGAAGGAGCTGCAAACTCATGAAGAGGGACACTTGGGGAGACAATGATGCTGCCTGCAACATCACAGGCCCACGTAGAGTCTTGTAAATCTGTGTTTGGGGCCTCAGTCTGATCAGCTTTTGCATCATCAGGCTCAGCAACAGAACGTCTTTCCTGATGTTTGACAGTCTCCGACACTTTCCCCTTCTGCTCCTCAGTCCTCTGCGCGTCTTTGCTCACCGATCTCCTGTCCAAGTGTCTCTGTCTTTGGGGTTTATCCCTGGGTTTTTTACTTATCCCTCCGCCTTCGCTCCTCTCTACAGACACTCCCTTCTCCCGGTTTTCCGATTTCTCTGCAAATTCTTCCGTAGAAATCCCATTCTGCAACAGGTCTTTGTACAAATCGCTCCCAATCTCTGTTACATTTCCGTTTTCCAGACGCTGGCACTGGGAACATTCCTGAAGCCCACATGAGCAGGTGGGAATGATGTAGACTGATTCACGTTTGTTAGTCTCTGATAAAATCCCATTTTTGGAATTGAGAAGGGAGAGGCTATCATCTAAAGCCTCCTCCTGGTCCTGGGAGAGGATGAAGGCTCCGCTGGGTTTGGGTGGCGGGGGTGAGACAGGGGGAGAAGAGGCTGAAGATTTGGGGATGCATGGTTTAGGGGCAACAGCCGGTTTTGCCCTCTTGAGGGTAGCAGGAGAAGGTTGGGAGATGACGGAGGTCTGGGAGAGCAGACCCGGTTTGGGGGCGATGGGCGGGGGAGAGGGTTTGGTGGTACCAGGGAGTTTAGGTTTGGGAGCTAATGGAGGCTTCTTCACACCTGCACGTAGAGAAGGAGGGAGGAGATTTACTGAAAAGTCAAGAATTGTTTATACACCCTTCCTCTCACATGAATCATGCAGCACTAGCACAGCACGTAACAGCATCCTCCCCTCCTCCTCTAATATAAGCATAGACAGCTGCAAGCTGTGGTAAAGGTTCGGGTCGAAAGGTCACTCTCAGGGTCAAGAGGGGAGGAACGTGGGGTTGGATTTAAGTGTGAACAACTTCAGGGATCCGAATTAGGATGCAAATCTTTGACAATAAATGATACTAAAATGAAACTAAAATATAAATAAATACACTAAACTAAAAAATAAATACATTGTTCGGTATTATTTCCTGCTTCTTTGCTTCCTTTTATGAATCATTTAGCTAATAAATGAGTACTGCCTGAGCTTACATCACACTTGTTGCAGCACACACAAAGCAAAACTGGATTATTCAATAAAAATTACAACTGAATTGATGCACTCCTCCCTTTTCTTGGAGGAGTTTGGCATGTCTCAACTTCTTGTCTACAGCTTTTTACACTACAGTAAGCTAAAAAGCAATAAATCTAATAGAATTTTTTTTTTCTTCCTGCAGTTCCCTCCTACTGGCAGCATTTTTCTGTATTTTCTCTCTTTCTCTGCTCTAATAGGTTACTGCTAAACCTCACACCTTATTGGTAGATTTATACATATACACAAACTGATTTATGACAGTTTGTGTTCTTGCTCTTTAATTTTTTTTCCTCAAAAAAATGACTGAAAATGATTAATCAGTTATCACGATTTATTCAATAGTTCACAACTAATTGATTAATTGTTGCAGCTCTAAATAATGTCTGAATCCCTTTGCGATTCACCTTGTTAAATAAAGGTTAAACAAAAAAAACTACACACACACGCACACACACACACATACACATACTTATAAAAAGCTGTGAATTGAGATTGTAGGCCATATTTTCCGCTCTACTGGCTGAAACTCTCGGCTGGGCGACACCACGAGAAGCGGAGTCATCGAGCGGATGTTTCCGAAAAGGCCAACGACCAAAAAACCGCTTCACCTCCCCCCCACACCTCCCCCCACCTCCCCCCGATACACGCTGCCGCTGTCCTGTGCAGCTAAACCCAAACTCAGTTCAAATATAACTAAACTTAATGAACCTCTGCTTATAACAACTGTTACACGCAATAGGAAACAATTAAAACATTATTTAAGGCACGATTAAAAACCACTTTTTAATTCGGCAAACACTTTATAGAGTTCAATATTAAAAAGTTGGTACATCCCATCATTTACAAATACTTCTTCCAAGCGGTTGGCAGCAATGAGAGCCAATACTAAAGTTTTTAACTGTTGTTTGCTTACTAGATGTAGCTGCAACTTATTTATTTTATAAGCCGAATTGACCAAAATATGCTAAAGATACCATCAACTATCCTGTCAGGTTTTATACGCCAAACAATAAACAAATGAGCATAAATTTCCAGATGTTTGAACGAAGTTTGGCCCTGATGCTTTCTCTAGAAAAAGCCAACGCCAGGTAAAGCTGAGCTAAAGCCGCTCATGTCGTGAGGGGGGGAGAAAAACAACCAGAAAAACTGCGAACATGACCAGTTAAGTGCACCGGATTCACTCAGATAAAAGTTTAACCACTGTTTTACATGATGAGTTAACATTGCAGCTTATTATGCAGTTTGTCTTGCTGCATCAACAGCAGGACAGATGTTTTAAGACAAAGGATTTAACCCCCTCCAGCTGCAACTGTGGCTGTTATAACAAAAACGGAAAAGGGGGATTTTTTTTGGATTGTGAGTTATGATTGCGTTTTTAGAAAGCACTAAAAACTGAGGTTTATTCTCTTTTATATATCTTTTTGAAAGCTGTTATTAAGAAAAACTGTAATTAACTGTGGCTGTGTAAAAATAGAGTGGATGCTAACGTCCGTTACAACGTTCAAATTGGGAGAGTTTTTCTTTTTTTATCTTCTAGAAACAAAGTATCAGAAGTAGTAAACACGTATATTTTGTTAACTAATATAGGCGCTTGCAGAGTAGGATTTTTGCTAAGTAAAGTTAGCTCCCCCACGAAACAAACCTGTGCTCATGACTCCCGACTTGCTCCTTTCTCCATTTACTTTCAATGGAATTGCGAGAAAATCTGCGTTTTTTCCTCCCTCGACACCATTGTCAGTTGGAAATCCGCCTCAGGGAGAAAACATGCAGATCCATCGCTGTTTTGTTCCTTATCTCGCCAGAGCATCCACGGATAAAGACTTCATGCCTGTTGCTTTTCCCATTTTTCCCAAAGTTTTTTGGCCACGGGTGATTTTTCCCAACAGCGTCAAGTCGGATACAAAAAAGCGACACACTTCCTGTACGACCTTTAAAAAAAACCTCTTGCTGGCAGAAGTATTCAGAGCCTTTACTCCAGTAAAAGTACCAATAAATCACTGTAAAAATACTCCATTACAAGTAAAAGTCCTGTAAATCCTACTTATGTAAAAGTACATAAGTATTAGCGGTAAAATGTAGTTAAAGTATTGCAGTAAAAGTAGTGGTTTGGTCCCTCTGAGTGATATATTATTATATATGACATCATTAGATTATTAATACTGAAGCATCCGTGTGTAAGCAGCATGTTACTGTTGTAGCTGCTGGAGGTGGAGCTAGTTTGAACTACTTTATATACAGTTAGCTAGTTTAGTCCAGTGGTTCCCAACCTAGGGGTCGGGCCCCTCCAAAGGGTCACCAGATAAATCTGAGGGGTCGTGAGAGGAAAGAAGAAAAACCAAAGTTCTGATACACAAATCTGTTTTCAGTTTTTGGACTTTTTCTCTAATCTTTGATTTTTGCTGAAATATTGGATCATTTAGAGGGAAAAATCACTCTTTGGTAGAGCTGTTAACAACTCATAGACATCTGAAATGTGACCCTGACTACACACTGCTTTTTGTAAGACATCAAAAGCCAAAAAGGTTGGAAACCACTGATTTCATCTTTAACAATGTGTTGTATTTTAAAAGCTTGTTATATTATCCATTGTGTCAAATCTTCATCTGAAAAGTAACTAAAGCTGTCAAATAAATGTAGCGGAGTAGAAAGTACAGTATTTCCCTCTGAAATGTAGTGGGGTGGAAGTATAAAGTAGCATCAAATGGAAATACTCAAGTAAAATACAAGTACCTCAAAATTACTTAAGTAAATTAGTACATTTTAAACAATAAAACTAAACTGAAATGAGCAAAACCACTCTGGAAACTAACTGAAACAAAATGAATTGAAAAAAAATTAAAATAAAAATTAAAACTAATGAAAAATACAAAACTATAAGCACAGAAGTGAGCATGAAAATGTGTTTAAATGCATATATTGATGATGTTTGTGTACTGTTCTGCATGTTGAATGTGCATTAAGTGATAACATCAGATTTTTCAGTGTTTTACCTTTAATTTTTAATGGATCTTAGAATTATTAGAGTATTTATTGATTATTATTTTTCACCCTGACTAATTTATTGTACTTTTTTTATCACTCTATTTATGAGATGTGTGATGTGTAGTAATTATTTGGCATTGTACAGCTAATTTTCCCTCTGGAACAATAAAGTCTTATCTTATCTTATCCTAAATTGAAGTGAAATTGCTGCTGTTTTTCTGCATTTAATCACAGCAACGTTAAAAAAAGGTAAGTCGCTGCTAGTTTTCCGTTAACTTTACACTCCAACGGTTGGGCCGCCATTTCCCTTTCGCTACCAGTGAAGGCGCTCTAACTGGCGCGAGCACACGTCCGTTGGTCGCGAGGAAGCGGCGACGGCGGCGGTTGGAGAAGAGCTTTGTGGGAATTGTAGTTCTATGCGACGCTTTAGCAACCGGCTAACAACCAACTTCTAATATAATACGCGCTGGCTGTTCCTGCTGACAACTGCCGCCTACAACTTCAGAATGCAAAACGGGCTGGCGGAGAGCAATGACTGAGGAGTTTGATGAAGATGTGGTATTTGAGGTTTGTATCACGGCCGCTGTTTGTTGACGAAACTTGTAGCTGATGCTTTGTCATACCTACCCGGGCAGAAATAGACGTTAGGTAGCAAGCTAGTGGGCATGCTAGCCTCACAGTAAGCAGCCGTCTTGCCCTGTTGCCGTGCATTGACAAGCCCAAAACAAATCCTCATATTTGGCTGGTTGCTTACTGTGTTTCTGCCAAGGAGCTTTATTGGTCATGAGAGGGGGCTAAGCTGGGCTAGTGTGCGCATTGTTGTCGGCGTTTCATCATTACTGGACTGGTAGTTGGAGGAGGTGAGGTGGGGTGGGGGGGATGACCTGATCCAATGCGTCGGTTCTGACACATAAAATGTAACGAAGCTAAATACATCTGGCTGGTGACAACATGAGCTGCGACTTCGTGTGACAATGCAAGTGAGTAACATTTCATAGTATGACTGCTACCATTAGGCTATTTGAAGATGGGTGTGTAGAGGCAATATGTGGGTAATAACATTAAACTGCTGTGCAGCTGCCCAGAAGCACCAAAACACAGCAAAGATGCTCCGAGTAATCTTTTTCCCAGCAACAGAGGATCAGCAGTTTGGAGAGAACTGGGTCAGGCATCTTTTAGTCAAATTTTAGCAGGGGATGTTTGCTTATTTCATGGCTGATTAGTTTCAGAGCCTTCTTTGTTTAGGCCAGGGAACAGTGTAATGCCTGTGTATATCTTTGTGCCAGAAGATAGGATTATGACTTTATGACTTGTGCTTACATTCAGTGTCCTGTTTATTGGAGAGAAGCATGTGTGATGACAGTCCTGTCATTTGTGTGAGAGTATGCTGATGTACAGATTCACATGTGAATTCACTTAGGCTTTACAGAATTCCTCCCAGAATAGAATAATAAGCTTCATGGAGGAGAGATCGGCTAAAGGTGGAGCCTCAACTTCAGCTGATGGATCCTGAGGGGAAAGTAGACCGGCTCATGAATCAAAGGTTCTTTTGCCTCGCTTATCAGAGTCGGGACACCTTTTAGATTCATACTGGGGGGAAAAAAACTAGGGCAAAATCAGGTGGAGTTTTAGCTCAAGCAGCACCAGACTAATGACCTAATCACCACTCTTTCTCCTCTTCTCCATCCATCCACTCCTGGCACTATTCTGTCTCCCGCTCTCTATTTCCTCTTCTTCTCATCCAAAATTCCTCAACTATTCCTCAAACTGTCTGACCATCTCTCTTTCTCTTTGCAGAACTCTCCTCTTTTCCAGTACCTGCACGATCTAGGGCACACAGACTTTGAGGCATGTCCAACGGCATCGCAAGAGGAGGAATATGGAGGACAAGAGGGTGACCTCGCCTCTCCCGACGAAGGTCCACAGAAAACTTCAGTGAGTCCCCGCCATCGCTGACACAAACATGTGACTGCCATCAGCGCTGCTGTTCTCTTCCAAAGAAATTATTAGTTTTCATCAACCAATTTACTAATTGACTTTAATTGAAACATTAGTCAGATGTAATCGCTTGTATTACTGCCTGTGCAGATGAGTGCAGTTATACACAACCTCAACTTGAACTTTTATTGTCCCCAAGATGGAAATTAGTCTTGCTGCTGGTTAAAACACAGACCACACTCAGGCTTGAACATGAAACCTAATAAAGCACATAAAACATATTACAAAGATGCATAAAACATACACAAACCTACCTCCCACACACTCAAGCTCACACAAAACTTAATTGTAGTGTACATTAGATGGCATAACCAAAATAACCATAAAACAACAACCAGAAGGATCAATATCTCATAATTAAGTGCTTAAAAGAGACAAATGTTTTGACTTGACCAACTAACTTAATGGCTGCATTTATGTAGCGCTTTTTTTCCAAAGTGCTTCACATTTCTTGCCGCTTACTCACCCATTCATACTCACTCACACACACACTCACACACACTCACACTCCCTCCATTGCACCTGATGATTCAGTATCTTGCCCCGGGACAGTCTGACATGTGGACAGGAGGAGCCGGGGATTGAACCGCCACCCACGGTGATTAGTGACAACCCGCCCAACCTCCTACACGTGTGAATATTGTTGTGATGTTAGAGATACTCCTGTCATTTTCAGGAGATATTATTTTCATTCTGACCAAATACAAATAGGGCTAGTACACATTAATAAACATTAAATGTGTTAAAAGGCTATTTTTATCCATAAATAAATCATAAAATGACCAAAAAAATATTGAGAAATTGTGGGGCTCCAACTAGCAATTATATTTATTATCAATTCATATGGCAATTATTTTCTTTATTAATCATTTGGTCTACAAAATTTTACAAAATAGACTAAAATGTGTCTTGTTCTAAAAGATATTCAATTTACTATAATAGAAGAATAAGAAAACAAGAAAATATTTACATTCTAAAAAGTGGAACCTGTGAATTGTTGACATTTTAGCCTAAGAAATGACCTAAACAATGAAGATATTATCAGAATCGCTGCTGATTCGTTTCCTATCAATCAACAAACCGATTGATTGGGTAACAGTTTCATCTCTAGATCATAAAAACACAACAAATGGACTTCAACCAACCCAAGACGCCATCAGGTCAGACTCGGTCAACTAATCGTCTAAGTAGGGGGGCAACCCCAACTAGCACCCATAATTACTTTCACTTCAAAGAATCTGCATCCCTGACCCGGGGCAATATGTGTGTGTGTGTGTGTGCGCACATGTGTGTTTGTTTGAATTGTGCAGTCAGACAGAAAGTAATTAATTTGACTATTGACTTCAAACAGTGACGCATATTGACACACAGTCACCCACAGCCCAGTTATGTACACTGCTTTATACGCTCCGCTTCAGTCAGACAAGATACTATAGAGATGGCGAGAAGTGTTCCCTGCACACAGATGGAGGTATTTAGTGTTGCATGTTCTCTTTCCTCTCTCTCTCTCTCTCTCTCTCTCTCTCCTGCATCTCGCTCTCCTGCCGTTGTTCCGATTTTTCGAAGAGATAGTCCAAATGTGATTACAGAGACCACACTCTTGCTTTCTCGCTGACGTTATTCCTGCTGCCTGCTGTGAGCATCCTCTTACAAGCTACATCTTTCTTTTTTGTTATTATTCACATGTTGTATGTTTGCTTTATTTTTTTTATAAATGGATCAGTGTGCGCTTCAACTCTGCAATCAAAGGATTAAAAATCCGCAAACTCTTAATAAAGCTGGCATTAATCTAACAGTTGATGTCTGTAGTTGGACTCGACCTGTGGTTTAGTCAGATGAGTAATGTGTCCGGGGTAGCTCAGAATCACTTGACTCAATCTCCTCTCTTCCTCCTCCCCTCCCTCCCTCCCCCCTCTCCTCTTCTTGCTACGGGAAACGGTGTTGTGTTGGCTTCGTTCAGGAACTTTCCGTACGTGTCACGCTTCCTCTCTGGTGTGCTGTTGTTGTAAGGAGTTAAGGAGGATGAGGGATCGAGATGAGACAGGAAAGCTTTTGGGTCGTCCCCCTGTGACCAATTTCCTGCAGCTTAGATAGAGCTGGAGCCGAGGTAAACACCTTGTTCACGTACATGGATCATAGTTCATCTTTCATTACGTTACCAATAAAAGGCTAAATTGTGATTTTTTTTATTTTTTTTTTGCTGTTTTACTGAACGCAGCCCGGAGAGGCCGTTTGTGATACGATATGTGACAGAAATAGTCCTGTTAAGAATGAAAGAAGAGAGAAGTTCAAACCTTTCGGCTCCTCTCTCACCTCCGCACAGCTGGTCAGTTGCTGGTCAGTCGCTGGTCAGTTGGTGTAAATGTCAGATTGTGTGATTTGAAAACAGCGCGGCGCAACCCGGCGTAGGAAGGGTGTTGAGGGAGGGGGTTTCCGAAGCTACTCGACCATCAGACAAGCACGCCTGACAGAGTATACCAGCCCTAATCTGCTGACTATGCTTTTTATTCATTGATTATTTGATATAAAATATAAAAAATAGTGTAAGATGTGATGTCTTCAAATTTTGTCCATCCAAAACTTAAAGATGTTCACTTCCAAGAACAAAGAATGATATAAAAATCTTCAAATTTGAGAAGTTAGAACAAGCTAATGAGTGCTACTTTTTAGAGCTGCAACAACTAGTCAATTCAACGAAAAATAATCCACAAATATTTTGATTGTCGGTTTATCATTTAAGTCATTTTTTAAAGTAAAAATGCCAAAAGTTTGAAGTTCCTGCTCATCGTTTCAGAGGATTTTCTGCTTTTATTAGTCTTAGCTTGTAGTAAATTCAAAATATTCTTTGATTTTGGACTGTTGGTCGAACAAAACAGGCATTTTTCACTGTTTTGTGATGTTTTATAGCCCGAAAGGTTAATCAAGAAAATAATAGTCAGATTAATTGATAATAATAATAATAATTGTTAGTTGCAGCCCTACTATTTTTGCTTGCAAAATGACGTTAACAGAAAAACACACAGAGCTTTTGTTCATTAATTATCTACCAATTGATTAATTGACTAATTGTGTAACATATATATATATGTAACATACGGTGTATGTCCGTTCTCTCACATTGTTGTAAGTGTTCCCTGTGTGACACCAAGCAGAACACTGATGAGCCACAACAACACTGAGCCGTGATATTAACAGAAGTGAAAGTAATCCGTGTGCGGTTTACATCATCTCCGTGATAGTATCTGATGCGATTAACAATAGAGTTGTGTTCTACTCGGAGCGTGCACACACAAACATACATGAATTCACATGTGAATAACCCCCCCCCCCCCTCCTCCCGTCCGGAAGCTCAGTCTCCAATCAGTAATCAATACGACCGGAGCCTTTAGACTAATAACACTTGTGCTTTTCCCCCCGCAGAGAAGGGTCATCATGCAGGATGCCCGGTCTGGATCAATAGCTTCATGCTCACACACACACACACACACACACACACACACTTCACACACACTCACGCCTCACATGTTATGATGCTTGTTCTCTGATTTTTAACTTTATTTAAACATGAACGGAAAAAGAACAAACATCTCCCCCCTTTTTTTTATTTTTATTTTTTTTTAACAAAGCATTTTTCTGATTCCATGAAACACGAAGTAGATTAGTGAATATAAATCCTATTCACGATTAGGCTTTACACATTTTAGGATTTTTCTAGGCTCTTAGCACCTGCAAGCAAAACAACGAGCAACGTTTTCAAGCCTGAGGTTCGTTATATATGGAAATGTCAGAGCACTTTCAACTGTGTGGCTCTAGATTTGTCTTTCTGGTCGGGACTGTTTACAGTGGGAGTCCCCGCTGCTGGGAGATTCTTTGGAAGTAAGACATGAAACAGAGATGTGTGTGTGTTTGCATAGTGCCTCTCTCTTCTTTTATTTTATTTTATTTTTTTTCCTAGAACTCAAAGAATCCTTCCTTTCCATCTGACAACCATATATTTTGAAAGGTTAAAAGTTTTATTGATGCTGAATGCCAAAATGGAAATTAAACAAAGAGAAGCAGTTATGTGTGTGCCACAGTGGTGCTGTACAAGACCCACGAGTGAGTGTAATATAAACACATATTGCACTAATTGTTGTTGCCTCCTGGACAAACTCAACTATTCCAGGGAAATTCTCTCGTAGCTGTGTAACATGTGTGATTCCTGGGAAATATACAGAATGCAATGATACACTAGTGAATGAGTTGTCTAAGTCTGGAACATATTTAAACAGTACTGAATGGTGAATGAAAAGGGGGGTGGCGGTAGTTAATTGACTGAGGAATAATATTTTCCTGTGTGTTTGATCTGCAGGGAGGACCTTTATGGAGACTGGCTGAAGCCTTGTGGAGATGGAGCCCCATTCACCAGGCCGCTGCATCTCGTAAGCTGGAGCAGCAACTGGTGGGTAGAACGGGCAACAGAAAGGAATGCTGGCACTAAAACCATCAAGGCATCTGTTGTCTTTAAACCCTTTTTTTTTTTTTTACCTCGCTCCTTGCAGGACTGTGTGTTCGGTCAGTACTCGGTGAGGTGCATTCTGGACCAGGATGTGCTGCTGCAGGAGGATGTGGAGCTGATTGAGCTGTTAGACCCCAGCCTGCTCACACTGGGCTCTTCGCCCTCTGGCTCACCCAGCCGAGCCAGCGCCCTGCCCAGACCGAGCCTCATCGCCAGACCCTCGCTATGGTACGCTGTTAGGAAAGAAAGAAACACACACACACATAGATCACAAGAAGATATAATACATTTCAATACAGCACCATCACAAATATAAAACTATGGCCTTAAATATTACCTTTACAAACTGTACTGTGTTGTTAGATGTTACTTTGTCCTCCCAGTGTATTGTTTTTTGTAAATGTGCAAGATTTCAAAGATTTTCAGCATTGACAGATTAATTGATTATCAAAATAGTTGCAACATCTAAGAAACTGGAATCAGCTGTAACTGCTCGGCATTTTTACTTGATAAATGACTTAAATGATTAATTAAATAAAGAATTAACAAAATTCCATATTTTATTAGTTCTAATAATATTTTATTAATCTCAGCCACACACAGATCTCATGATCTAAACTGTGAAACGGTCATAAACACTATAATCAAAGTTCCTTCCTGTTCTCCTCGCTCAGGGACATGGCGGGGCTGGTCGGCATGGCTGCGGTGCTGCTGGGTCTGTGCTCTGTGTCTGAGGGACTGTGGTCGCTGGCCGCAGCCCCGTGGGGCCTCGCCCTGCTGGGCTGGATGGGGCTGAGGGGGGCCACGCTGTGGAAACGGGGCCGCATGCAGAGAGGCGTCCACGCCAGAGCCACGCAGCTCCAGACTCTGGTCCACAACAGCAAGACTCTGACCGGCTTGTCTCGCAAAGCCCTTCGCCTGGTGCAGGAGACCGAGGTCATCTCCCGAGGGTTCACCCTGTAAGTGTGCTCGTTTTATGTCCACATACGTTCATATCACCCAATCACATGATGTAAAAATTTGCATTCATTTCTCCAGCTGTCACTACTGTCTCATTAATCCACTCCCATGTTGGTAGAGTCCTGTTAGTTAAGCTAATTCTTCAGGTGGTGTTGTTTATCTATAGCTTTAGCATCGTCTATAGAAAACACTGTCTGTCCGGCTTAGTCCTTGAATCACCAAGTGATTTTAGCATGTCATACTGTCTCCTCCGTCACTACTATCTGGTGTTGTTTACATTTCTGTGTAGTCTTCATGTCTCTGTTCGTGTTTGTCTCGTCTTGTGTGTCGTCTCGTTCAGTGTGATGTCATGTGTTCAGTGTTGTGTGTGCCCCCCTGCCTCTTTGGGACGTCTCCACAGTTGTATCACATTTCACTTGTCAAGTTTGCTCGACAGGGTGAGTGCGGCCAGCTCCTTTAGCAGGGCGGGGCCGGGGGCGGTGCCACGCGGCCAGCAGCTGATCGGACTGAGGAAGGCCCTGTACCGGGCGCTCCGCTCTGCCTTCAGAGCCTCGCGAAGAGCCACCTGTCACATGCTCAAGGCATATCCTTTACCTGTCGAGAATAACGGCCTGAATATGGTCTGTTTTGTAGCGACTGGATTTGGTTATTAGTGTAAAGCTGAGAACTTATACTTTCTTTTCTGCAGACATATTGACAAACAACCAGCTCTTCTTCTTCTCTTTTGTTGAATCAGGTCACTAAAAAGCAGTCAGCATCATAACGTCTCTTTTAAATGTTCATATGTCCTTAACTTATGAACTATGTCAGTCAAAAGATGACATTCCTTTACCATAGTGCCTGCTCTCCTTGTGTCTAGGGCTTTGGAATAATGTGACACTTGCTTAAAGATACTGTTGCATCCAAAAGCAGTCAGATATACAGTATATAACTTGAGTATAGATGTGAAAAGGTTAAAGGGAAAAATATGATTTTGAGGTTAACAGTTGTTACTAAGCAAGAGGAGAATGTTGATTCTTCAGGGTCTAATATGATGACTTTTAAAGTTGATGCCTTTAAGTCATTTATTGGCATAAAAACGCATTTGAAGTAACACATTTAAATAGATGAATATGTCTGTAAATACGCACATTTTTAAGGGTGACGTGTCCTTAACGCTTCCCAACGTTCCCTCTGAATTCTGAGATTGATAACGTGACCAACTATGTGTCTGCGGTGCCTCTTAAGGAGCTGGGCCTCGGCCTGGGAATCGAGCACCTGGGTGACGAACAGGCCCAGGAGCTTACAGACGACTACAGCCTGCCTGCCCTGAAGGTAAAGCCTGAGGGGGGAACCAGGGCGTGCTGGTAGCGGCGGGAAAAAATAGAACCAAAAAGACCATAGAAACGTCTCTCAATCCACTTAATCCACCTCCCTGCTTTCAACCTGTAAGCTCAGTGTCTTTACAGATTTGTCAGAGCTTTGAGTAGGTCGATGGCGTGAAACTCAAGTAGCGTATTCATGAACTGACCTCAATTTTGCTCTTGAGGTAAAAAGACTGAAACAAGAAACCCTTGACAGTTAAGAAACCAAAGTCCAAGAAAGGAGTGGGTTGTACTTTCATGCATGAATGGTATTTAGTTGGTGTTTGTTGGTTTGTCCTCCTGCAGATGCTGTTCCAGCTATGGGTGGGACAAAGCTCTGAATGTTTCCGTCGACTTGCTCTCCTCCTGTCACCGCGGCGAATAGAGGAGCAAGAAGAGGTCGGTCCAAAAGGAGACAACTCCCCTCCTCCTACGCCAGCGTTACACCGGTCCATCGCCGCGGTGACCGAGCCCCTCCATCACGCTCTGGCCAGCTGTCTCGGGGAAGTGCAGCGCAGCTACGACTTCCACCGCCACTTCGAGACCCAGCCGAGGACGACGGGCTCCGACAGGACCGGGCGAGCCAGGGAGAAATGCCGAGAGCTCAACACCCTGCACACCTCCATCCGAAGCCTCCAGCTGCACCTCAAGGCTGTGCTCAGCGAGTGAGACACACAAACACACACACACTGGCCTCATTTTACACCTCCCATAAGATGAAACTTTAATGACCAATATGGAGGAAACTGGGTCGCTGTATAAGCAAAGCAGTAATAACACACAGTAAATAAAATAGTACATAAAAAATGGAAACTGCGGTTGTAAATATGATTTTTTTTGGATGTACATCCAGGTAAAAGTAATAGCAATCAGAAAGGAGCTGGTGGTGATTAAGAGAAACAGAAGAATTAGGTTTTAGGACGTATTTTTAAACTCTGAGACAACTGAGAAGTGTGTTGAAGACTAGAAAAAGGCGCTTCAATCAGTACACACAATATAAAAGTGCCATTTAATGACCTTTCACGTTTCACACTAGAGACCTAAAAGCCAGCAGGTAATCACACCTCCAGTTTGTGCCCTTCTACGAATCTGCGTCTATTTTAAACCCGAGTCTAGCTAGATTTCTTGTGCGCTTTTTGTTACATTCCTCCTCCCTCTTCTTTGTGCGATATCTTCAGGATGATCATTCTGGAGGACGACCTGGAGAAGTTGATGGTGTCCAAAGAACTGGCGGAGTTGACACTGGAGGGTTACAAGGATCTCAGCGACCGGCTGCACCAGCTGCAACCGCACATGCAAGCCAGCTCCGGCTGCTGGGAGGACACCATCACCCAGGTGGAGCGCATGCTGAGACGGGCCAACGCCTGTCCGGGTGAGCAGAGTCAGACTTTCCACGGTGTTACAGATGTTTCCTCACACATAATTTCCCAATTTACCATAAAATATGTGCAAGACAAAGCAGTGACACCCCTTCTTTAGTGGTATATCGGTTTCCACATTTAAACTGAGGCTATTTTTAGCGCAGACTTCCTCCTTCCCCCTTCCTTTGCCGTGATTCAAAACTACTGCCAGTCATATAGGAAGTACGTGTCTTCCCCAGAATTTAAGACAAGAAACACACAACCAAACCAAACTCCAGAAATAAGTTGTTGAGATCATCATTTTTTTTATTTGTTTCAATAATATCAGTGCACATCATCTCTGCAGGTAATGCTGAGTGCGCGGAGCATTGTGGTCCTCCTGTACCTGAGATCCCCGCTCCTCCTCCTTCCTACCCCTTGATCCTGGACAGAGACCCGGTACCGGAGGAGCTGGTAAGATGATCCACGAGTGTCACGATACAAATCTAGAGCTGATTTCGCTACATTTTCAGCGATCGCAGCTCTTGTCTCGTTTCCCCGTCGTCAATCTCTCCCCGCCGCTTCGTTTCACCAGGAGTGGGAGGCCTACGTGTCGGACTCGGACTCGGACGGTGAAGGCAGGGGTTCTTGGTGCGACATGTTGACACCGGAGGAACGGGAACGCCAGCGCAGGGAGAGGGAGGAGTCTCGTCGCGTCCTGTCAGAGCTCAAAGCTGTGCTGGGCTTCCGTGCGTCCGAGGGCGAGAGGATGAAGAGGAAGCAGCTGCTCTTCAACGACCAAGGTCTGCACTGAACAGTGTCATCTCTCCTCTGTGATAATTTAAATATGATGAAGCTGGTGGGTTTGACTGATGGTGGGTTTTCCTGGTTGCTGTTTATTCGCCTGTTTTCATCCCGTCTCCATGTTTCTCCCACATTTTTTTTATTACTGGCAAAGTGTTTAGACCTTGTTACTGTACAAGCCGGCATTTGGCTAACGCTCAGGATGATGATGATAATACGAGGTAGTACGTGTGTACTTCCTTTTCTATATTTAGGCAGCAAATTCAGGGAAGGAAAGACCAGAGATTATCTGCACTGCAACTGTCTATAAATAAAAGTAAAAAAATGACCTTCACAAGTTCCAAATGCTCAAGGTAACGCTGTCAAACTGTCCAAATGCCCCAAAATATTAAATAGATGATATGAAAGAGTGAGAACACTAAGTTGCCACTTTTGAGACGCTTTAACTTAAAAATATCTGATTTGTTTTTCTTGATAAGACTGAAGCGATTACTATCAGAGTTGTTAATGATTATGTTTCTATCGATTGAACAGTTGATTAATTGTTTCAGCACAAGTGTAAAGTCAAGTGAAAAGCTTCATTTCACAACAATTTTAATTATTTAATAGTTGTTAATGCAACAAAAATACAAAAAATTCACTTGATCCAGCCTCTCAGATGTGATGATTTACTGTTTCATATTATTATAAATAAATCTCTTTTGGTTTTTGACTGTAAGTTACACAAAACAAGCAATTTGAAGATGTCAACTTGTGTATTTTTCACTATTTTCTGACATGTTATAGACTAAACAACTAATAGTATATTGATTATGACAGAAATAGCCTGTAGATTAAACATTGATGAACATAATTTTAACTAGTTGCAGCACTAATCCGGTCAAACTGTTGCATTACAGTTAAATACACTATCAGTGTGCTATTAATCACACTGACTGACTCGTCTGTATCACATTTGTAATTCAAGGTCAAGTGTTATGTATCAGTCCAACCCTGAATCAAACATTTCTTCTTCATTCTTGCAGCTGCTGTGCCGCCTTCAGCTCGCAGTGACGGTTCAGATCCTGCCGTGGAGCCTTCAGGCGCTCCGGCCTCTGTGGGCTCAGCAGAAAGTGGAGACGAAGAAGGAAACCACCTATCAGAGCGCGCTGCAGGAAACGAAGGGGAGGAAGAGGAAGGAAAAGACGAGAGGGTGGGGCCTGACCCCTCCACAGAGCCGGTGACGGAGTTCAGCTGCGGTTTGGAGGAGGAGGGAGGGGAGGCGGGAGGAGCTTCGGTCTGCGCGAGAGGAGGAGGCGGAGCGTCCGAGCTGCACCAATACGACGGCGTCCTGGAGGAAGGGGAGGCGCAGAACGGTCTGGACTGCTTCCTGAAGCCGAAAGTCCCCGCTGTCACTGTGATGGACAGACTGACGGAGATGCACGGCTCGCAGGCTCTCAGCTTCAGCTCCGCCCTCGCCGCACAGGTGGCGGCGCGCTCGCACTCGCTCATCAACATGGAGGAGCAGACGTTCGGAGACGAGGAGGATGAAGAAGAAGAAGAAGAAGAAGAAGAGGAAAGCAACAGACGAACCCCTGAGAAGGACTGAAATCAAACCCCGCTGCTGCAACCGAGCACTGAGCAGAGACTGTATTTATGTCTGATTGTCTGGGTGTCTTTTAATCGATGGGTCTGTGTCACATCTTAACTGTTTTATGGTGTGGAGATATTTCAAAATTTTACGCCACTCTCTGTTACCGATCCGTCCGTGTTACATTACCCACGATTCTTACTGCTCTTTTGCTGTTAAAACTCAGGTACCAGAACCACTACAACAAAAACACGACCTTATGGTGTTAAGGTCGGAAGACCAGAATGTCTACAGTTTACTTGGTGACATCCGCATAGTGTATATCTCACAATCGTTCGGTAGATGTGGAAACAAAGATTGTAAGAAACATAAAAAAACGGTTTTAATTGCAGTTTACTTAAAACACTCCGAGTTATTTTATTTGTCAGGAAAGCAGAAGGTTGAATCAGCTGATCTTAATTCTTTCAGGCGGACAGATACATACACACCCACGAGAGCTAGAGGGAGCTCTGCGAGAAGAGGAAGTGGATCACTATTTTTACCGTCAGCGCTTTATTTTCGTCCCGGCCCCCCTCCCACCTGATTGGACACAATAGGGTTACACATAGCCGACCATACATTCACAATCCTATTTTCAAGTGGCATATTTGGAATACAATGCTATTGTATGTAAAAAAAAAAAAAAAAAAAGAAACAATCCACGGAGCGTCTGTGTTTACACTCGGCGGAAAGGGAAGGTCAGGAAGCCTCGTTTATGACTCGACACTTTATGGACTGAATTGTGTGATGTGGATGGCATGAATTCATTGAGCTGTGCTGCTGCTGTGAGGTTTAAAAATCCGATACGAAGAGGAGGGGTGATTTTTAAAATATAAATAAATAAACAAGAAGAAGAAGAAGCATTTTCTCTCATGTGAGGGCAATCTATAACTTTTTTTTTTGTTTGTTTCATATGAAGTTGCCATAAGAGTGACAGCCCTGATGTGTGTGTGCCCCCCTCCACCACCTCCTCCTCCTCCTCCTACCCCTCCCCAAGTCTTTCTTGTCACCATGTCTGCCTTGTCCTGACCCCTCCCTGCACTCTCCCCTCAGGGGGGGAGGTGAGGTCTATTACCCCTCCTGCATTTTTTCCAATGTGAAAATAAAATATCATTCTGGAAGTGTTCGATGTATCCTGAAGTCTTTTCTGACACTCATGTTTGTCTGTTTCCCAGTCAGAAACAGGTTTGGTGGTGTTACTTGATATGTTTTGTGGGATTCTGCATTTGTCTGACCCCACAACAGCTGCTGCTTCCCCTTTAAGCTGTTCTTGCCTTTTTCTTTGCAGGAGAAACCTGATGTGGTGGACTGAAGACTTAACTTTTAAGTCCCCCTGTCTCGGGGATTTAATACATCTAAGAAGGGGGAACACCACATTTCAGTAACTCTATCTCTTGACTTTAAAGCTCAGCTTTAAACACATCATGGAAGGATTTGACTCCCAATGAGGCCACACATACCGAAACTGTCCTGTAACATGTCACGAACACAACAAAATGTGCATCAAGTAGTGAAAGAGCTTCTAAATATAAAGAAGAGCACAACTTTATTAGTGACATTATTTAATTAGATCATTTACTGTTACAGCTTTGCCATCTAGTGGCCAATTCTGTTACTGCAACTGGTGCTTAGGATCTCAAATAAGATTTTATAAAATATAAACATATTTGTGTGGAAAAATTTAACACATAAATAATCCAATATCTTGCTTCTTCAAATATATTAGTTTAATTGATTATTTCAATTTAATCTATTCAGTTTTGTATTCTGTATTTAGTGTACTTAATGTCTTATTTGCTCCTTTTTCATTGATCAGGTCATTAGTGCAGTTTAATACTTTATTTCTATCACTTCACGGGATATTTCTTCATTAGACTCACTGATCGGTGCAGAAACTCCACTTTAGCTGATTCAGCATGTTTTACTTTGTGCTGCGTTCAAGGTCTCTCCAGAAGCTCCGATTTCTGACATAAACACGTTAGTAAGCCTAGCTATTAAATAATATCAGATAAAATAAGACTTTATTGATTCCCAGGGATGGAAATTCACACATTAAAGCAGCATGAGAGACATGCTTAGAGAAAAAAAAACATAAGGAACTAAATGAATGATATAAATAATAAAGGAATTTAGAGAAATTAAGGAAATTAAAATACGTTAGAATTAAGGCTGCAACTATTGAATATTTTCATTATTGATTAATTTGTCAATTAGTCCAAGGCAACATCTTCAGATTCCAGATTTTATCCAACCAGCAGTCCAAACCAAAAATATTCCGTTTACTACTGTGTACAATAAAGAAAAGCATTAAATCCTCAATTATGAGAAGCTGGAACCAGTAAATGTTTGTGATTTTTACTTTAAAAATAACTAAAATGATTATTTGATTATCAAAATAATTGATAATTAATTTTCTGTCAATCGACTAATTGATGAAGCAACTAATCATTGTAATTCTACTTAGAATAGTCTATGTAAAGGAATTTTTCAAATATTTGTGCAATAGAAATAATAAACTCTGCATCCTCACTGAAGTAATTAAGTGACTTGTTAGACTTTTACTGATAATATGATAATAATTATAATATAAATATCATAATATAAATAAACTAGGTATATAAACTAAGTGTTGACTAAAAATACAATATGCATAAACATACATCATATTCAAATAATTTGTCTTATATGCAATACTTGTGCAGGATATGTAATAATGTAGAGCTGCAATGATTAATAGATTATTTGCCAACTATTGCCTGTTGACAATTGATTAATTATAAAATGTTCAAATTCTCAAATGTTGGATATGGATATTTTCTGGTTTCTTTAGTACTCTTTGATAGTAATCTGAATATCTTTGGGTTGTGAATAAAACAACAAACAAAAACATTTGAAGATGTCACCTTTGGCTTTGAGAAACAAACAACAACAATGATTAATTGAGAAAATAATCGACAGATTAATCAATAATGAAAATAATTGTTAGATGCAGAATTATAATATACAAACACCATACAATAATAATACAATACTATTATATATATATATACTGTAAATAAAATATAAAACACACCAATAATAATATACTACTACTACTACTACTACTACTAATAATAATAATAATAATAATGATAATGATAATGATAATGATAATAATAATAATAATAATAATAATAATAATAATAATAATGATAATAATAATAATAATAATAATAATATTATTATAATTATTATTATTATTATTATTATTTTCATCATCATCGTCGTCATCGTCGTCGTCATCATCATCGTTATCATTATCATTATTATTATTATTGTATACATTCCGAGTGTCCGTGAAGGCAGCATCACAAACAGCACTCCCACAATCCCTGGCGCTTCCTCTTCCAGCAGCAGCCTGAGATCATGGCGGACGTGGCTGCGGAGCAGAAGCTCGTCCCAGACCGGGAGCTGAACGGGGAGGCGGAGGACCGGGAGGAGAACCGGGAGGAGGCCGAGCCGGTGGAGGAGACCGCAAAGAAGAAGAAAAAGAAGAAGAAGAAGAATAAGTCTGCCACGACAGGTGAGAGAGTCCCGAGCAGCTTCAGGCTAACAGGCTAACAGGCTAATGTTACTGAGTAGAGCGGAGTCAAGGTAGACAGAATGAACACACCCGGAAACACTGGGAGGATACCTTCAAAATAAAGGCATCAGACTCGTTGCTCGTGGAAAAGTGGCTAAATTAGTGCTTTATTGGGTCGCGGATCAACCCAAAATTATTGATATATTGGGTTGTAGATCATTTTACAATGATTGATTTATTGGGTTGTAGATCAGCAGACTGATCACGTAAGTCGTCACTATGATCATGAAACTAATTACTTGGTAAAGGAGGCCTGGAGGTGCGTGGTAAACATATTGATTATATATTATAAAAACACGTGTAATAAAACTTATTTGAAAGAAGTTTTTATTAATGTTGATATGAACATTAATAGAGACCCGCAGGACGTTTTACCAAGAATAAAAAAGCACAGAGTAATTGTTTTAACAGTCCTCTGATTGGTTGAAGTGTTCGATTTCATTTAAGATCAATAAACTTTTGTTAAATGTATATTTCGATTTGTTGGTATGGATATTATTTCAATTAATATCCAATATCAATTAACAATTAATTAAATTCTATAAATCCACTTCTATTTGCCAATGTTAATGAAAACTCTTGGAATCAAAAAGTATATTTTCCAAACATATCTTACGATCAGAGATTATACGTCATCTGTTATGATTTTTTTTATGTTACACCTCAAAAATTATTATAACGACAAAACCAGAATGAGTAAAACTGTTTCTGGTGGCCTTTTAATATTCAAAAACAGAAACCTACGCAGATGTTATTCTTACACCACTGAAGAAAATGGTTGGCGTGGCAAACGCGTCCATAATCTTGGAAGAAACGTCACTTTATTGGTCAGAAAATGGTTATAAAAGATCAACATGTTGTAAAATTCTAGAGAAATGGGCTTGGTGTTGTCGAACGTGACGTTTATATTGAAAGTCATGCCGGAAGCGCTCTGATGAAACATGGCGGACTTGACGCAGATCCTCATTAGCCATGTGGGTTGTGTAGCTGCGGCGCCTGTCAGGCCTCATGAAACACGCCGGGCTGTGGTCAGAGTCACAACCAGGATCAGAGACGTTTAACTGGGTCGACAGAAAGAAAGTCATCGATCACTCGAATCGAGAGAAGAAAAAAACAAAATCAGCTGCTCAAACCGCTTCCTCTGGCTTTAATTCCCCTCCGGTTGAGCATCAGCCAAGTTTTGCTGTTTCGTAATTTGTCAGAGTTATTATATAAGACTGAAGGACTCAAAAGGAGGATTTTTTTAAAAATAAATCAACCAGATTAAACACGTGAATACGTTTAAATCCAAACTCCAACAAAGCAGCTGCAATTTAAAGATAGTTTAGTAGCTGTCAGGTGTTTATAGCACATAAAACATGATACAGGTTGATTAAAAGCAAAGAGTCTCCAGTCTTTCCACCCGGAATACAACTGAATAATTAGATAACATCAGTTTTCATAATAAAGTCACTTTGCAGTGGTTTTCCACTGTCTTTTTCCTTATAAAAATTGCATCTAGAAACAATTTCTTGACGTTTATTTATGTTTTGGTTGTTTTGTTATTAACCTGAATGCCTTCTTGCTGTGGAGAAAGAAAAAATAGTTGTACTCCTCCTCTAGAAAGGAAATGTCATCAAAAAGTGGCAAAAATGAAGATGGACGTGTTAAAAGATGTTTATGTTTTAACATTTTTACTAAATGGTTCGTTTGTGGTTCATCTTTATGCCAAAATTGCCAGAATAATAATTTTTATGTTGTTGTATGAGCTGTGTTTCAGAATAAAATGACATTTATTTTTTCTCAATTCAACATTGTAGTTTAAAAAAAATTCTTCCTTCATTATTAATTTCCTCGTTTTAGCTGCTTTGTAAATATTTTAAGAGACCTGCTGTACATGCACATCGATTAATTGTCAACAATTTCGTTAATTGATTAATTGTTTAATTTGTTTTAAAAAATACAAGAAAACCTCTGGTTCTAGTTTTTTGAAACGTGAGGATTTGCTGCTTTTATCATCATAACGTCAACTTGGACTTGAATATTGTTGTTTTTCTCAATTTAACAATTAGATGATTAACTATAAAAAAAAAAAAGTCAACACACGAGCCGATAACGAACACAACTGTAGCCGTGCTCTCCCTCCTCTTTGTGCAGCTTTTTGCTGACGCAGCACCTGTCGGCTGAAGCTCGTTAGATCGCTTATTGGAGTGTGTGCGCTTGTAATTGTTATTGACGTTATTTCCCCTCGCCGCCGCAGGCACCGAGGCGGAGACGGACGGAGTCGCCGTCGTGACCAAACAGCTGGAGAAGCAGGCGATAGAGGACAAAGAGAAGGAGGAGGACGGCGAGGAAGGTAACGCCTGAAAACACACATCCATCCGCTGTGTTGACACAGCGGCGACGCGTCAAATATCAGATGTTCTAATCCCCCCGTCTTTGCTCGCACAGATGGAGATGACGGAGAAAACACTGCAGGGAAAAAGAAGAAGAAGAAAAAGAAGAAGAAAGGACGTAAGTTGCTCACGTTTTCGGCTCTTTGTGTTGTAAATTCAGACCTTTACTGTAAGACGTCGGTTTGTCAGTTTGATGGGATGTTTTTTTTGCCTTTTTCCTCGCAGCCAAAACTCAGACTGATCCCCCATCTGTGCCCATCTGCGATTTATATCCAACTGGAGTTTTCCCCATCGGACAGGAGTGTGAATATCCCACCTCACAGGACGGGTAAGAAGCCAAATCAGAGCACGTTTGTTTTCTTTGTCTTTTTCTTGACTTTCTACATCTTATTTTGTTAGTTTTACACTCAGTTCTGCTTGTTTTTTTATATTATTTTCTTGTTTTATTGTCTCTTATCTCCTTCTTTCCCTTTTCCATCTTCCAAAAAACCACATCATAACCTCTGATTTGAAAAGTGCTGCAGCAGCTCTGCAACTAATGGATTATTTTTTATGATCCATTAATCTGTTCGGCCAATAAAACATCCAGAAACAGTGAAAAACAGTCATCACAATTTCCCAGAGTTCAAAGCGATGTCTTGTTTTGTCTGACCAGTGATCTAAAACCCCCCAAAATATTCAATATACTCTCATTTTAGATGAGGAGAAGAAGAAGAGTCTCCCATTTGAGAAGCCAGAACCATCACGTTTGGCATTTTTAGCTTGAAAAATGACTCGAACGATTAATCGATCATCAAAATAATTAAAGGTTGTGTAAAAGCTCGTTTGGACACACAAATTAAGTCACAGTGTCGTATTTTGCAGGTTGTGTAAAAAGTCATCCTGCCTCTAATTTAACAATATTGAATTTGGTGTCTGGACACTAAAAACATGTTTATTTTCAGGGAGAGGCTGGTCGACTGCAGGTGTTTAAATTAGCTTTAAAAACTGCTCTCATGTCTAAATTTAACCTGCAGACGGTTTGAGAACGAGCTCATCACAGTCTGTCAAAGTTTGAATTTGAACAAATTCCACTCAGACGTGAACAATGTTTAAATATTGTGATTTACATGTCAGTAAAAGTCGGGTGGTGATAATAACTCTGAAGCTGCTTGTAAAGACAGACGTCGCTAACTGTGTGCAGACGAACTCACTGACCCCGGTCAGGTGACGGCGGCCAGACGATGAGTCAGCAGCTTCATTGTTGTTTTTACGTTGTAAAACCAGTTACAGCCTGCGGCGGGAACATGTTGAGTTAATCCACTGATGGCTCAGAGTGTTTTATTCCTCATTAAGACTTTTTATTAGAATTTTTTTTTTTTAAAATCAAAAGGCACCTTTTCTATAATCAGTCTCCTTTTAATATCGATGCGTTTTTTGCCAGTTTCCTTGTTATAAAATCTGTGTCCGTCTTCAGTCGCAGCGCGGCGTGGCGTACGACCAACGACGAGAAGCGGGTGCTGGATAAAGCCAACGAGGAAGTGTGGAACGACTTCAGACAGGCAGCCGAGGCCCACAGACAGGTCCGCCAGCATGTCCGCAGCTTCCTGAAACCCGGCATGACCATGATCGAAATCTGGTGAGACAGTTAAATCCTGGATTCTGCAGAGTTTTAACTTAATTTTCTCTGTTGAATAGTGTTTAATTCTCTGTTTCTTGTCCGTCTCTCCTCAGCGAGCGGTTGGAGGATTGTTCCAGGAAGCTGATAAAGGAGAACGGGCTGAACGCCGGCTTGGCGTTCCCCACCGGCTGCTCTCTGAACCACTGCGCTGCCCACTACACTCCCAACGCCGGAGACCCCACTGTCCTGCAGTACGACGACGTCTGCAAGATCGACTTCGGCACGCACATCAACGGTAACGCACGTTCAGATACTTTACAGATTGAAGCGGCTGCCCAAACGGCGAGCTACAGGTCTGAAAAACAAACCTGCATCCTCTCTAACGGCCAGCAGGGGGCGACTGCACTGGTTGCAAAAAGAAGAGCGATTGTATAGAAGTTAGAGGTGTAACCGTACAAAACAACTCAGGGCTCTGGAGTCACAGTTCAGTACGTTTTCAGTGGAAACTAATAGTGAAAACTGTTAGTGAAACAGTTTAGTTGCTGCTGTGAAAAATGAAAACAAGCTTTGTGTTTCTTGCAGGGAGTCAGAACTCCTGCTGACAGCTGTTATATGTTTATTTATGGTAACTGTAACTGTAGTTAAACCAGTTAGTTATGTTGTTGTTTCATTTGAAAAGTTGGAGAGAGCATTTTTGCTTGAAAAGATGAAACAACTGTTCACTAATAGTTGCAGCTTTAAACCAGCAGCTTCCAGAATTATAGAAAAATACACAAAACTCAGAAACATGACTTGCAACAATGGTGAACAGTGATGTAAATTACAGTTTAGTTTATAGTAAAACAAGCAGAATCGTTGGTTTGGGCCTCTACAGTTGCCGTAGTTGTAAACTGATTCTTCTTACCGACTCCAAATGAAAGCAACCAGCTCAGATGTTCTTTAACTGTTGAGCTTTAGAAAACGTTCTGTTTAAAATGAGGTCGAATGCTGTTAAGTCTCTGAAAGTCGCTCTGCTTTGTTTCCAGGGCGAATCATTGACTGTGCCTTCACTGTCACATTTAACCCAAAGTATGACAAGCTGCTGGAGGCTGTGAAAGACGCCACCAATACTGGAATCAAAGTATGACTTTGACAACACACACACACATGAACACACACAAACACACACACACACATGTTTCACTCTGATGTGTTGTTTTTTTACTTTTCCTGCAGCTCATGTTTTGTTGTTGTTTCGTTGCAGAACGCTGGTATTGACGTGCGTCTGTGTGATGTTGGAGAGGCGATTCAGGAAGTGATGGAGTCTTACGAGGTCGAGCTTGACGGCAAAACCTACCAAGGTTTGTTCTCATCTCCACCTGCATAAGATACATAGACTCTAACAGAAGATTGTAGTTAATTTAATTATTATGCAGGTGTTTTGTGCTGTTTTATAAGAGCCCACATAGGGACCAACATTTCAAACTATCTGGTTCATGCTTGCTCCTATGAAAATAAACATTAAATAGATAAAATGAACTCCTCCTAAAAATGGTCTTTCTGTTTACATGAAGATTGTGCTGTTGGAAGAGTTTTAGGTTGTTTTTCTGCAGATTTGTTTTATAAATCATGAAAAAACATTTCCTACAAAGCACCTGTTGAACAGTTTCTACATAGTGAAAAATAAATGCATTAATGGGATTTGAGACAGTAATTTTACATCATTATAGAACCTGAAAATGACAAAAATACACATTATCAGAGACCAGAGTTAGTTGAACACTCACCCACCAAACAGCAGTGCAGATTTACAGCATGTTGATGTTACAAAGTGTTTAGTTTGCATCAGGATTTACTGGGTTACATCATGTTTTTCATGTCTTTTAATACTAACACAGCTGTATGTAACACTGTGAACTCATATTTAAAGGTTGTTTTAAAGGTCTGTTTACTATTAAAGTGAGTTCAAGTGCTGCACAATTAGAAAAACCTGAAATCTGACTTTCAGAAACCTTATTATGCAACAATATGACATTTACTGCACATATAATACTATCACAATTATTACTCATATCAGAGCTTCAGCAATGAGTCGACTGACACAATTAATCACCAACTGTTCTGATAATTAATTGTTTGAGTTTGTTTGAGTCATTTATAAAGAAAACATAGAAAACGTCTGGTTCCAGCTTCTTAAATGTGAATATTTTCTGGTTTCTTTAGTCGTCTGTGATGGTAAACTGAGTATGTTTGGGTTGTTTATTGTTGATCGGGAAAAAACAAAACATTTAAGGTTTCACCTTGATGTTTAGGAAACAGTGATCAACATTTTTCCATTTTCTGACATTTTATAGACTAAATAACTAACTGATTACTCAAGAAAAACAATCGATAATGGAAGTAATTGTTAGTTGCAGCTTCACAGTTCATATGTGAACTAATAAACTGCACTTTTTTTCAAAATGTCTTGTATTTTATTAATGAAACGTGTGTTTTCTGTTCCAGTGAAACCAATCCGAAACCTGAACGGTCATTCAATCGGCCAGTACAGGATACACGCTGGTAAGACTGTGCCCATCGTTAAAGGAGGAGAAGCAACGAGAATGGAGGTGAGTTAATAAAGACCGTCGTCACTCAGACTCATAAACACATACAGGATGTTTATTTCATAGTTTTCAGTTCTTCAGGATGTCTGCAGGTGACGAGTCAAGTCGTCTTTATGGCAGAAAGAAGTTTAAGACTTTCATGCTTTAATTTTAAATAACTTCAAAGCTTTTTCAAACCTGCAGAGTTCGTGTTGTTGATTGTGTGTTTTTTATCCTGCAGGAGGGAGAAGTTTACGCCATCGAGACGTTCGGCAGCACAGGGAAAGGTGTGGTCCACGACGACATGGAGTGCTCTCACTACATGAAAAACTTCGACGTCGGCCACGTCCCCATCAGGTAAGAGTTCAGCTGCCGTCGTCATATTTTTCTGTGTTTGGTTTAAAACGTCTTCTGGTAGCCACAGTGGAGATGCACAAACCTGCTGCTGAAATGTGTATACGAATGGATAGAAGGTTAATCAATGCCCTTTTATATACCCTTATAATTAACCTTTAACACCTGATTAAGGTGTTTTGCATCACACCCTCAACTCTGTGAGTCATAAATGGGTCAAATCAGAATGTTTTTTGATCTCTGGTGAAGATAAAAGTCCATAAATTAGAAATGTTATTAAAAAATCATCAATAAATTTACAACTTCAGCTCTCCATTAAAAACTCTAAATATTCATAAGATAAGACAAAGACCAGTCCACTGAAAATATGAGCGATTTTTCATTTTACAATATTTTGATAATTAAATTATAATTTAAGCAAAAACATCAAACATTTGTTGGTTCCTGTTTCTCAAATTGTGATAATTTATCACTTTTCTTTATCTTTTATTATAGTAAATTGAATATTTTGGGGTTTTTTGACTGTTTATCAGACAAATCAAGACATTTGAGGAAGTCACCTTTGTGCTCTGGGATACTTTGACAGACATTTTTAATCATTTTCTGGCGTTTTGTCGACCAAACGATTAAATTGAGAAATCCAATTAGTTGATAATGAAAATAACGGTTAGTTGCCGCCCTCACTGACACTTTATACTGTTTATACTATTAATTAACAGGTATTTGGTTTGTATTTTAAACCTGTGTTCATACAGGACAAATTACCTTAATGTCACATTGTGTTTTATAGTATGTAGAGAACAACTGTCGAGTCTTATGTTTACTAACAAAATAACAATATTTGATGTCTAGAATCTCTCAAAAACAGGAAGTGAAATTAAAACTGTGGTTGTGGCGTTTCTCTGCTAAAATCTCTGATGTTTACTTCCTTCCTTCTTTCCTCTCCAGGCTGCCCAGAGCGAAGCACCTGCTGAACGTGGTCAACGAGAACTTCGGCACGTTGGCGTTCTGCCGGCGCTGGCTGGACCGCCTTGGCGAGAGCAAGTACCTGATGGCCCTGAAGAACCTGTGTGACCTGGGTATCGTGGACCCTTACCCTCCCCTCTGCGACACCAAGGGCTGCTACACCGCTCAGTTCGAGCACACCATCCTGCTCAGGCCCACCTGCAAGGAGGTGGTGAGCCGGGGAGACGACTACTGACACCCCCCTCCTCCTCCTCCTCCTCCCACATCCCCCCACCCGCCCCCTTCAACACCACCACCACACCCCCTCCTCCTCCTCCTCCTCCTCACCACCACCACCACACAGGACCTCCAGACCCCGTTAGCAACAGATAAATCAGCTCAAACAGGGAGCGGTTGTCTCAGAGCAGCAGTGAAGGATGCCAAAACGCTACTGTATTCTACCCACAATGCACCACTCACAGCTTGCAATGAAGAAGGACTGGCTTTCTGAAATTGCTGAGTTTTCTATGTATGTGTTTTAACACGGCTAAAGAAAAAGTGTAAACAAGGCCAACGAGTTTCTGTCTGTTGGAGGAGGCGTTGCCGTTTGCTCTCACTGTCCTGCGGACCTCATTTTACAAAAAAACATGAAAAAGTTAACTGTCAAACAGTTAAAAAAGTCTATTTAAGCTGCCGCTGCGTTTAGTGCGACCCCAGTATTCCAACTGATGGTGAGCGTAGGAAACCCCTTCATACCTCCCTGTTCATTTTCAAAGTTTCTATGGCGCCCCACTGAGCCTCCAGTGCTTCGTGCTTGAGTTAAATTAAGCACAAACGCTACTGACGGGTTTAAGAAGTGGTCAGGCCAAAATGCATGGCCACGTATCTCTCCGCAAACAGACAATTCCTTACATTTAAAGCTCGGGGTGTCGTCGTCGTCGTTAACAATAACAAATAAACGCCATCTTCTTACAGACACCGTGCATCTGCAGCTGTATGTTTGGCTTTCTGTCGCTACAGGAGGGAACTCTGCACTCTGGCCCTCCAGTCATTGTTTCTTTGATATTTGTAAAATATCTTTGGAAATGGCTGCTGCCACTGTTCCCAAAAATAAAGAAATGCTTCATTTTGAACTCCCTGAAAATGTTTTTTGTAAGAAAAAAAAAGAAAGATGAATAAAATAATTTTGCTCATTGTCTGCTGTCCTCTTCTTAAGTCTCTTTAATTACAGGCAGGAAATCTAATCACAAGACTGTATAATTAGTGTATAGATATACATTTATAGCTAAAATATAGTTTATTTTTTTAGTTTATTTGCACATATATATAAAAAAGACTAATTTAAAACAATTTGAACATTGTGCAGAGAGGTTTGAGGCCAAAAATGGCTTGTGAAGGTACCTCCCCCATATAAATATCAATTCATACTTAAAAAAAAGAAAAATTGTTTTATCATTGAAGTTTCAAGACTAAGCAATAATAGAAAATTGATAGAAATGTGCTATTTACATAGAAGTTTCTTAACAAGTTGTTATACATTATAATGAAGTCCATGAAGTGTTATAAATCTCTGCTAATTAGTCCCTTTTCAGGTGTTTTTTGAAAAATGTAACAATTGTTTAAGCAATTAATAAGACAGTCAATTTACAGAAAAACTTTATTTTTAACAATATAAGTCACTGAAATATCGTTTGTCCTTTTTTGGGGGGGATAGTTTTACATTTTTGGGAACTAGTTTAGTCTCTTTCTCGCTAAGTGTTGGATAAAACTGACGTCTCTGTGTTAAATATGAACATAACTGAAAATGGGGAAACAGCTCGTTTGTCCAAAGACCATCTGAAAACCGCAAATTGCTGTTTTTACACTTCTGTTTTTTGTTGGCATTAAAAATAACAATATATAACATGTTACAGAAGCAGGCTAGCAGTTTCCCCTTGTTTCCCGTCCTTGTGCTAAGCTAAGCTAACCGGCTGCTGACTGTAGCATGAAAGTGAACGAGTATATCAACTAAAATGTCAAAATATTCACATAAATCAATAAGAGGCAAAAGCTCAGTGGTTCCAGCTTCTCACATGTGAATATTTGCTGTTTTTTATTCTCATAAAGTAAAAACAAACACACTATCTTTGAACTGAAGACTCAACTTGGACTCTGCGAAATTATGCTATATTGAAATTAAATTAGTTACAGCCTTAATGTGGATTTATGATCAACAACTAGCCATTACGTGAAACTAATAGTATTGACGGGGGGAAAAAGCTTTCTTAAAGTACTGGATCGATATTAAGCAATTATATTAAAAATGTTTAAGTGTTTTGAAGCATTTCTGCTGAACTATTGGTATCTCATTTGTTTGGATTAAATCTGTGACCGTTAGTCACAATATAAGTGATTATACGGCTTTCCTTATCGTTACTTTGTTCAATAAAGTCTACACTATTAAAACTGATCACTTTTAAACAGTCTACAGCTCTTTTTTAGATATTGAGGCAGATAGAGAAGAAGCTGCGGTATCCAAAAACATCGTAACACCTCTGTGATACGAGTGTGACGTAAGAAGGCCGCGTGTAGGGTGGTGACGTCAAATTGAAACGTTTTGCTGCCATATTTTAGCGCTTCCAGCGTAACATCACTAACTGCTAGTTTTAGCAATTATACATTAATTTTATTTGATTTAAAAACACTACAGCTCCTCAAAACACTGACACATAAACCCCGACTGGCTGTGAAAAGTGACTTATAAATAAGAAAAAACAAGACACCAGCATCTTTTGTAGAAAAATGAAAAAATATTCTCATTTATTGAGGTAATTTTCTCTAGAAAAAAAAAATTGAGGTAACAATTTGCATAGTATAACTTCCATAAATTTACACACACCAAAAAGTAGTAGTCAAAGTAATAGTAAACAGAGTTACTACTACTTTACTAGTACTACTACTAACAAAGTAGTAACCAAATGCCAACAAACAATGTGTCACAATGTCTGACAATGAAGTAAAAAGAAGATGAAGTGTGCTTTGAATTCCTCTTGGATAAATCAGAGGAAACATAGTTGAGGCGGAGAGGGTCTTTTTTCTTTTTTTGTGCAATTTTCTCCAGTATGGAGATAAATATCACAATCTGTATACACTCCAGAAATCCTGTTTAATCTGGCTTTTTTTTTTGTACTGACAGATGGTAAATAAAATACCAGTATATGTACACATACAGTACACACACACATACACACACACATACACACACACACACCTACTTAATGGTGAATGACAGATCTGTCGTAAACTGCTGGTGGCGTTGAACAATCAGCAAGAAAAGTAAAATCAGCGGTTGTATAAAAACTTTTTTCCAAAAAAAAAACAAAAAAAAAACAGCCAATGGCCTTTTTTTTTTTTTTCTTCTAAAAACCTCTGAGAAGAATTGTATAAAAATACATTCATTATCTAAATGCTGGTCTGTGTGTGTAGGACAGATTCCCACGTCGCTGAATGTGATATGAACTATAAAAATATATCTGCTTTTCTCAACAGAAGGGCACTTTTTTTTTTTTTTCTAGTTATCTGTCGGGGTTCAGATTTTACATTCTGGTGCAGAGAGGTGGCAGCATTTCGCCGTAAGAAAAAAACCTCCCGGTAGAAGCTTTTTTTTTTCCTCCTCTCCTCAATCCATCATTGAAAAAGAAGAAGAAGAAAATAAAAAAAAACAACCCAGCAAATGTTAAACCGTTTTTGGAAATGCTGAAACATTTCCCTCCAGGCTTTGGCTTGAGGTCTGCCAATTATTCCTGACAGACCCAGGAGTACTCCAGAGTGAAAAATACACTTCCTGCCCTGCTTTTTGTGCACAGATTTGGATGTTTTAAACCAACACTGAGAGTCTGAGTAAAAAAAAAAACAACAACAACAACAACAAACAAAAAAAAACACAATGCTGACAAACCTACTCTGTAAAAATTAGTGCATTCTTGGCTGTGAAACCTTCCCAGTTGAGGCCATTTCTAGTGATAGTGAATGATTTTTTTTTTTTTTTTTTAATATAACAACCCTACATCCAGTTTTGTGTCGACTATCTAAAGTGACTGAGAAACATTTCAGTTGATTTAAAAAAACAAAAAACAAAACAACAAACAAACAGCATTAATAATCATCAAGCCACCAAACGCAGGCAGGCAGACACCTGTACGACTTGTAGAGGACACTTTGTTATGTAATGTAGTCATGCCTCGGCCAAAAGTCTGTTGGCTGCTACTGAGACGCATCTTGGCTGATACTCTCTCTCTCTTTATAAAATACGACTGTACACAAAAAATCACAAACATCACCATCTTTTTTTCTTTTTAAAAAAAAAAAATACCTACATATAAACACCATATACAAGAAGTTCACAAAGCAGAACTGTTTTAAAAAGGAGTTCTTCCTCTCTTTTTTTTTGTTTTCCTTATTTAGAAAAATAGACTAAAAAGACCCATCCTCCCAGGATATAAAATGCCCAAAGAAAGAGAGAGGGAAGAGAGAGAGACAGAGAGAGAGAGAGAGAGAGAGAGATAAGTGGGGCTGTGCTGATATCTTCTCGCTGAGTGGTCAGGCTGCAGCAGAAGAGGAGGAGGAGGAGGATGAGGAGGAGGATGAGGAGGTTCAGGGGAGGGATTGTGGTCCTATAGCGGCCGGTCCTTGTCCTGAGTTACACGCTGTGTGTAGAAGAGGATGTAGGCCTGGGCACGGCACACCTCCTCCACAGAACACACATTCATCTTAGAGTCATTACAGTGAACCCAGAAGCCTGCAGGAGAAAAAACATGGAGAAAAAAACGGTTTAATAAAAAAAGGGAGGAAGCTGAGGGGCTTTCAAGTTTCATCAGGAGTCATTAATAACAAAATCAAGCACATCAAGTTTAATTAGGAAAGTAGTTTTAAAAAAACACGCACACACAAAGGGGGAACATTTACTGCCGTTAGAAACCGAGTCCAATTAGTTGATGATTAACCTAATCAGCCACCGTCAGTAATCAGTACAAACACACGTTATTAGACTGTAAACCATTAATCAAACCAGTAACTAACATCAGTCAGACAAACTTATCATACTGAAGCATTTATTAACCTGATGTTTCTGTAGTGATGAAAAAAATATACACATTAGCTGTTTGAATTAAACTGAAGGAGTTGTTTGTGCAGATTACACTTCAGTAAATGCGTCACTTGTGTGCGTCTTGGAGTCTGTTTGGATTGATAGATTTAATAAAATTGAAGCATTTCTGTTCTGTGAGTCAGTAAGTAATCATGTTAAATAATCATGATCTTAATATTGACTAATATAATCGTGACTCTGCAGCCCTACTCTACAAACACAAGGCAAAAGGCGTCGTATGTCGACAGTCTTCTTGTCATTTGGCATCAATATAATCCATAAAAATAAACTGTATTTCTGTACAAACTTTACATTTTGGATTTTGTCGCCTCAACTCGCTACCAGTTTGTTTGCACTGTTTCAGCAGGAGAAGACGGTGAGAATGAGAGTCAAACTGTTTCCAAAATGAAGATTTCTCATTAATATATGCGCTGGTTGGTGCATCAGATAAACATTAAACACTGACTCATAACACAGTTTCTTCACCGTCTTATCATATGTGTGAGAGGGCATTTTGGCCGTTACCTCAGTAACTACACGGTTTGTTGCTTCCTGTTTGGTGCTGGAGAGATATACATGCACTGACGGTAAGAAAAGGGGTTTTTTGACAGTGAGGTTTCAGTTGTTTATTTCTATGATTTCATTATGGATTTGTTGTTCACGACGTAGCGTCAACGAGGATGCAGGACGCCTACCTATCAACATCATTGCATATCATTAACAATAACCCAAATTTTAGTGATTTATTGTGCCAACAGTCAGATTTTTGCCATAAAAATGGTAAAGTTTTCACTTTAAGGGCTACTTTAACAATTACGTGTTGTACTTTAAGTAGTAATACAAGTTAAATGGTAGTAAACAAACTTCTAATTAGCAGCTTCTATCTAAAAACAAATGAACTGCAGATCTAAAAACAAAACTACTTGTTTTAAAACATGTATTTCAGTTATTGCAGTTCTCTCTCCTCACCTCCTCCTGTGTTGTAGCAGTAGGCAGTGTAGTGGCCAGAGCCGAAGCCCTTCCCATGATGCATCACCACAGCAGAGAGTTCGTAGAGGAAGTGCTTGGGGCGCGGCGAGCCTGCAGAGCCGGGGCTGCTGGGACTGGAGCACGGCGAAGCTTTCACGGGCGAAGGCTCTCTGCAGCAGTAGGGCTCCATGTTGAGAAGCTGGTCGAAGCTGACGTGAACTCCGATCTTCTCCCGGTGGTTCCGCCCAGACCACCTGAGGACCAATCGCAAGTCAGAGAGACAAGTCAGCCACCAATCACAGCACTCCTCAATTAGATTCATTAGAGCCGAGCGAGTCAGAGTGACTGACTCTGGTCATCGTACCTGAAGCGTTTGAGGTGAAGCCGCAGCACCTGAGGCAGTTTGTGGACCATCAGCTGTTTTTGTGCTTCGGTCAGGATGACGGGTTTGGAGGAGGTCCGCCGTCGAGCAGCTGCAGACAAGAGGAGTGAGTTTCGATACAAGATAAACATCTGTGTTGCTGAGGAAGATTTTAAATTAAGATACTTCTTTTGCACAACGCCCAAGAGGAGAGCAGCGTCTGAGACGGAGCTACAACAGATCTGACTATCGGTACTAACAGAGCAAAGAGAAATACAGCGTTTATGTTACATACAAATGCTTGGGGGGGCTGGATAGTTGAGCCCAGATGTCCTTTTTTCCTGCAGTCCTCTGCTTTAGCACCCTAGTTGTGCTGACAGACTGGCTTCAAATGAAAGAGGGGGCTGCTTCTATTCACACAGGGCTGAAGTCACTCTTAACGGAGCCTCAAGGGCGTCCTGGTAGTCCAGTGTTTAGACCCCTGTGCCCTGTACCATGTAATCACAACCCCTGTACAATTCCACCCAGTTTGTCTCATGTCATCCCTCTTTCCCTCTAATAATCTTTCAATGAGTTTACTTGTAGCTTGATGATCTTTTCTCTCACACAGATATTTTACACATTCTCTTTCAAAAAGGGGAAGATTTCTATTTCTACTTTTTCTCCCTGACATGTTTTACAGACATCTCAGATTTGGGATAAACTGCATGCTCTGGTGTTTCACGTAGACTTAGATGAGGAGATAAATATTTGTTTAATCTCCATCACTATCAAAAATATTTCCAGGACATGTTTATCCAAGATCTAGCCATATTTATACAGGGTGTAAATGGGTTAATATTAACTAAATCCTTTGTCTGTGCAGTTAATGTAGCTGAAAAGTGTGCGTGTGTTTGTTCATGTGTGCATTACTGGACTCACAGTTACACTGGTCACAGGCATAGATGTTTCCCTCCAGTGCTTCGGTCTCTGTGAACTTGGCCAGCATTTCAGTCAAATGGCACGAAGCCTGTGCAGCCGACTCCCTGCTATTACTGTGATACCGCTCAGGGAACTCCAGGGAAAGATCCCAGAAAGGCTCCACAGTGTTGGAGCGATGATCGCAGGCCAGACACGTCACCTGCATATGTGAGTGAGGGGGGAAAAGATGAGCGGGTCACAGAGGATAATATGGTGATACATTAAAACTTTAATCTTTATCTAACCCTACTTGTAACTGCGTCTTGAAAGGATATGCAAGTTTCATGTTCCCCCCCCCGTTACGGCTTCCTACTGTCTCAAAAAACATAAAATATAAAACACAAAGCGGTGAAACTCCGAGATACTCAAGAAACCCCAAAAAACCCCTCGCAGACACAGCCCTCTATTCAGCAGGAGCAGGTGTCACAGTGTGTGCTCTGCCTCTACAAGTAGACACTCAGCTCCTGTCCTCGAGCTAACTCTCCGACACTCGCACGCTCCCTTCATCCTCTTCTGTTGATTACATGAAGCGATGCTGAACTTTGCTAGAACCCAAACTGTACATCCTCACGCCCATAAATCTGAATAATGTTCCAACTAACTGTATGTGCAAGCAGTAAACCAGGTGTCACAATAACATTTTTAGGACATAAACTAGAGGAAAGTAGATTATTTTTCGTTCATAAATAAGTCCTGTAACTTATTCTTGAGAAACTGAAATGGAATTATTCATGTGATATTATCCAGGTAGTAAATATAGGTATGTTTACATCTTTAAAAGTTGTTTTTGTTAGTTTTAGTAGTTAGTTTTTTTTAAATATAAAATGGGAAATTCTGTTCTATTCCTTTTTGTTTATGTGCTCTATGATTTTGAGGACTCTTTTGTCAAGCAGTTACAGTGAATAGATGACACAATTACCAAAAACATGAATTCAGTTCAAGTTAACCTTAAAAAATAGACTCACAATGTAAAATTCATGACAGTGTTGGAAGCTTAACCTCTACCTTTAAGTGACAAGTGAACACATAAAAGTCAATTCAATCTGAGTTATGATACAGTTCAGTCGGAGCTGATGATGTTTGTCCGAGTATCAACGCAACTCGAGTGTGTGGGCAGATTTGAGTGGGTGCGTGTGTGCATGCATGAGTGAGTGAGTGAGTCAGCGGAAGCCCAGTTAGTTAATGGTTGGAGAGTAAAGGTGACTGCAGGTGTGTGTGTGGTACCTGGCTGAGGAGCTGGCCGTGAAAGATGGTGTTGACCACACTGAGCACCTGTTTGATGAGTCGTTTCTGTGTCTGCGGGACTCCTGCGGTGGTCGTGTACTGGCCGGTGCTCTCCAGCTCGTGCTGCACCTTGTCCAGCAGCTCACACAGGAACTCCTGAGCGTCCTGCTGAGCGTAGCCCCGGAAAGCCGGGATCAGCTGCCACACCGAGTGGAGCATAGCAAAAGGCGATACCAGCGCCCACTTGCCAGACCACATGACCTGGAACAAGGTGTGCAGCTCGTGGCAGAGAGAGATGTGCTTCGAGCTGGGCTCTTTGGGTTGTATCAGCTCCATGCTGCGGCCCCGTGAGGCCCCGCCGCTCAGCCCGGCCCCAGAGCCCGAGCTGGCTTGGAATCCCTTCCTTTGGGCTAGGGGGAACTGGGACGAGGTCTTGCCTGTCAGTTGGCCGTGGACGGCAGATGCCAGTAGCTCCAAAGCCTGGGTCAGATCCAGGCGCAGGAAGCACTCCCTGAAGACAAGCAGGTGGCTCAACACCTGCAGGATGGAGTTCATATAACAGGTGTTGCCCAAATTCCTCAAGCCCGTCACTCCAGGAGTGACTGTGGGACGCCGTTTGAAGGGTGAACCACCTTGTTTGGTACTCTGCTTGTGGCGGACAGGAGTTTGGGCATGGCGGGGGGTCGCTGATGAAGTTTTGGGTTTAGATTTGGTGGTAGAAGAACGGCTTCGGGTCTTAGGCGTTGGTTGGGTCTTTTTCGTGCGTCCAGTTTTCTTGGGGGTGGGAGTGGCGGGGCTTTGAGTCCTCGGCCTGCGGGTGAGGGACGAGGGCACGGGGCTTTTTGTCTTGTTACGTGGCCTGCGAGATGTTGGTGTTATGACTGCCGCGTCCGCAACTCTCTGGCTCTTCCGACGTAAGCGCCGACTCTTCCTGAGAGGCGCGTTCTCCAGCTCCTCCTGCAGCTGCCTTTTGAGAGCCCGCCTCCTCTCCCTCGCTTCCCTTTTCTGCTCCTCCTCCTCCTCCCTCTTTCTCTCCTCCTCTTCCCTCTTCTTTCCGCATTCAGTCAGTCCAAACCACAAGCGGAAAACACGTCCCATAAGCGCCCTGCGGCGGTGCCAGAGGGCGGTAAACATCCTGTCCTCGTCTCTTAGCTGCAGCTCGCGGGCGCCGGATGGCATGAGGGCATCAGGCGCAGCGCTTGCGGAGCGGAGGGTGCGCCCGCTGCGGGTGGTGACCTCATAGCGTTGGCTCTGGATGGCGCTGAGCGTACTACGAAGCAGCTTGAGGTCTCCGGTGGCATTGTCATTCAGGACATAGTCGTCACATAAGTAGCAAAAAACATAAAGTTCATTAACCTCCATAGCCAACGGGTGGTGTTGCTGCTGGAAGTGTTGCAGAGCGTGTTCCTCGATATAGCGTCCGCACGCCACATGAGCGCAGCCCAGACAGGCCCATATAGACTCTGAGGTGTTGCAGTCCACGCAGTGCCACTTCTGGGGGTTGAGGATGGAGTGGTCTGGGGCCAGGCGCAGCCGCCCCACATGCTTACACCTGTCCATTACACAAGCCTGCCCGCCGAGCTGGCTGGCTGGCTGTGTCAGTCAATAACTGACCGTCTGTATGTGAGTCTGTGTGTGTGTGTCTGCGTTTCACACTGGCTTCATATCACCATGGTGACCATGGTGAGCTGAGAACAGGGCATGGTGTTGTCTACAGGGGGACAGAAAGAACACATTTGGTTAGTCAAGATGAATAAATTGAATAAAAAGCAGGTGATGGGAGCTGACTGTTTAAAAGAACATAGACATAGAGAGAGAGTGCAATAAAGTCCCGTCCACCCTGTAGGGGAAAACAGTTCATCGACTTTGTATTGCGTGAAGGTGCCTCCTTGTCACTTCTGTCTGCTATCAAACAACAGAAAAATGCTTAAAAGTTGCTGTGTGGTAGGATGCACTACCAACAGGGTGAAGAACCCACAACTAAGTTTTCATAAGCTGCTGAACCCAAAAACTGAGCCTTTAAGAAGACAAAAGTGGATACAGGGTTGTGTGCCGTGTGGTGGGAGAGACAGACCCGACCTGAGCTGCAGCCTGCAGCTCAAAAACCTGCGTAAAAATGACACATATACCTGGACACACTGCTGAGAACATGCAGGTTGAAAGTTAAAACAGAACAGCTGTTTAACTGAAAGGCATGCATTGTTTGTAATAGACGTTTAGATCACAGAATAGCTAACCTGCATACAGCTGAAACTGTAAAAAAAGAGCCTGAATGGGAAATGACTGCATGTCTGTGTGTGTAATTTCCCGCCTTTATTAACAAATTGTATTCGTCGTATCTGTTGTGAGCAGCCCTTGCAAGTCATCAAAGCATATACAATGTAACGGGTTTCAGGATATGCTATAAACTATCACATCAATTCAAAAACAGAAACGGCTAACAGAGACTGTTAGACCTGGATGTGAAAACACCAACAAGAGAAGTCTTGGAGCTTTTCCAAAGATAGTAACAACGAAATAAAAACTCAGCGGGCGCAAGGTGATTTCACAGGGATATGAACATATTTTACTATATAAAGACTGTGATGGACAGCTTAAACGGCACAGAAGCTCCAGAGCCTCTTCGTGAAATCCCGGTCTTTATTCTTAAGCTTCTGAAGAGTCGTTCAAGAATATTTATTGAATTATGGATTTTAATTTAATTAAAATACCGAGGAAACGACAACAATCAGTCTCCACTCAACCTCTTCCTGCTTTTTATTCACATCCCTGGGGTTGGTGTACCTCAGCTGAGAAAGTGGGGATCCTTGAGTGGGCTGAGCCCCATCAAACCCCCCTCCACCCCCCCACTGAGGTCAAAGAAGAAAGATTATCCAACAAAAGGGGGACTGAGCTTGCAGAGTGGTGCACCCTTTGTCTGGGTACAGGACTACCTCTGCTGGGGAAATGAAAGAGAAGAAACTAACGGAAGAAATCTAACTGCTAGGAAATGGCTTAGATAACAGAGGGGGAAAGTGATGGATGGAATGCGATAAAGGGAGGATGGGTGGTCTGCTGCGAGGAAAAACCTCCTTCAGAGTTCATACGGACACCTGACTGCTGTTTTAAGACACACTTGGAAAAACTATGAACTCATCCTTTAAGTTTCTCAACTTCAGAAACATCCAGTTTTCTTCCTGCTCCGCTCGCTGTCTCTTCATTTCATAAACCACTTTTTTTTTTTTAAAAAAAAAAAAAGCAAAACAAGTGTGACTCAAAAGCGTACGGGTCAACGTAGGCGTTTGTTTACCGCTTATATCGCGCGAGTGGGCGTTGTTTGTTCGATAAGTGCTCATCAGAGTGTGTTGCCATGAATATGTGCAGCCGCTGAGATATATAAATAAATAAATAAATAATCACTGCTGCAAAGGGTCCAAGACAGTCCCCACAGGAACAGATATACAAGCCAAAGTTAAAATAACTAAATAACAGAGCGTTAAATGCTTCGAGCTGAATCTTCAGGTGGCATCGTGATGATAATAATAATGATAATAAAGTTTATTTATTTGTTTTAAATGAAAAAGCAAGAAAACACATGCAGACACATTCTTCTAAATTGAGGGAATTAAGTTAAAATACATTTTCAGAAGCAAGAAACTAATTTTAAATAAAGCCTTTTGAAAGACACGTGTTTTTCAGAAGCGATTTAAAAGAAGACGCTGATTTTGCAAGTCTGACTTCATTGTTCTGAAGTTGAAGTGCCCTCTAACAGCAGAAAGCTCTGTCCTCTTCAATCTTACATCTGGATGTGGGAACCGCCAACTAGTTCCTGTCTGTGCAGGCTGATAAGGAGCAAGTCATTCAGAAATATAGCCTGGAGCCAAGCCATGAAGCGCTTTAAGAGTCAAAAGTAGAATCTTAAAAAAATCGATTCTGTAATAAACTGGTAACCACTGTAGAGTCTCATCTCTGCTGCGTTCTGCACAAACTGGAGTCTATGAACTGTTTTCTGATTTATGACAGTTAGGAGAGCAGTACTGTTATCTACATGTGAGGAAATTAAAACATGTTTGATAGATTATGTGTCTCTGAAGCTCAGATATGAACAGATTTTAACAATACTCATAAGATGATAAAAGCAAGATCGGACAATCTTACTAACATGAATTTCAAAATTGAGATTAGATCAAATAAGACACAAGAATTTGTGCTGCTGGAAAAGACACCAAGTGAAAATTTTTAAATGTACATGCAGATGATAAGGATCTCAGTTTTATCTGGATTTATCTGGAGAAAGTTAACAGATATCTGGTTTTTAATGTCAGGATGAGAAGCAGCAGCACTTCTGTTGAAGTCTCAATTCAAAAATCCACTCAAAAATGTGTTTTTATTCTTGTTCATGCGATCGGATGTTTGAGCTTCACCGTGCAGAATGATGTATGTGCAGAGTTTGACACTAGAAGGCTGTTTTCACATTTATCTGCTGAAAGTGGAAAGTTTATCTTGTGCTCACTGAAAATCCAATTTTAAGGAGCGAGCCTACAAGCATGATTTGAGACATCGCAACTAGTTTGGTCCAATATTTAATTTACACAAGTGTGATCTGGAAACTTGAAGCCCGCAGTGCACAAACACTGACAATGGACTTTAAGAGACACCTTGAGTCCAGCAGTTCAACTTTAGAAATGAAATGTATTTGCATATTTATAGATTCTGGAAATTTTATATGAGGGAGAAGGAGAAAATGTAATTTTAAAGAATTTAACAAGACAATTTAAAGATCCCCTCCAGACATGTGCTAAGACATGTCGAAATACTCTGCTTGGAACTATAACGTGTGTCTGTCATGAAGAGAAGGTATAATTATGATCTTAAAATCTTTAAAATTACATCTACTCCTTCTCCCTCATTAAAAAAATTCCTGAATCTACAAATATGCAAATATATTTCATTTAAAAAGTTGAATTGCTGGACACAAGATGTCTCCTACTTCACTGTAAAGTCTGTTCTCAGCGTATGTGCGCTTGAGGCTTCACGTTTCCACACCACACTTGTGTAAGTTGAAGATTGCACCAGAAATGGCGCCGTGAACTGTTTGTGATGTCACAAATCATGCTCTTTAAGGAGGTACACCTCTTAAAGAGAAACTTTCCTCTTTCAGGGAGATGAAGGTGAAAAACAGCCTCCTGGTGTCAAACTCTGCACATACATCATTCTGCACAGTGAAGCTCAAAGACTGAACTGTAGGAACAAGAAGGAAAAACACATTTTTTTGAGTGACATTCAGAGTGTTTTACATATATACTTAAAGCATGTCTGCAGGGGAGATCTTAAAGTCAAGGAGTAACTTCAATGAACACATCACAACCTCCCTCACCCAGAGAGCACTGTAATGATTATCTAACTTACACCTTGGAGCGATCACCACTCTGACCTTTAGATATAAAGCGATTGAGCCGATATGTTAAAAGGGAGTGGCGTCAAATATGACAAACAAGTGTTCAGACTCTCTTGGGGGAGCTGTTTCAAGAGTTTATAATGCCTCTGAAGTTTTATCAGCAAGTTAGCGCGCCTTGCCTGGTTTGTCCTTGTGGCTGCGTGGTCTTAAAAGTGGCTGAACACTGCACATTATTGCGTTAACTCGAATTAAATAAACCACTGCAAAAGCAGCACCAACTAGTTCACACTTTCAACAATCTGCAAGGCATAACAGCAAACCGAGACACATGATAAACTCAGTGGAAACAGCAGAACTTATAAAGGTTAGCGTGTAATTGATACAAAAATACTAAAATCATGCACAAAGAGAGGCTAAACTGATTAAAAAAGCGTACACAATACGTGTCTAAAATACAAGCAATACATACACATACACGACTAAGCACCGGTAATGCTGGCGCCACCGTTTTTAATGTATTTATTAAAGAGATTAGTGAAGCCTTTAGCCGCTAACGTTAGCCTAGCTTAGCTTCAGGCTAACCGCGATAATCCCCAACAAGTTAGCCGGAGGTCAGCTCCCGGCGCCCGGGTTAGGCTTCGCAACCGACCCGCTGAGTGTGTTTTCAACCGGAACACGTTCACCTCCGGGCACACCGTTACACCTGTAATGTGAAAAGACTTCCATGTGAAATAGGTAAAACAGCCTACCGAGCCTCTCCTTCACGGCAGCAGCTCCTCTGTTTCTTAAATGATCGCCATCTTGTCAGTCCCTGTCGCGTGGTGCTGGCTCGAGCGCGTCCTCGGCACGTGACGTCATTGTTGTTGTTGTTGTTGTTGATTTGGAGGATGGTGATGTTCACTTCACATATGAAGTTTAACTATTTCTACCTATTGAAAGTAGCAGCAAGTGGTGGAAAGTACGTTAACTCAAGTACAATTTTGAGGTGCTTGTACTGTATTTCCATGTGATGCTACCCTATACTTCCACTCCACTATGTTTCAGAAGGAAATATTGTACTTTCTATTACACTACATTTATTTGACAGCTTTAGTTACTTTTCACATGAAGATTTGACACAATAGATAATATAACAAGTTTTTAAAATACAACACGTTGTTAAAGATGAAACCAGTGGTTTCCAGCCTTTTGGGCTTTTGACATCTTACAAAAAGCAGTGTGTAGTCGGGGTCACATTTCACATGTCTATGAGTTGTTAACAGCTCCACCAAATAGTGATTTTTCCCTCTAAACTTCTCACATGGTTTCATTTCAGTAAATGTTCAAATGATCCAATATTTCAGCTTTTTCAGAGAAAAAGTCCAAAAACTGAAAACAGATTTATGTCTCAGAACTTTGTTTTTTCTTCTTTCCTCTCCCATTAATCATCTCACGACACCTCAGATTTATCTGCTGACCCTTTGGAGGGGCTCGACCCCTAGGTTGGGAACCACTGGACTAAACTAGCTAACTGTATATAAAGCAGTGTAAACTAGCTCCACCTCCAGCAGCTACAACAGTAACATGCTGCTCTAACACTGATGCTTCAGTATTAATAATCTAATGATGTCATATATAATAATATATCAGTCAGAGGGACCAAACCACTACTTTTACTGCAATACTTTAACTACATCAAGCTCATAATACTTATGTACTTTTACTTAAGTAGGATCTTTCATGCAGGACTTTTACTTGTAATGGAGTATTTTTACATTGCTGTATTGGTACTTTTACTTAAGTAAAAGCTCTAAATACTTCTTCCACCACTGTAAACACGAGGTTATTGTAAATACTGTATGACCCAGTTACACTAGTAACAAGGATCTGAGTACTTCTTCCACCACTAGTAGTCGTGTTTGCTTTTAGTATTAAAGTCAGTTGTTGCTTTGTGCTACTACATGTAGCCTAGTACTCCTAGTTGTGTTTTACTGTGTGTTAGTTTCAGTTAACAATGTCAGTGTCACCTTTTTATGGAAACAGCCAATGGAGGAGCAAATAAAATCACTGCTTTGCACTGATAGTGAAATAGAAGTAGTTTAATTTTATACCACTAGATGGAAGTGTCTCACCATTTACATTCACAGTCTCAACGACTTTGTCACCGTGGCTTTTATCCACAAACTTGTACACAAAAATGCAGATTTAAAAAAAGTAAGAAGCCTCCTCACATGATGCAAGGCAGAAAGTAAGACCTACTGTAGGTGCATACAAGTACACTTTTGAGGTATTTGTACTCAATCTGAGCATTTAATACTACTTTCACTATATTTTACTTTATTATTGTCATATTTTCTCCACTACATTTATTTGTTACTTTGCAGATCTATATTTTACATGCAAAACAGATGATCAGTTTATTAAAATATGACGTAATTTTATAAATTAAACTATCCAACAGTATATAAAGTAGTTCAAATAAAAAAATATTTTTACACATTGATTAAGAATATGATATATAACACTGACAGGTACCATGCTGCTGCATAATGACTACTTTTACATGTGATATTTTGACTATACTATCTTTAACATATTGAATGCAGGACTTTTGCTTTATATGGAGTATTTTTTACTTGGAACAGCTACTTTTACTGTATCTAAATGCTTCTTCCACCACTTAAACTACACTTACGGTAAAAAAAATCAACTTTCACCTATCTTATGCCTATCTTTTGTATGTAATGTGATCATGTAAATCTGCTAGTTTTGTCTCAAAGCCCTTTGTCTATCATTTTCAAGGATCACAAATGTATGTGTATTACCTGTTGCCCTATGTCCCTGAAGTTGTACTTTTAGGGTAGTAGGTATTTTAAAGTCTTGTGTGCTGGTGTGGGATGCAGGTGTAGCGCTTCATGCTGGTTAATGGGGGCTGGTGGCACTCAGTATGTACAGTAGATCCTATCAGTGTTTTTCATAAAACAACACTTTACTGTCTGCTGTGCAGACTTAAGTCTCAACTGCAACCCTGCCAACCATAACAGCACAAAATATGATCATTATATGCTGTAATGTACATGACTATTGTGTCGCTATTAGGGCAAAAGATTAAGAGAGAGAGAGAGAAAAGTTTAAAGTGAAGTTTATAGAGTGTCCCTGTATAAATATTACAGTCATTTCTCATTTAGTAAACTTCTCTATGAAGAGATGAAGGGAGGAGTAGATTTTCATTGAGGAAATTCTGCCTGAAGGCACACTATTAATCTCAACACACGCACCTCGACTGCATGTAAAGAATCCCTCTCATGTACTGATTAGTGGGCAACTGATCCACACAAGCCTTCTTAAACCCCCATTGAGCAGCGAGAGAGTGGTAATAGTTGTGTGTTTTAATGCAAGTGTGTGTGTGTGTGTGTGTAACGTGTGGTGTGTTATTGGCAAGGAGAAAGACGACAGTTTGTGTGAGAGAGATTAAGGGGCGTTTGTGAGTGACTTAGAGAAAGAGGTATGTGTTGATGTGCCATGCGATGCCTGTGAATGGACTCTAATGTTTTTCTCCCTCTATGTCCCCGGGCCTTTACTGCCGTCATGTCCACACATGCTACCACTCCCTCCCTCCCTCCCTGTCCTCTTTTCATCTGTACCCTCTCCCTCTCATAAACACACACACACACTTTTGTGTTACTGTACCCAGTGGTGGAAAGTAACTAAGTAAATTTACTCAACCACTGTTCTTAAGTGCAGTTTTGAGGTACTTGTACTTTACTTGAGTATTTCCATGTGATGCTACTTTATACTTCCACTCCACTATGTTTCAGAGGTAAATATTGTACTTTCTACTCCACTACATTTATTTGACAGCTTTAGTTACTTTTCAGATGAAGATTTGACCCATTAGATAATATAACAATCTTTTAAAACACAACACATTGTTAAAGATGAAACCAGTGGTTTCCAACCTTTTTGGCTTTTGACGTCTTACAAAAAGCAGTGTGTAGTCGAGGTCACATTTCACATGTCTATGAGTTGTTAACAGCTCCACCAAATAGTGATTTTTCCCTCTAAACTTCTCACATGGTTTCATTTCAATAAATGTTCAAATGATCCAATATTTCAACAAAAATCAAAGATTAGAGAAAAAGTACAAAAACAGGAAACAGATTTGTGTATCAGAACTTTGTTTTTTCTTCTTTCCTCTCCCATTAATCATCTCACGACCCCTCAGATTTATCTAATGACCCTTTGGAGGGGCCCGACCCCTAGGTTGGGAACCACTGGACTGAACTAGCTAACTGTATATAAAGTAGTGTAAACTAGCTCCACCTCCAGCAGCTACAACAGTAACATGCTGCTCTAACACTGATGCTTCACTATTAATAATCTAATGATGTCATATATAATAATATATCAGTCAGAGGGACCAAACCACTACTTTTACTGCAATACTTTAACTACATCAAGCTCATAATACTTATGTACTTTTACTTCAGTAGGATTTTTCATGCAGGACTTTTACCTGTAATGGAGTATTTTTACATTGCTGTTTTGGTGCTTTTACTTAAGTAAAGGATCTGAGTACTTCTATGTTGAACTTCTAACTTTAAAGCTGCATTAGTCACATTTTTTATTTCAAGATTGAATCAAATGACTAAATCTAACGTAACCATTGTTGATCACAGAGATTTATCACTCAACATTGCAGCTGGATAGCTTTTGAGCCTCTTTTGGCTCATTGTTTTTGTTTTCCGGCACATTTACTGTATTGTTCAGTGTCACTTTTCTCACGAATCCTTGTTTTCAGCAAACAAGGCGATGAACACGCTGTACTCACCTGCTCAGCACCAGACAGCTCCTAGATAAAGTTATCAAACAGGTGGTGAAAACAGTCAAACATTTAGCAGGAAAAAAAGCAAGATATTTTTCCCAGCAGTTGGTGAGAGATTAAAACAGAGATACAGTGCCAGTGAATATTGGACTTATATCTGTCAGCTGGCCAGAAACGTGACTCTTAATGGGATGATAATAATAATGTTGTTGTGCGACTGTTTGCGTGGAGTTACAGCAGTTATGGAGATAACACATGGAGTCCACTAGAACTGTGATTAGTCAGCTTTGGCTACTTGTGTTTTCTCTCCCACAAGTTTCTGATGCCAGGAAAGAGTGCAAGGCTTGTGCTCAATGTAATTCCTGCTCTCTATCATAGTGAAACAATGTAAATACGGGAACTTCATGGAGAAGTCTCATACTGAGTAATCAAGCAAAGCATACCCTCCCACCATCACTCATATCACAAAGTGAATGAAAGATTGTAAGCACGTATAAAAGCACAATACTGCCTGATCATGTATAATACATCTGTCTAGAGTTGTGGTGATGCTATCAACAGGTGAAATCAGATACTGGATTACAAATCAAAACATTCCTTGCTGTTATCTACAGCAGGGCTCCTATTTAATCCTTTGTATCAAATTATAAATCCAGTTTTTATTACTTGTTGGCACGTTAGCCATAATATGAAGTTTTCTGCCCCCTAGTGGCCAGAAATGAGGTAATACACCTTTAAAGGGTTTAGCTGCTGATAATCTGTATTTTTCTTATAGTCAACAAATTTCATGTTTGGAGCCAAACCAGCAATGAATTGATCTACTTACAAGTATTGTGTGTATATATCTTATTCTTCTGTGCTGTAGACCTCCGTTGTTGTCCAAAAACTACTAAAAACACATCCTTCACCATTCATTTGGTCATGTTAGTCATCTCCGCCAGGGGTAAGTAAGCCTGGGGATCACGCGTTTGGTCATGTGTGTGCGTGTGTGTATCTGTCCGCAGCTAATCTCATATACCACTGGACCCATCAGCCTAATATTTTTTGTGCACATTTATGACTGAATGCTGAAGGATCTCTCGTGGTTGCGGTGATTCACATTTTTTTGAAAAACCTGTTTTATAACGCCATTGACTCCTCTTAACCAGAGTTTTTTTTCCAGTTTGGAATCTTGTTTCCACCAGTGACAACCAATCATGCTTTGTTGCCACTTTCGATCAATCGGTGCCAAATCTGGTACCTTGAGAGCTAGTTATGTTGTGAATTCAATTAAATATTGATAATATTCCTTATGAGCCTATTGAAGAGCTTAAACTTTCGTCTTTTCAGCATTCCTCGCCATTTTACGATATGCGTTATGATATAACAAACAGTTGGCTAGGCTAAAAACAAGGTTTAATTAGTCTGTTGCAGGCCACGTTTTTGTAATCTTTGCTGCCATATTGACTGTACACACCTGACGGAGATCTGCCCTCTACTGAGTTTACTCTTCCAGTTTGTTTAGAAACAGCTCCAAAGACTAATAACAGCGATCACATTTCAGTCTCCAGAGAGTACCTCTGTGAAAGGTGGATGCCACTGAGTATGTGTGGCTCAGTTTCACTAGCTTGTTGTGCTACATGTCACAACCTCTTGACTTTATACTGAAGTTATATACTGTTCAGTGTAGTACATATGTGCCCAAAACTCTTTGGGGCCAAGGAACATGTCACCCAGTGCAACAGTGTGCCTTATTAACATGTTTTTAATAATGTTTGGACAATGAGAAAAATATAGAAAATCACCAGCCATATCCTGTAATGTAAAAGTTTTGCTGTTCTCTCTCAAGAGAGTCAGTGAAGAGACGGTACCTGTAGCTGGTCTAAACACCTGGTGTCTGGTGGGTCTTTCTACTAGGATCAAAGGTTATTTACGTCTGCAGCAACTGTGTTTCCTTTTGAGTACATTTTTTTAAAAACTGGCTTGTTAGCATGACTGAACACAATGAATAAATCAACCAACATTTGATTAAAAAGAAGGGACTGTTTGCTTGGGAGGTACAGTAAAAGAAAGAGTCTTGCAAAAGTGTGGACCAAGAAAATTGCATCGTAATTAGTTTAAAGGCTTTGTTCTCATCTTTAAAATATGAAAGGGAAAACCTGGACCTTGTAAGAATGGAAATTCATAAACACACACGCAGGGAAACATGCAGCTTTGCAAGCTGTTTTCATTGAACGGTGGTGGATATTTAAGTGAAAGGAAGCCATTCCGGTGGTTTCACGGTGGTGTTAATGCAGCTGGATACGGTGTTGGTTTTGTGGCGGGTGAAAACACAGGTGCTGATGAAGCAGGGGAAGTGCTTTACAGCCTGTAAATAAACACATCACCTGTAATTTCTGCTTTAAAGATTTTGCGGCCTGCCTGCTCTGGTTGGTGAGGCTGAATGTTACCGTTGGCAACACGACAGCTAACTGATATTTTAATCTGTTTTTTAAAGAGTGTCCCAGCTTGTTGTGATTGCCTGTTTTCCGTCCATCTGCGAGCCAATCCCTCCAAACTGACAATGACATCAGGTCCTTGTTTGCAGGTCCTCTCTGTTGTGGCTTGCTCTGACGCTCCTCTAGTGGAGAAACATTCCTGATACATGTGTGCCTGCATGTGCGTTTTTGTGTGTAATGAAGTACAACAATAGAGCATGGATGGTTTCTGAGGACAGAGCGTGACTGGATATTTTTAGGGTGCAGGCCCTGAATCGAGGAATTGTGCCTTCAATTCATTTTAGTTTCCTACGACTCAATCTTTTCATTTCCTCTGTAAGTGAATCATAGCTGATGGGATAATACTGACCACATGACTCACTTATCCAGCACACACTTCCTCTGAACATATCGCTGAGGAGAAATCCTCTCTTCTCATATTTTCTGCTTTTATTTTCCTCCCTATGTCCTCCGCGGGACCTCTGGGTGCTGGTTGCTGTGTGACACCCATAGCGGGCCTGTTTCGGGCTGTCTGTCTCAGGGTGATGGGTGCTGCCGAAGAGGGGCATTGTGACTCCCAGCGAGAGGAGGGGAGGGGAGAGGGTTGGGGGGGTTATTGTCCCCAAGCCTGCGGGAGCTGCCATGCACTCCGGGGCCAATAGCAACACAAGAATGCTGACAGGACAAAGGCCATAACTCCATTCTATAGCAACACAAGCGGGGCATTGTGTTCATACAGGCACGCACACACTCGTACACGCACATGCATGCATTTGCCGTTACTACAATAACACACACACACACACATACAAACTATACCGGAGCAAACTATGCATCTATGCAAGCATGCCAAACACTCATTCATCAACTAGTTTCCCACACCATGCAACCCCCCACAGGACATCTCCATCACAGGCTGAGAATGGCCAGTCATTCTGGGGACAATGAGTGAGCCAACGAGTAAGAGAAAGAGTGAGAGAGCAAGAGAGCAAGAGAGAGAGAGAGAGAGAGAGAGAGAGCGATGAGGTCCCCGGTTCAGCTGCAGCAGTGCATGTGTTTGTGCCTCCCTGTTGCGTCTATGCTTCAAGGCCAGTTCCTACCACATAAAACACCTCCTTCTCTTTCAACCTGAAGGTCTGCGCTGAGCAGTGTTGGAAGAAGTATTCAGATCCTTTACTTAAAGGGGACGTATCATGCACATTTCCAGGTCTATATTTTTGTTCTGGGGCTCTATTGGAACATCTTTGTGTGATTTACAGTTTAAAAAAACTCCTTATTTATCTTATACTGGCCCTTAATACAGCCCCTCAGTTCAGCCTCTGTCTGAAACAGGCTGTTATAGGTCCTGTCTCTTTAAGGCCTTCCTACTGATGAGCCCACTCTGCTCTGATTGGTCAGCTTATGGGGGTTTCCTGGAGGCTACGTGAACGACTGTAAAAGGATTTCACTTCTTTTTCTCACCTTTTACTCTAAATATAAACTTCTTAAATACATCCTTACATGTTGGAGCCCGAGTCCGAATCCCATAGAACAACTTTAGCGACAAAGACTAAGGAACGGACGGCTGTTTGTCGGCATGTGCGAACAATCTGATGTCATCACGAGGAGGAAGTAGAGGTAACATGAAGCCCTGGCTTTTGACTTGCAAGGAGCATTTTTACATAGGTTCACCTTAAGTTTTGGACCTTTAACATCTAACATCATTACAGCATAAAAATAACAGAAAACCCACAAAAAGCATGATATGTCCCCTTTAAGTAAAAGTATCTGTACAACAATGTAAAAATATTGTACTTTTGTAAAAGTACATGAGTATTATCAGCATTTTTGGCATATTTCAAGTATCTAAAGTAACAGTAGAGGTGGAGCTAGTTTTAACTACTTTATATACAGTTCAGTAATTTAATCCAGTGGCTCCCAACTGAGGGGTCGTGACCCTTTCAGTGGGTCATTAGATAAATCTGAGGGGTCATCAGATGATTAATGGGGCTGGAACATTTTTTTGTACTATTCTCTAAACTTTGCTGTTTTGGTGAAGTAGAATTGATATGACCTCATTTGGCCACAAACCATTATTTAAATGAAACCAGCTGAGAGGTTTAGAGGGAAAATGTGTTTTTGGTGGAACTGCTAACGACTCATGACAAGGAGCTCTGTCTAGACACAACTTTTTTGTAAAAGTTGGGATGCACTAGAAGGATTTTTAACAATTCATTTTGTTTTAAAAGTTTATAATATCCCTTTTTAAAGTGAAATCTTTGTCCGTAAAATAACCAGTAACTCCAGCTGTCAGATAAATGTAGTGAAGTAAAAAGTGCATTTTTAGAGGTGTAAAGTAGCATAAAATGTAAATACTCATGTAAAGTACAAGCGCCTCAAGATTAAGTGCAGCACATGAGTAAATGTACTTAGTTACTTTCTGCCAGTTGCACCGAGGCATTCCCCCCAGTCACATTCCTCTTCCCTGTATGCACTCGTTCAACCCTTCCCCTGCTGTCTGGAAACAGCCCGGCAGAAACTAGGAGGAGCCGTGACCCCTCTGCCACAAATCTGTGAATGGACCGTGAATGAGGAAATGTGGGTACAAGAGGCTATCCGGCCTCGGCTGCGAGAGAAAACATCCATTCCTGCTCACCTCTCGCTGTCGAGGCGAGGCCGGCAGACAGGTGAGTGACCTTCGACCTGGCCTGCTGCAGAGCGCCGCTCGACGCGCCAGGAATGTGTCCACACCTCTCAGCCAACCACGTCACGGCGAGTGGGCGAGGAGGCGGCAGAGAACACGCACTCCGCCTAAACCCAAACAGAGTGTGTGTGCTCGCCCCGGCCTCTCTGTTTTGGTCTACATTCTGTGGCGCTGTGTGAATGTAGGGGAGAGTGTTTTGGGAGCGAGAGTGATGGATGACTTAATCTGAAGGGACACAGCGAGAGGAAAGAGAGGTGTGTGTGTGTGTGTGTGAGAAAGAGAGCAGGGTGATAAGGATATTTTTGTCCAATTTATGTGAAGTATTTCAAGGCCCGGGCAGTTATATCAACTGTTGTTGAGAGTCGGTGTTCATGTGACTTGAGTGTGTCTGGAAATAGTTCTGCTCAGAAAACAATGTTTCAATGATAAGGAGAGGCTGCTGCAAGCTATTAAAGGATAATTCATTGCAACTTGGGTCTTATTTTCAGAGTTTTGGCAATCGCTACTATCAGTGGAAATCTTGTGCTCATCAAGTTAATTGCTGAGATGTGATCGGATGTAGCAATAAACACAAGCAGTCAGATGATTGCACAGGTTGTAAACAAACTCTCAGATATTAAAGGGGACATGCTTTCTGTGGTTTTCTGTTATTTTCATACTGTTATAATGTCTGATGTCTGTGTTAAACATGGTCAAAGTTCCAAAACTTGAGGCGAATGTGATGTGAATTGGTTGAAAATGCCATCTCTGTGCAACTGGTTTTAAAACGAGAACGGTGTAAAAGGACCAGTGTGTAGAATTTAGTGGCATCTAGTGGAACAGACTTGGCAGAAATGGAACATAATATTGATAAGTATGTTTTAATTAGTGTATAATCACCTGAAAATAAGAGTCATTGTGTTTTCGTTATCTTAGATTGAGCCCTTTATATTTGCATAGGGAGTTTCTACAGTAGCCCAGAGCAAACACTGGCTCTAGAGAGAGAGCCTTTCGCGTGTTTTGCGAGTTTCGCTACCACTGTAGGTTCTCCTACGTGCTAGGAAGGAGATGGGAGGGGCTGCAATCTGCAACCTCACCACTAGATGCCACTAAATCCTACACACTGGTCCTTTAATGTGCAAAATAATGGCTACATACATGATATCATGCTAAAAGATTGACGCTAAAGCTGTGGCTAAACCTTTAAAATATAAGACTAAGTTGTCATACACCGGATTAGTTTTGATATTACCATACACAAGGACAAAGATGAACAATAATATTTATATAGATATATACAAATAATACTGTACATGAGCACAAAGGAAGGAATAACAAGAGTTTTCTGAATTCAGCAGTGGAGTGTAATATGATGAATCAATATACATAACGCTGTATCATAAACATTGGAACGGCTGTTTTTGATGAGTACACAAACCTAAAGAAAAGCTGCAGAGCTGGACTGAATCTGGACTGTGCTCGTAATATACGTCTGCGTTCAAACATTCTCTCTCACATGCACACACACACACACGCACACACACACATTCGCAGGCAAATACATTCACGTTGGGGGTAAAACCCATTCACTCTGATTTCAACACAGGCACACCTGGACTGGCTAAGATTTAACCACCTGTAGTGGCTTGTATGGCTTGTTCAGCGTCACTCTGGGTGCTTTGCACATTACGTCTGCACACACACACACTGCTGCCACTGCTGTGAGTGTGTGTGTGTGTGTCCACTGTAACCGAGCACACACAGGGAATGGACGAGCTCCATCCACAGTCACACCACACATACTGTGATTGTGTGTGTGTGTGTGTGTGTGTGTGTGTAAATCCTCCTCTCTTTTTGTGTCCATATGTCCTCAGTCCATCTTCGGCTAAAGTGCTGCAGAGAGGAAGAGAAGTTTTGTGTGTTTTAATGTATGTCAGTGGGTTCTGGGGGGCATTCAGTCACTCAGAATAGAGAACAAATTGGCCATAGCGCTGAATTCCTCAATTTCTTGAGCTGCAGCAGCGACAGCAAAGGAAATTTTTTTGCTTGAATCTTACACGGAAATGTAAGAGTGACAGTTTGCTCAGATGTGAGACGGATATGTCTTAATAAAATTACGTCCTGTGTGCTTTTAGCTGACACAATCCATCAGCAGAATCATGCTCTCATTGGACAAAGCAGAGCAAAGGAAGGGTTTCAATCGTCAGTCCGGTCCTCCAAAATCTGCCCCCGCCCAGTGCGACTTAATCCACATCTGGAGGACAAGATAACACGAATCCAGTTTTGTCAAAAACAGTCTCATCTGTCCATGTGTCCGTCTGTCCTCCAGTGCTTTCGCCGTCCGTCTACCAGTTGCAGTCTTTCTTGAGTAGCGCAAGGACTTTGCGCCCCAAGCTGGCTTTCCAAGGCTTGACAAAGCTCTTCATGTTGACCAGGAGGCGACCCTGCTTACGGTCCGAGTGGCCCGCCACCAGGTACTCCACCCCTGAGAAAAACAAGGTCAACAGGTCAGACATACTTTGCCAAGCAGAAGGAATTTAAATTTAAAAAAAGGCTGCCAGATATCAGGATGTTATTGGCCTTGATGCCAAAGCCAAGAAAAACACTTGTTCCTGTTTCTTGTTTTCTCTGTAAGCCTGCACACTGGCAACATCTTGACACCAGATATTGTCCTATTTCCGAGCTGCAGCGTTCTTCGACATTTCATAACATTTTTTTTCTCACAGATACCGACTGCTTTGCCATTCGAGTGCTGCTGGAACGAGTTTTCTTTGGGCTGCATGCAAGCAAACATGTGTCATTAAGAGATGTAGCTGTTTCTTTTCTACTTGTACAGATGGGGGTACAATGTGAATGTGTTTTTTTGTTCTCCGTTTCAAACCCAACTGCCAACAGGAGGTTGTATCAACAAATCGGCTTGTTTGACACATGTTGTCGTGAAGGATTTGAGAGCTTTGTTGGCTCCCCTGAAAGCCTTCATGACTTTAAACTACCTATTACACCCTGTTCTGTACAGATCTGTAGATCTTTAAGTGCGTCTTAGAAACACAAGAATTCCACCTTGACACTTGACAAGTGTGTGAGGTATATCCAGCTGCAGGTATCCATAGCAACAGCAGCTGCTGCGGTTACTACTTGCTGACAGTTAAGCTATTTCCTTTTTTTGACTCAGCTTTTGACTTTTTTGACAGCTAACTTTAGGATCAAACTGAAGTTGATGCAAAATAATATTATTCTGTATTTATTAAATGCATCTCCTCGAACTCTGTTGAATGTGATGAATTCAGAAGGATACGACTGCTGCCAGTTCAGCTCAGAGAAGAAAAGCGTTCATGTAAAGTCCTTCGAGTAATTAATGCAGACAGGTGTTTTTTTTTTTTTACTTTGGTGCCATGTTGTGGACAAACCCTCCGCTACACATTCAAATAACCTACAGAAATCAGGTTAGGACTTTAATTATGGAACAGGGTCACAGATTTATAATGAAATCTTCGACATCTTTAGTTAAGCTATCAAATTGTCCTTGTTGTACTTAGTTATGTCGATGTAGGCGTTAATATTTTTTATTTAAATTGTGGTGATGTGTTTTTGGATTTCAGGATTTAATTGCTTATTTTGATGTTGAATGTCTGGTGCTTCTTTATGTTTCTTTGTGTTTTAAACATCTTGGGACCATGCTGATTTTGTGTTATCCATCAATAAATCATATCATTTATCCTTCTGGTCAAACAGATCAAACAGCACAGGAGTTTTCTTGTCACTTAATCAAAAATCTGATATGATCCAGACACACTCGGATACTGTGTAATAAATACAATAAAGCTTGTTTGATTTATTGTTGACCCGATAAATCTGATACCAGCATCAAGACACATTTGATCATATTTTTTAAAACATATGCATGAATATATCGTCCTTAATTTTTATCCATTTCAATCCAAGATATCTCATATCTGTCTTTAAAACCTGGCAGCACCTTAATCTTCACATCCGAGCTGCACTGGAGGAGGGTGACAGTAATAATAAGTGAACGTATGCGTGTGTCTCACCTGGGTTGAGGATGGGGCAGGTGCAGCCCCGTGCCGTCCAGGACTCGGGGTAAAGGGTGACCCGACCCCGCTGTATCTTCACCTTGGCGTTCTGACTGAGCACCTTCTGAACTTTGACCTCCACCTCAGCGTGGGAGCCCTTGTCGTGGGCTGACAACACCTTCACCTTCAGCACTGATATTGGGGAGGGGATGTGAGGAAGAGGCGAGGGGAGTCAGGTGAAGGAAGAGCCAAGATGTTAGAAGAATGAAGGTGAACTACTTTTCTCTCAAAGTGTCAAACTAACGATCACTTTCAACCCAAAAATGAAACTCCGTCATCCTGTTTATCACTTGCCAGCTATCGGAGGAGATATACTCCGCACAAGAGGATGAATTAAAGGTGGATGAAGTAGAAATACAGCTGCTGTGTGCTTGATGTGTTTGGTAGCTGGACAAGCTTCAAAGGAGTTTTATCTGATAATGACAGCTTTTTTAATTGGAACTGTGCTGTTTATTTATTGCTATTGCTCATGTTTTTATTACCAGTAGCAGTGATGGCCAAAACTGCAAAAGTAAGATCCAAGTTTAAAAAAAAAAACAACAGAATTATCCTTTAAGTGTCATCCAGGGGGGAAAAAGTTAGTATATTCTAATCACAGACACAGTTATTTACAGTCCAAACAGTATTTCTGAATTATTCCATTAATTAATTTCATTAATATATTTGATTTTTGACACTTATTAAAGTCTTGGAGTGAAATCTGGCTGATGAGTTATGTGTTGAAGTGTGTGGAGTTCTTACCGTACGCATAATTCATAGTGCAGAAGAGTTTACTGTTGGTCAGGGCTTGCTCTTTGCACTCACACTTCTCTGCAGGGGACAGACACAGGAACGCATTAATATTTGTACCATAACTGATGTGTTGTGTGTGTGTGTTACTCTGTGTGTGTGTGTGTGTGTGTGGTCTTAGATATTGTACATGGTGTCCTAAGGATGCGAGCACAGTGTGTTTGTGTGTCCAGTAAGGAATGTGCCTATGAAAGCTGCAGTTACACGGTGGTGGTGGTGGTGGTGGCGGCGGTGGTGCGGGGGGTCTGAGAGAAGGGACACTTGGAAACAGTCCACACACACACACACGCACAAACACACACACACATAATCTTTGTTCCATGTCCTTCTGAGGCCCTATCAAGACTTTCATTACTTAACCATTAACGCTTAGTCACTGGACTGTGGAAGAGGATGAATACCACCCACACACACCCCCCCCCCCCACACACACACACATACACACACACAGTTTCTGTATCTCACCTGAGTAGTGGAGGGCAGAGAAGAGTTCATCCGCTCTGAAGATCCTGACCGGCTCGCTTGAGTTTCCATCTAAGTTGTACAGTTCCAGATCAGAGCTGCAACACAAACACACTACTCCATTAGCACACACACAAATCACATCACAAATGTTGAACTACCATATCTATTATATGAGAATTTTTGATAAGGTTTGATAAGATCTAGCCGGTGTTTGGTTTGTCCAACATGTTGCTCCGGAGCAAGATATCTCAATAACTACTGGCTACAATGTCAGATCTATATTTTCCTTTGACAAATATGAATTATTTCAAAACATAATAGCCACACTCCCATGACTCTTCCATGACTTTTGGGGAATTTTATGTCTTAATTAGACACATTAGAGAGATGACAGGAAATGAGGGAGACCGAGAGATGCAACAAAGATCCCCTGTAGGATTTGAATTATGTTGCAGCTCATGGTAGGTGTCTTAAAGGGGACATATCATGCACATTTCCAGGTCTATATTTATACTCTGGGGCTCTACTTGAATATCTTTGCATGATTTACAGTTAAAAAAAACTCCTTATTTATCTTGTACTGGCCCGTTATGCAGCCCCTCAGTTCAGCCTCTGTCTGAAACAGGCCGTTTTAGCTCCTGTCTCTTTAAGGCCCGCCTCCTGAGGAGCCCGCTCTGTTCTGATTGGTCAGCTTCCTCCAACTCTGGAGGCTACATAAATTAACAATAGCAGTAGGATTTAACTTCGTCTTCCTTATTTTACTCGAGATAGAAACTTCTCAAATACCTCCGTACATGTTTGAGCCTGAATCCGATCAGAAATATGCGAGTGGACAACGTGAACGACCTTAGCAACAACCTTAGCAACAAAGACTACTGAACGGACGGCAGTTTGTGTGCATGTGCGAACAATCTGACATCATCACAAGGAGGAAGTAGAGGTGTCTTTGCAAATGAAACGCTCAGAGAAGGCTGTTTAAGCAATGTTTAACATAGAAATCTGACACCATAACAGTATAAAACAAAAAAAAAACACAAAAAGCATGATATGTCCCCTTTAATCTCTAAGCCAACGGGGACGCCAGATCTCTGTGAATCACACTGTGGACCTTTATAGAACCCAGAGCATTAATCCTAACTGGTAAAACAGTCTCACCATAAGGTCCATTCAGTAACTGTTCTTGAACTTTTGACTGTATCACACAATGTTCGTTAAAATTTGCAGATGTTTACTTTTCTATTTTCTGTCAGAACTTGTGTGGCATTTGTTTTGCCAAGTCCTGTTCCCAACGTCAAGAATGAACTAGCACCACAATAAGGCCAAAATTTCCACTTTTACACAAGCATTATTGTGGTCAGATTGCAATAAATTCTTTTGAGCCTTCAGGGAAAAACCCGTCAGGACAGAACGCAAGAATTTAAGACACTGAACTTTTTGTCTTTTATTTAAAAACACATACAACAGTTTCTGCACATGAGAAACAGCTTTTATAGATTTGGTACTGCTTTTAAATCTCTTTTCTATACTTTGTCTCCTATGTAGTGCATGCATCATTTTTTTTTTTACTCACCCAAACATGCAGTCTCCAGTGAACGGATCACAGTCGCCTGCACAGTCACATGGACGGCAGCCATATTCGTGGAAACCCCAGTATCCCACCATGCACCTGTCGCAGTGGGCTCCACCTACTCCTGGTTTGCAGATGCAGTTTCCGTTGGAGGGGTCACAGAGCGAGCCGTCGGCCAGGTGGAAGGGCATGGAGCCCAAGGGATGACAGTTGCATGCTGAGAGAGGAAAAAGTTGAAACCGTAAATATAAACTTGTTTCTACATGTAGCATTTTATCATCGTTTTTCTGGCATTTTTGCCTTTTTTTTTTTTTAGATAGCTGTCAGCGGAGAGTAACAGGAAATATGAGGAGAGACAGACAGACAGAGGGATGGCGTGTTTCCAGGGCGTGAAAGACAACTCCCTTCCTTATTCAGAAGGTCCTGGCTCCGAACGGAAAAGATGAAACCGACTAAAATTTCAAACCGGCTCGAATCCAAACCAACGGCTCAATTTATCATTAATAAACCACAACTTAGTATTTCATCAGTCATCAGTTGTTCTATTTGTCTTTCTGGTTTTGTTGCCGGAACTTCTGATACAAAAGGTCTGTAATCCATAAATAAATCATATATCCTACTGGTGGAACAGAGCAAACCGACAAAAACAAACACTCTTTTGGCCTGTGGTTGGCGGCTATGATGTACTATAAATGTAATAATACACTCTGAGTGGGGCTGATATTGGACTAGGAGGAGAAAACATCTCTCATCTGCCTTGCCTTTTTTTATATCAGAAGACCTAGTTGTGTTTTATTACCACTTAATCAATCAGACATGGTCCAGACTCTGATACTGTGTAATTGACATGGTAAAGCTTGAGCTATTTATTGTTGACCTGATTAATAGTATACCAGCATCGAGTCTGATTTTTAACATATATGCATGAATATATTGTCCTTAACTTGTGTTAAGCGTTAAGTTTCAAGGTGATTATTTGTCATAAATTATCCAAAATATCTTGTATCTGTCTTTAAAAGCTGGCTGCTAATCTTCACCTCTGAGCTGTACTGAAGGAGGGTGACAGTAATAATAGGTGAGTGTATGCGTGTGTCTGAACTGGGTTGTGAATCTTATACCGTTTATGTTTAAAGTTTCTCTCGTCTAAACTATTAACTGCTCCTGCAACAACTCAATTTATCATAAAAACTTTCTTACTAAATCTATATATAAGAAAACAATCCGGACGTAAAACAAAAATCAAACCAGATGAGTCCAAAGGTCCTTTTTAGCTAATAGTTTACTGACCTGCGAATTCTAATTTATCACCACAATTTAGTATTTCATCACTCATCACTTGTTTTATTTGTCTGTCTGGTATTGTTGCAAGAACTCTTAATACAAAGGCCCCTCTCTTTTTCTTATCTCAAACACACCTCTCCAGCTTTCTCCCTCCCACATGTCCCCTCTAATTGTGTGCTGATATGGTGTTCCTTAAACAACCTCCAAAAACAATATACTTGCTCTGCACGCACACACAAACACACACACACACACACAGAGTACATAACACTCATCCGTGTTTCCCCCCCAGCAGTCTGAGAAAACTAGCGTCTGCTGTCTTTTTCTTTTTTTTTTTTTTTGCACTGTTGTGAACACAGAGACCCTTGCAGGAGGTGTCGGGCCTCCCCCATAAATCTGTCCCTATCTCGGGGGCAGACGGGGGGGGAGGACGAGGGTGGGGCGGGGGGGGGGTGAGACGTGGTGACGGAGAAGTAGAAGACGAGGAGAGAGAAACAAAGAGGGGGTGTTGTTTTGGAGCCATTTCTCTGCAGTTTAATGATGCTTGAAGCCTCACTGGCAGTAAATGACTCCGAGTTCTTACAGTAGACCCAGAGCCTCGTCTCCCTGCGCTTTTAACTCCTTTTTTTTTTAAATGAATGCTCTCTTTGATTTTAGATCTAAGTGGAAAATATAATAAAAAATCAACTTTTAGTCAAACTTCTAATTTGGGAGGTTTGTGTTTTATCAAACCAAAGTTCATTAAGTTCACATGACATTCAACTGTAAACAAATAACACAGGCTGAGATTGACCTTGGAAACAGTAGCTGACAAAATAATCTCACCGCAAGGTCCACTGAGTAGCCGTTCTGACGCTTTCATTCCCGTCACACAGTCGTCTTCGACAGATGGAGTTTGCCCAGAAGTCATGAATTCGTAGATGTTTAAACTTTTTTTGGGACGCTTTAACGACTTCTCGCACATGTTGGCTTAAAAGCTTAAAAGAGAAACTATGAAGTCTTTTTAATTATTGTTCCTATACCAATACAGTGTCGCTGCATTAAACCTTTACAGTCTTTTCAGTGTGTGTCCATGTTTTTCCCAACTTGGCAGCTCAAACGCACAGAAGTCATGAAGGAAACTCATATTTTCTAACATTTGAAAGTTAAGTACTCCTGCAGTGATTCCACAGATAAGTTTCTAGATAAACAGCAACACTTTCGAGCCTATTTTAATACTTTATAAATTGATTGATTTAATGACTAAAATGCATACGAGTCTGCACTGCAGAGCACAATCATTGAGGATAAAAACACAATAAAGCCTAATGCTGTATTTCCACTGTTGTTGTACTTCCAGACTGATCGGCTGATTATGACTTTAGTACTGAAACAATTAGCCGATAAACAATCAATTACCAAACTTACTTTTCTGGTTTTTATGAGGCAAAACCGCCAAACATTTCTTGTTTCTAGATTCTAAAATGTGACTATTTGTTGCTTTTCTCTATTTCATATCATTGTAAATCAAATATCTTTGGGCTTTGGAGTGTTTGTCGGACAAAACAAGACATCTAAAGACGTCACCTTGGACTGTATAAATTAAGATTTTTTAGTATTTTCAGACATTTTATAGACTAAACTACAAATCAGCTAATAAAAATCAGCAGAGTAATCGATCATGAAAAGAACTGTTACTTGCAGCCATTTGGGGGCTGCAGTTTTACAAAATATGTGCAATATTATAATTATATCTCCTGAATTTAAGATGTGCTGTACTTCTGTGTTGTACAGGGTGAGTTGAGGGTTAAACTTTAAAAATATATGGATGTAGAGTTGTATTTTTTTGCAGAACTTCCTCAATAAAAAAGCACTTCTTACACATATAAAAATAAAGATGTCACATCGGTCCTACTGAGTTCCCCGACTTTTATTAGGCGAATCACACGGGAGAACAAAGATAAGATAAAACGTATCATAAGACTAAAGTGAACAGTATCAATAAAATCATAAAGATATCGCATTTATAGACGAGGTCATGCGCAGAAGCACACACGGTCGTCGGACTACTGAACACACACTGACCCTTAAAAGGCAAGAATTTAATTTCCAGACTGAGAGAAGCTAGAGGTCTAACATCAGTCTGAAATGTGTGTTTAGTTTGTGTGTGTGTGTGTGTGTGTGTGTGTGTGTGTAGCTATACTATTGTTTAGTGAGTAGCCTGCTCTGCTAATAATTAACAGCAGCACCTCAGTCCCATGTAAAGCCCAGACACGTGTGACTATGTGTTTGGTAAGTATGTGTGTTTACATAACTGTGTGAGCATTTGAAGGGGTCACGACACAAGGACTCCTGTATGCAAATGTGTGTGTGTGTATATATATGTGTGTATGTGTGTGTTCAAGAAAGCTGCGGGATCTCTGACAATGAAAAATTTATGAGCGTGTCCTGAGACATGACAGGACACCTGCCTGAACAACCACTAAAAAAGCACCCAGTGTAGGACAACAAACTCAACACACACACACACACATACACTGTAACTTTCCCCCGCTTAAGTGTTTTGGTGTGTACGAGCTTGCGTGGAGTATTTTCTTTCCCGGGCCCCTCGGAGCCTGGTATGAAAAAAATGTTCCTCACGACCGAGGGAAATTCCTCCATTGTCAGCGAGTGGCTGCAGTGGGATTTCACAACCTGCACCTTTGTCTCAGGGGTTCTCCAAGCATGCCATCGCTCCTTTTTTTTTCTATTAATCAGACATCAGTGATGGTTGTTAGCACTCCAGCCTCCATAGTTACATTACAAATGAGTTTTCAAGTGCAAAAAAAAAACCCTTCATGGAAACCACCACAACTCTGACAGATAAAAATTGGATGTTTCCACGCAGGTGTTTTTGTATGGTCTGGTGCAAAATGACAGTTGTTTTAAATTTAAAAGGACATGTTCACAATTTTTCAAGTGTGTTCTAAAACAACAGTCAGGCGTCCATATGTACAGTGAAAGAGGTTTTCCTCGCTGTAATCAGTCCTCCTGTTTATACTGGCTATTAGAAGATCCTTCAAATGAGCTTTCAATGTAAGTGATGGAAGCCAAAATCCACAGTGTGTCCACACAGTCATTTAGTGCAAAAAATTTAAGTTTAAAGTTGATGTGAGGCTTATATGAGGCTTCAGCAGTCTGTGTTAGTCATATCAAGTGGATATTTGACACATTTACAGTCTTTTTAGCATCAAATTCCCTCTTTGTGTTTCCTCGGACAGTGTTTCCCTGTTGAGCTGTGGTGGAAGTATGGAACTAAAAAGACTGTAATGATAAAATATATCTACTTGATTTAACTTATATGGACGCTGAAGCTTCATATTAGCTCCAGATAAACTTTTAAATACATTTTAGCACAGGAGGAGGACTGTGGATTTTGTCTCCCATCACTTACATTGTAAGTGCATAATGAAGGGATCTTCTAATGGTCAATATGAACGGGAGGAATGATTACAGCAAGAAAAACCTGTTTCAATGTTGGGCTCAGACTTGAAAAACTGTGAACTAGTCCTTTAATGAGACATGTGTGCGCATAAATGAATACACACACACACATTCGAGCGCACAAGTCCAGCATACCTGCAGGACTGAGCTCACTGGGTCAAATCTGACAGATAATCGGAGGGAGAATGTAGCCACTGCTCTGTGTTTATAGATGAGTATCTCGTGTTTACTTAAGACTCGTCTCATCACTGGAGGGCAGCACGCCGCGTGACCCACCCACCCACTCATACACACACACACACACACAAAGAGGACCCTCACACATTTACTACCGATGATTACCCTGAAGCTACTCGAGCTGTGAGTCACACGTGAAAAACGGCAAAACATGCTGAGATGGACAAGCAGGCTTGTGTGTTGAGCTTTGAGTCAAGACGAAGGTATGCCGCCATCTGATGATTAACTATGGTGTAAACCTTGGACGCAAGCGTGGGCCGTCTGCGGTCTCTCTCTCTGTCTCTCACACACACGCACACACGCGCGCACACACACACACACACACAGAGGGCCAGGTGCCCATCAGGAATCAGCGTCATCCAGCACGTCCCAGCTTGCGATCGCAGTCCTCGTACATTCCTTGCGAGGATGAAATTGCTGTGCCAGTGTAGTGTATATGAGGTTAATGTTATGATTCACATCAGCAACATTTTATCAACACTGATATGATTAATTGCGCTTCATGACATTTTACGATGTGTTCTACACGTCACAGTTGTGGGTTTCACAGTTTACTAAAACGTACGGTATGGCAACGTCCCTGCATCTAATGTTACCAGTGAAATTCCTGAAGTGATCTCATACAAATAGCATCTTGGGTGCTTAATGGAGGAATGACTGAGATCATTAATTACATAATATGAGGTAATCTGATGTGAGATGATTTTTTTTTTTTTAGATATGACCGTATTATACATTACCGGAAAAGTTTGCTCACTGTTTGAATGATGAGAGTGGAAATGTGTGGCATTTCTGAACATGAACAAGAAATTTCAGCCCACTAAAACAAAATCCTTTCAAAATAAAATTAAACAAAAAACACATAGTTTATCTTTCAGGTTTCCTGTACTCATTGTTTAAACAATAGGAAAATGATGGATGTCATGGTTACAGCAGATGCAATGTACTGCACTACATCTACAGTATATGTGCACTGTCAGTTGTATTTGAACAATTCATTCAGCAATTTATGAGTTTTAAATGCCAATTATAATTGAAAATTAGACAAATTTCAACACTGGGAAAACTGGTCAAAGTAAATTATTTCACAGTATGCCCATTTCTTCCTACTAGACTTCATCACTGACTGACAAATTAACTGTTACACCTTGGTGTAAGTTCAGTAAATTTACCACATTGGTGGTGGTCACAGTCTCACACCAGGGATTCTGTTATTGCTGCTTCTCAAAATTCAGACCACATTTCCCATAATCCCATATTGCTCGCTGACGAATTAAGGCTAGGCTATTTTGTCCTCCTCCTTGATTATTTTTTTCTCTTCCTTTATTAAAAAAGATGAATATATAGGAATGGATTTTTCCTCTTTCACTTCTTTTCACTTCTTGTTCTGCTTTGTGCTATAAAACAAACAGCATAAAGATCCAACCCAGATGTATAAAAGGTCAAATTTAGTGCAGCAGTTGGCAAAGGTTTGCTGATTCATGTTTCGTAAGAGGTACATGATGTCTGTTTTGGTGTGAGTGTCTTACGTTTGCAGGAGTCGGGGGCGGTGGTCGGTCGCTGGGGGTCTCTGAAGAAGCCGGCCTTACAGTTCTGACACTGGCGTCCTTCGGTGTTGTGCAGACAGTCACACACGCCTCCGCTGCGCTGGCCGGACTCGCGCCACGCCGACCAATCAAAACGGCAGCTCTGAGCGTGTCCGTTACACTTACACTCTGTGTAGGTGAGAGATCACACATCGTCAGGAATCTGCTGTCAGTAACTTTAGTTTGCCATGTGGTGCAATATCCTAGTAGATATTTTTGTTTCTTACAGCTCCCTCTTCTCCCCAAATACATGTCAGGACTTGGATATAACATTATTTTACTGTTACAATAACAGCCCTCTTTGCAGTAGGAGTAGTAAATAGTGGTTGTTGTATTTTGTTCGTTCTCGTATTTCTTTTTGATGTTGATATGATGCAATATTTGCTCAACCAATCATGACTGACAAAACTGCTTTCACTGACTGAAACCTGAACGTTGTATCATCCTGAGCAGTGCTGAGACTTAGCTTCACAAACTTCTCCCCAAAAAAGATTAAATAAAAGCAGGACAAGTGACTATGGCTATGAATTACATAACATTTTATTAAATATAGAGCTGGAAATGAGCATATTACCTATTATGCTCTATATTTTTATTCTGAGACTCCACTAATATTTAAAAAAAACTCCTAATTTATATTATACTGGCCCTTTATGCAGGCCCTCAGTTCAGCCTCTGTCTGAAACAGGCAGTTTTAGCTTCTGTCTCCTTAAGGCACCCCTCTCGATGAGCCCACTCTGTTCTGATTGGTTAGCTTTCAGGAAGCTGTATCAGAGTCGTGTTAAGTTACCGCTGATGCAAACCCAACATTTCCTGCTTTACTGCTTCATATTAAAAATTACTAAACAATGGGAGACTTTTACTATGAAGAATTTACAGGAAATTAAACATGTTCCTCACTGAATTAGCAGAGCTTTGTTAGCGGCGCTAAAAACCGGGCGATACAACAACATATGGAGATATTTGGAGCTCTTTGTTCAGCAGATCAGTTAGAAATAATGCAGAGACAAATAGTACAAGCATAAACAAGCAGCTCACCCCCAAGAGGTAAACAACTTATTTTACTTTGCCTTGCTGTGTAATGGAAAAACACTCACAGCGTGCCAGCTCAACTTGAGTCATGGCTCGGTGTGACTACCCTCAAAACAATGGAAAAACACCATAACGTTAGCGGAGCGGAGCAGTGAACTCGTGCGCTGTGTGTGGATCAGATGACCATATATAGAAATCACGAGCCGAAGACAGAAAAAACTGTTGGAAACCGAGTTTTCAGAGCAGTCTGAAGCCGGTGCCTTTTGCTCACAGGGATTACTTCTACATACATTTACCTCATTATTTGCCACTTTGGTCACGTTTAATATGAACATCCGACATTGTAACATTATATATATATGACTGAAAATAAGGAAAAGCATAATAGGTCCCCTTTAACTTCCTGTAGTGGAAAAGGTGTCAATGTTCGACTCACTCCGACATTCTTGCGGAGCCCCCGTCAGTCCGTCAGCGGGCTGCCAGGGTCGGTCGTTGTAGAGAGGAGCGCATTGCTCGCAGTGATCACCTGCAGTGTTGTGTCTGCACACACACTTCCCATGGACCTGAGAGAGAGAGAGAGACAAAAAAGAGAGAGAGAGAGCTCATTAGCAACAGCCGAATGATAGACAGAGGTAGAGATGGAAGGATGGGAGGAACAAAGAGGTCAGTGTGATGGAAAGTTTCCCACGTGAGAACAAGCCTGTTGGAGGTGAGGACTTCCCTCTTCCTCTTGATTTAACATTTCTTCTTCTCTCTCGCCTTTTCCACGACTCTCTGTCTCTTTCTCTTCTTCTTCTCTACTTCCTCTGATTTTCTCACTCCATCCCTCTCTCAGTCTCTCTCCCTCGCCAGAAATTAGTGAATGGAGATTGATTGTTTGGCTTCATCACTGGAAACAAGAACGGGCCTCTGGTCTGAAAAGCCTGTGTGTGTTTGTGTGTGTGTGTGTGTGTGTGTGTGTGTGTGTGTGTGTGTGTGTTTACAAGTGTGTGTGTATGAGACGAGTGCAAGTATGCAGCACTGAGAGCACAATAACAATCTCCTTGTCATTCCTGCGAGCTGGAATGCCATGCATGCTGGATAATGATTGAAGGGGGGGGGGCAAGGCATCTGAGGAAGCTCTTTATTTGTTTGCGTTACACCGTGCAACTGTAATGTAGGACACACACACACACACACACACACACACACACACACAGAGTTATACAATGATTACAGAGGTAGACACACACAAAAATGCTCGCTAATTTCACTAAATTCGTTTCCCACGGTGTGCGTTGTGTCATTACCTCACAAACAGCTCTGATTCACACACACACACACACACACACACACACACACACACACACACACACACATAGAGTTAAACACATCCACATGCTATAGGAATACAACCAACATGTCCTCTGCCTGAACTGACCCCAGATCAGTCCAGCACTGTGCAGGTGAACACACACACACACACACACACACACACAAATATATGCACACATGACTGATTTTACACACATCACACACCATTTCAATCACTCTAATAGGGCAAGCAATTGCATAAATGAGAGGTAGGCAGGAGACCTAATGACACATATCGCAAAAAACGGAAGAAGGAGAAGTAATTAATGAAAGTTGAAGAAGTCCAGAGTGGAGAGAGAAAAGGAGGGGCATGGAAAAAGAAAAAAAACATGACAAGAAGGAAGGAAAAGAAGGGGAAAAGGCCAGCAGCAGCTGGCTCAGATCCAGACAGCTGGTATTTCAACCCATTTCACATGTTTACCATACCGTGATACGGGACAATTAACACATGTACACACTGAGAGCTGCACACACGCAAACCATGTAAACTTGGCCATACAAAAGACAGAACAGGGCTGGACTGATACAGGATTTTCAGTGCTGACAGATATATCTCTGGAGGCTGGTGATAGTTAGTATGTTTAAATTTCACCACTTCCATGCCTAAAAAGGATAGTTTTGTACTAACATAACAAAATCCAAACACTCTGGGCTTTTTGTGTGTCAACTATGATACACTACATGGGATGAAACCATAAGTTGTTGTGCCCATTTTGATCCCGACACCCTATATCTGCCATGTTGGGCTCATGAAGTCACCCACTGGTTTGCATTGGAGCCGTTTGAAGCCAAGAGTTGCAGCTTATGGTCGGCATCATCTTTTCCATTTGGAGCCAGGACCTTCCTAATAAGGAGTGCAGGGTGTTGCCTTTTATGCTCTGGAAACATGCCCCGCTACCTGGGACTGAAGCTAACACGGGGCACACTCGGGCTAATGTTGTGCTAACAGAGCAGGTATCATAATCAAGTAACATTAAACTTAGTGAAATATTGCAACAATGGTCCAACTCAGTGCGAGTGCCAGAGCCAACTGTCAATCACAGCTGTCAATCAACACCCACACGGCACACATCAAAGCTAGTATAAGTCTTCAAATCTTATTAACGGAACAATAATTTCCAAAATGACCACCAGCACACTTATTAGAGGGCCTGGATTAAGCGATTGAGACCACAATGACTCGTTGACTTAGTATTTCTGGAGAGAAGTTGAGGCTTTTTGAATGGGAGTCAGTTGGAGCATCTAGTGGCCGTCGGTGACACTCTAAGGTACTTAAACATTGACTTCAGCCTCGAGCTGTGGTAGTTGCTGCTTGGTTGGGCTATTATCGGGCGAATAGCATGGCGTCTGAACCTGGTACAAGGAGAAGAAATTGAGAAATTAAGTGCAAATCAAATGAATCAAATAGTAAAGAAGATGGAAAAGAGAAAGAGATGTGGAAAGAGAGGCAGATTGTGAAACAGAAAAACACACACACACACAAAAACACACACATCCTGGCTGAACTAATTGCTGCTAACGCTCCAGTAGCTGTCCCTGGACGTCATTATGTGTGTGTGTGTGTGTGTGTGGCTTTGTGGCAAACTAACAGACAGTGTAATCACCCTGGACCACAAAACCCCATGTGGGGGGACAGGAGCGCAAAAACACAACAACAAACAAACTGGTCCCTTCGTCCTTGTTCACACTGTCTGGGCAGTAATGACTCGACGTATCAGGGCCACTTTCACACACACACACACACATGCGCAGACACACACACACAGAGCAGACAAAACATTGCATGCTTAAGCACACACACCTCACACATGCAGCAGACCAAACAAACATAGTGTACATATATGAATAGAACAGAATAGAAGCCTGCATTGTATGTTCAGTGTATACACATGTATGAAAAGCCCTGAAATACACACACACACACACACACACACACACACGCACACGCACACACACATTCATGCCCTTCCCATCCCTTCCTTGAGTAATCTCTGCCCTCATCTCCTGTCTTGTGCTGCTCTGCTTGTTTGGGTTTTGCTAGAAACGTCGGCTCTGGCTCGAAACGGAGACACAAAACAAACTGCTGATAGGCGGGAAAAGGCACTTATATAACCTCTGTGTGTTTACCGAACGCTCCCGCATGGCACATAGCAAAGCGACACTCCGATGACCTGAGGTAATGTTGTCAGCACAGTCGAGAGGGATTTACTGTTCAAACTTTAAGTCTTCTGTGCAGTTAGACTAATATTTGTGGCCGATTTATGTCGAGAAATGAACTGGTGCTTTATATTACACACAAATAAGCATTAAAATGTTTTATCATTATTATTAGCATGGTGCGCAGAGGAGAGTTTTACAGTCTCGTTGTCTAAATACGGTTTAAGAGGATTTTCTATCCCTCAAAAGAAGGAAATCCTGATGAAAACACTAGTAGAGCTTCTTGGAATTTCTTGGCATGGAAATGGTTAGATTTTAAGATTTAAAGAGCTTCAGCATCCTTCCAAAAACACATATGAATCGACATGTTCATTCATCATGTAAAATACCGAACATATTCCCTGTTTCATATCAGTATAAAATATGAGCACTTCAAGATTTTTCCAGCTGTTGGGGCTTGTCTTTTTTATTGTTTCATACACTAAATGACTGATTGAATATTTGAAAGAATGAGCAGTAACAAATTTAAAAATAATCATTACCATGAGCTCTATCTGCATTATTCTTCATAAACTGGATCTTATTATTGTTAGGGATGTTCCAGTGAAGGTTTTTGGCCCTGAGTCTGACTCAGTACTTATATTTACCTCAATAACACAGCTGCACAGTGCATACTCTAGCTACATCCTGAAAAATGAGATAAGAAAGAACATGACCTGGATGTCTGACAATCTTCAAAGACAAGATAGAACGTAACTCATCCCGAAAGAAATTTTTGTGCCAGAGATGTTCAGCTATAAAAATATACATACATTCATAACAGCAGAAGACACGCAACACTGATCGCAGCTGTAGCTACTAAATTTGGCACAACTTATTCTTTACATGCTACTTGATCCAAATACTGCTAGCCCTGGTTCAAAACTATAAAGTCGATTATCTTAAATTATTGATATGATATGAATGAAAATGCAAGTGGGAGAATGTGACTCATGAAATTGATGTGAAGGCTCCTCACTGTCTGGTCTTGTCAGAACAACAAACACAATCAACTTGCAATTGTACAGCATTGTCAGAACGAAATGATCTTTGGCCGAGCACAGACGACATCTCGCAGAGAGCAAATGTTTAATTTTGGGCTTCCGACAAGTTACTCACGGAATTCACATTAATTAACGACAGCTGATATAATCTACCGCTGCAACAGTTTTTCATTTTAACCAGTGAAAGCGACGGTAAAAATGAGAAGCTGCAACACTAATGTTTTGCACACTCCGATAAGACAACAGAAAAAAGTTGGCAAAAGAGGTTAGCTATCAGTAATTATATGAGATATAGCTACTGATAGCTACCAGGGAAAGCAAAAGTGATATTCTCTTCCTCTTTTGTTTGTGCAATCGTTGGCACACTACCTTCGTTTCGTAAATCGAGCCTTCATCTTCCCGAGAGATCGTACCCGGTGGCAGACAGGATTGCACAGTGATGGCGAGACTTATGGGGAAACAATCTTAACGCTGATAGTGTCAATAGTCTTTAGCCATTACACTGTGCAATCAACATTTACATCATACTGATAAGTTAAAGCAAAAAAAAGTCTATTTCCACTTTAATCTGGGGAGTACGATGTCATCATAACCAATATAAATGATGAAATGCTGGAAATAAAACAAAGAGATCTTTTCAGGCTGTAAATTCTGTGACACACTAAAAAAATATTACTTGAACAAACAATAAAACTGCATCAGAATTAGTTCAGGTTGAGAGTTTCCCATAGAGATCCAGCCACAAATTGATCAGTTCTTCACTAAATACAGACTAAAATGAACCCGCATCATATTTGTCATGTCAACTCTGACTGATTTCTCATAAAAGGCCCGTATCCATCCTTCTGTATATTGTAGTACCGCTATTTATCTAATGTCTTTGTTTATAAATGTAAAGGAAACTCCTTGTTGACTCTCACTTTCCCTGTCGAGCTTCACTGATTGCAGCTGAACAGGCACTCTGCTTCAAAGCCGTCCAGCGATTCTGTTTGTGGAGATGGCTGCGATAGGAACCCGGCTCTGAAACACTTATGGTTGATCTCTAGCAAAAACACTGTCTGTTCACACCTTTATCAACGCGCACACACATCAACACCATCATTAGCCCTCAGATGAGTCAATATCTACATCTATCTGGTTTGTTCCTATCAGGAAAGGGGGCTGTTTATCTGACCAGACAGAGCTAGAAGACCAGAGGAAGCAGGAGAGAGAAAGGTGATCCCCCTCCACCCCTCCTTCAGTCTGTTATTAAGACGACTGCCAACACAAAGAGACCGAGAGGCAGAGCAAGCCATTTATTCTGGTATCAAGCTTTATAATCTTGATTTACATAAAACAAGTGAAAAAATCTGCCCATGGGGTGTGATTACTTCGTGATGATTATCAAAACAAGTGAAACTTGAAGAATGGAAAGAAATGTCTAAACAAGGCAGCTTAAGGACAAGTGTTGAATTGTTCAAACTATTTATCCACTGCTGAAGACAAAGATGCAGTTGAAATCTCAGGAAAAAGCGAGTAGAAAGTTTTATTTGGTCAAACAAGTGTATCTAGGATTACAAATGAACATTCACACTAAAGTTGACAGATTCAATTGTATTTTTATACTTGTAATTTTTCAAAAAGCATTTTTTTAAAGTTAGTTTTCAAAATTTACAAGCAGTCTTTGACCACTATTGGTGCTATGGAGCAATATTTTTATAAGTGCGTTCCTATTTCGTTTGTGCTCTACTTGCACGTGCAAAAGGATGCACATATACTGTACATGTGCAAGTGATGCAATACATATTGACAGCAGAGGGTAAATGTGTACTACATGCTATTCCACTGACTGCAGTTGGTGGCGGTAAAGTGCCAAGAATGTAGCAACATGCTAGCAAAAGGCAGTTAAGACTGCTAGCTGCTGCTAAAATTTTGGCCTTACAAATGTTTTATAAAAGAAGAAAATACATTCAACTGATTTGTTAGTGAGTAATGCAGAATTTAAACAAGTGTTTTAGTTTACATGGAAACTCCACAGTGTACCTTTAATAGTAAAGTACGATTTGGCGAAATATTCTTAACTCAAGGTCCACTTACCTGCTTTTTGTGGAGTTCTCAACTGCAACTCACAGTCTTAATGAGAGGACGGAGTTCGGATGCCATAGAAATATACAACCACCTTATATCATGACTCACGTTCCATACTTAGGTTATGTGATAATAACTGAACCATCTCCATGACAACTGAGCAAAGTCTATCCATTGATAAAGACCATGAGATGTGGTTGTGTGTGTTTTTTTCGATACACTCACTCACTGCACTTCTCTTACCACGTGGTTGGTGCGGTCTCTCATGGGCTGGTACCCCGGCGCAGGAACACACTGCTCGGCGTGTCCGTTACAGAAGCAGCTTCCCTTCACTATCAGGTCATAGATGGCAAAGTGTCGAGTGGGAAGGGCTTCATGTGCGGAGGTGGGGTCTTTGGCCTGGCAGGGGCACGACTGGCGCTTCAGCAGCCGGATTCGGATGTTGGTCACCCTCAGCTGTTGCTGACCCTCCATCCCGAACGGATCCAGGGACTCCCACTTTGGGAGGGTACGGTAGATCACCTGTCAGACAAAGAGAGAGAGAGAGAGAGAGAGAGATCCAGTGTCAGATATCACAATGAATCAGCTACATATGGAGGTTGTTTCATCTTCTGATTTTACGGGAAAAAGTTCTTTGTAGAATTGGTGTTAATTTAATAGACTAAATATTTTCCAGGCATCAAAAAAACACAATCGAGACCTACAATCTCACCAGAAAACACATCACGATTTAGTTCACAAAACCAGACGTCTGTTTTTTTTTTTTTTACTTTGATGAATGTGATTTGATGCAGCCTAATCTGCATTTTTTAGCAAGTAGACTGTAAAACAGATGGTTGCTGGAGCGTGCCACTCACTGAGCCATCACTAGTCTTTGTCTCTCAGTTTCATACAGAAAATGTTTCTTCTTAATTATCCAGCAAATTTGGTTTGTGAATAAATTTGAGACTGGAAACAAGCCGTACAGGTGCAGAATCATGTGTAGCTTTATATAGTTTAAATAGTTCATTAGATTTGGGAGTTTTAAGAGGCAGGAAGTCAGGATCACTCTATTAGATTATTGCTTCAAGCTATAAATTTAAATCATTTCTCAGGGGATGTTTTCCGGGAAAAATTTGCAGGCACATCAGTAGCCAGTTATATCAAATCAGACTCCAGGTTTCTTCAAATAGAAATGAACTGAAACTCACTATAAAGCTCCATAAAGCCGAAGGGAGCTGTTAATTCTCTGTAGGTTCATCACTACAAGCAACATCTCTGACACTACACGTCATTTGAAACCTTATCAATAAGAAAAATATCAATTATAGCTGTTTTTATAGTACAAAGAGGACATTCAAGGTTCTTCCCACTGCAGCCCCACTTCATGATTTAGAGGGATCAGGCGAGTTTATTCAGTGACACAATTGGTTTCATTGATGCTGCTCATGTTACTACATCTGTCATGTTAATGGCGTTTATTTTGGTGCCATTTGTGCACAAAACTATGGCCTCACACCCCGTCGTCATTGACTACATCCTCACGTGACCATGAGGGTGCTGGGTGTCCTTGAATGAATGCACCCAACCTTTCTCTCTCTCTCTCTCTTTACCCTGTCTGGTCCAAGACCTTCAAATCGAAGATCCCTTTATAGGCTGCCATCGCCATGGCTACTGCTGCCACTAGCAACCAACACCGCTGCTGTTGTCGGGGTGAAAAAGTTGGTGTCTGCCCCAACTCTCGCTGTGAAACAAAAGTGTGTGTATTTGCAGTGTGTCTCTTCACCAAAGTGTGTGTTGTTGTCACTGACTGGCTGTCATTGATATTATTGGACAAGTATTGTGTGTGTGTATGTGTATGTGAGTGTTTTTGGTGGAAGGTTAGGGGGAGATGCAAGCGAAGCCCCCATGCTGATCCCTCATTGGCTAGATGACTGGCCGAGAGTGTGATGGGAGGAGCACTATTAATTTCCCTGTTGTTGGAAAAGGTCACGGGGTCACGGCATTGTGGTCTGCAATTAAGAGAACACGACAAATAGGACGAGGGGCGCCGGTCCGCGGGAGAGCACGGAGAGCAGGACCAGACAAAGACAGGGACGGAGATGCAGCTTCACATAACTCAGGGCCGGACAAAAGGCCTGCGACAGCACGGCGACACCACAGCAACACCAGTACACACACACACACACACACAGACATACACACATACACATCCACACTGGCCTGCACACAGTAACACATCAGCGTTTTGCATTCCTTAACACAACAAACATTCCACATGAGGCCTTCTTAGAGCTTTTACTACATAATCACATCTCATAGTTTTCATTTGAATGTGGAAACAAAATATTAGTGTTCGCAGATACGCCGACGACACCCATGTTTATGTAACTCTGTGTGCTGCAGAGATGTGAGTCCAGGGATGCCCAAGAGTTTGTAAAATTACAACTGAGAGAAGTTTAACTACCCTAGGAATGTATGTTTATCTTTAATTTTAAAAAAAATGGGTGACATTTGGATCTAAAAAAATAAATTATGGTGAAATTGGATGATGAAAGTACCATTTGAAACAGAAACACTCAAATGTTTGGAGGCACTGCTGTTCATGATCAGCAGCTTATTTGTGTTGTCTTGCCCCTTTTTGTCTTTTCTTTTTCAATTACATGAAGCATTTTCTGAGCTGTGTTTGTCGCAAGAGGAGCTAATTTAATAAACTAATGTGAACATTGTCTCTTGTAGCAGATAAGACAACTTTTGGAAGTTTTGTGAAATAAAATCTGGGAGAAAATTAGTTTGAATGAATCTGCTCCTTTCTAAAAAATCTGGATATTTTTGGATGAAAATCTGTAGAAATCCCCAAATATTAAGCATTAAAAGGTACAGTGTCAAGTTTTTCAGCACTAGTGGCTTTATGAAGCGATGTTTTGATGAGCCAATCCATTTTTTGTTTGTATTCATGCTCTACTAGCATGCACCCAACAGTGCACATGTTCATACATGGATGACACAACACACATTCCTAACAATTTATTGCTATTCCACAACTTCTCCACAGAAAAATAGTGCCACAAAAGGCGGTAAAGACGATGACAGTTGCAAAATGTGGATATAAACTAATTCAAAATGTTCTTTACAAATGTTTTATGAGGAAGAAAATGTATTAATTGGGTTTGTTGGAACACAAAGATTGAAAAAATGCGTTGTGGTGAGAATCACTGAATGTTAACATAAATGTAATTTACAAAGAAACTCCGCAGGGAAACTTTAATTAAACTTTAATTCACTGTAACATTACAAGTAGAGAATACAAAGCGTCAACTATTATTAATCTACCTTCCATCACTACTGTATAACTGCTGTGTGTCTAGTGTGGGAGTCTAAAAACATCTGCCCTACAGAGGATATTAATCATTACCATCATGATGGAGGTTGGAAACATCAGAGACACAATGGAGGTGCAGAGTTGAAACCACACGGGTGAAAAAGTTCAAAAATATGTAACAAGTAAAAATATGTAACAGGCTAAATGAGCCATATTTGAATTTAGTCTCACTGAGGCCTGAGGCAGTGGGCTCACTATGGGCCATGTGTTCACTCATAATCGTTCTTCCTGTTTCAGGCTGAAAACTAAAGTAAGTCTGGCTTTAACAGCCCTAATTCCATCAAAGCACTGTGGACTGTAATCTGGTAAACAGGCACAATGGGCATTGATGGAAGGAGAAAAACGGAGAGAGAAACAGAGAGGGGGGATGGGTGTCTAGCCAACAGTACCGACATCCATCAGAGCAACGGCACTTCCTTCCCAGCAGACAGACGGAGAGCCGACTGTATGTGTTTATTTGAAAGGGCATGGATGTGTGTGTGTGTGTGTGTGTGTGTGTGTGCTCGAGGAAAAAAGAGAGAGAATATGTGTGCTGCCCTCGCTCCCTTCCCTAAGGAGGTCAGTCTCTACAACAAACACTCACATTCTTTCAGCCCAGCTGACCTCATAAATAAGACAAGGAGCCCTGCATACTCACTCACACACACACACACACACACACACACACACACACACACACACACTCACTACCTTTTCCCCACATTACAGGTGAACATGAAAAGCTTTCAGCGCAAGAGATGACATGCTTTCATGTTTGCGGGAGAAAGAAGACAGGTAGAAAGCTGAGAATACCTGCTCCCTGTAATCCCCCCTCCTCCTCCTCCTCCTCCTCCTCCTCTTCACCCCACCACCCCAAACCTTCGCTGCTATCCATCACAGCTCCCATCATCTGATCACGGAAAGCTCAGACGCTCACATGCAACCCAACATGCTTTGATACACGCTACAAAAATGCACGTGAAACACACTCGGCCAACAGCGATCCCACACATGCACGCATGCAAACGTGAAATCGAGTTATCAGTCAGGTGATGCACCTTTTGTTTACTCTGCTTAAATAATTCAGTACATATTGTTAATGCAAAGATATTTTGACAACTTAAGTTTTTAGTCTTTTAATATATTTGTTATAGTGTGCAGGGTAATCTTTCCTAAAATGAGCAAATCTGCCTTTTTATGAGGCACAGAGCTGACCCCTTTATTAGGCTTTGGGATGTACCTTCATAGTTCAAGTTGCCAGTTTTGATCAGTCAATTAATTTTTTACTCTGTATATTGTGAAAAATGTCAATCACAAGTTGGACCAAGAGTCCCAAACACAAAGATATCCAATTTACAATGATATAAAAGAGAGGAAAAACAGCAAATCCTCATATTTGAGAAGCAGAGAGAAGCAAATGTTTGATATTTTTGCTTAATAAATGACAAACAGTTATGAAAATTGCTTTGGTGTCATTTTTGTTTAAAAAAACAAATTATTGGTCTTCTGATAAATGATTTTCATTGACAATCTTTTGATGGATGATTGTGGTTATGAAACGATTAGAGGTTCATGGTAATGTTGATACAACTCCATCTTCTGATGGAAAAGCTCTGGAATTTTTTGTCAAAATAAGATTTCCAAAGCCAAAACTGAATCTTAAGAGGTTACATGCTCTTCATATTTGTGCATTAAACAAAGAGGAGGTGAGTTATTGTAGCCAAAAAACACTAAAACTCACACTTAAAAACCCTAAAAAATACCATGTTTTAATCACCTTTTGCAGGCCACAGACAGTAAAACTGTCAGCATAAGTGATGTACAATCACAACAATACACAGAGGCAGAAAAAGTGTGAACAGCTGAGCAGCTGCAGCAGCAGCTGTAGCAGGTCTGTCAGAGCACCACTTGACCTCTTTTGACCTCTGGGTCACTGGTGGAAGGGTTGGAGAACAAAGGTTGTGCTCCTAGCACAGGTGGTTGAGTTGTACAGAAACCAACATGCGAAGCTTAGAGTCGGAGAGAGAATAAAAGGAAAATAAGTTGCTATTTTCACACCTTCATGGACAAAAAATAGAGAAGAAATCATGTCGTAAATGCACAAAAAGTGCTGGTTTCTTTCTCAAGCACAAACACAGACGTGCAAACATACACACATATAGAGAAACACAGCAGGAATACATATAGAAAGATTTATGTTACAGCAGCAGAATAAGGCCATAAAAGCTGTCAGGAATACTTGGAGGGAGTCGTAACAGGGAGAGCCCATCAAAGAGGGCGTAAACACACATTACATATGAGAGCACCGCAGGGAGCCCAGAGCTTCACCACGCTTGGCATGCGCCTCCACACACATCTGCAGAGCAGCTCCTGACACACACTGCTTCAATTAAACATCAATGGGCTTCAGGAAGCCCTCTCGTGCTACAGTCAAAGTACGCCTATTAAACACTCACTCATGCACATACACACACTCACAGTGCTACCCCCACCTGGTTGCTCAGTGTGCTAAGTACGTCGTATGACTCTCGCATGTTGCGTGACTTACTGCAGAGAGAACTGAATTTGTTCCAGCAGGAGGGGTGATGATAGAGAGGGTGCACTTTAAATCATCTGTTTAGAAAAGAATGAGCATCCATCTTGCTGTCCGGTAGCATGGTTTACCTGCCATACATTGCGTGTACAGTATGATATGACATCATTTGCAATTTGTAGCACAGCGGGAGAAGTGGTTGCCTACTACTGAACAGGAAACTCCTCTGGTTGGCCCCTCCAGCAATTCACTGCAGATGTGTATCTGCCCTCCTTTCCACCTGCATTAACCTGCTTTCTGAGGGATCTGACTGTGTTTGGATTGAGGTAAAAATGTATAATATCCAGATGGGAATGTGACTAAAATAAATCGGATCATGGCACCTCTAGAAGGTTACACGCCCCTTCACAGCTCATTGTTTGGGAAAGTGGTGAAGAAAATCTGCTGTTGCAAGTTTAAGTATTATAACTTTAAAGAGTTTCTTGTGAAGAAGGTGGGAAGATTTTAAAGCTCTTTGACACAAATTTGTGATTTTGATAAATAAACTTGACTTTAGACAGACTTTGACATCACACAATCTGGACCAGACACACAGCTTCCACCTCACCTCTCCACGGTTGCAGGGATAAGCCCCTGAATATTTGGAGGTGCAGGTGGCTCCATCCCGGCCCGCGCCCGCCTTTCCCTCCTCCAGCCCGAAGGCGGCGCTGCAGTTACTGGCGTAGTACTGCAGCATCTTCCACGTTCGCCCAAAGTCCTGCGAGCGCTCCAGGGTCATGGCTGCAGGCCGTGGCGAGCGAAACACTATGATGAGATGCGTGAAGTAGAACTCGGCCTCCAGGTCCAGCTGCACCGTCTCGGACTCCACCCCCTCAGCTGACTGCCACCAGGTGTTGGGGTGACGGAAGGAGGAGTCGGACATGGCGCTGGCCAGGTGGGACATGAGGGGCAGGCCGGCGTTGCACTTAGCACACTTGGCTGAACCGCAGGCCAGATTGGCGTTGGGGTCGGCGTAGGAGCAGTAGAGCTCGGTGCCGTTGTTACCGCAGACGGTCTGGGTGAGGACGCGGCGGCCCAGAGCCAAGTTGCCCATGCGGGGGTTACAGGCCCGGCTTTCACAGCGAGGGGCCACACCTGCGCGAAACACGTCCCCCGACAGGCCTGAATGAATGGATGGAAAGAAAGAAAAAAAAAAGAGAAGTTTACACAAGTACTTTGGCAAATATGGGGTGAGGTGACATAACGGCTTTGTAGAGAAAACAAGAAAAAAAAAAAAAAAGAGTGAAAGTGTGGGTGCGGCAAGGTGTGGCACTCAGGATGCCTCAGCTTAAAGGGTCAGTTCATCCAAATCACTCATCTCTACTGGAATCTAGCCAGGCAGATGGTTTTGATTTGCCCATATTTTGTCTCTGAGATGTCTGTCTTCAACGGAGGTGAATTCAATTTAACTTCTGGTGTTCACAGAATTTCTTTTTATATATTCAATAGCAACATATCTTTCCAGACACAGCACCCTGGTTACTCTAGATAAACCTCAGACCTCACAGTTTTCTTTTGGACTACTCCTCTGATAGAAAGGAAGAAGTGTCAGACAAGAATATCATAAAATCTAGACAAATAAAATACACCAGAGGATAATTTTGTGACTTATGTCTAATAATTGGCCATATTAACCAATAAATGATAACTTGTTAGAGAGAAATGATTGACTTTCTATGCAGGTTTAGAAGTTCTGGAGATGTTTAGATGTTCCAATTCTGTGAACTTTAGTGAACCGAAACACCTGAGTTATAGTAACAGGATGTTAGTGAGAGTGAGTGGGTGAGCTGTGAATAAGAGTGACTCACTGTGTGTGTGCATGTGTGTGTGTGTGTGTGTGTGTGTGTGTGTGTGTGTGTGTGTACACAAGTCAAGTGATTTACCTCGATCGGAAATGTTATGCAAAAAAGGATAATAGAGGCATTGTGCACCTGCCTGCCACAGACTGCAGCCAGCGTGGACTCTGACACAGATAAAGTTTGGCAGCTCTGGGAAGATGAGCAGCATTCAGACGCCTTCCAGACGCTTTGCAACCGCCTCAGGGCCACAGTGTCATCTTCCACTGTGGATTTATTATCTTAAACCTGGAGCTCTATTTCTTTTTTCACGTCAAAGACCTCACAGATGGACTCATATTAAACCACTGGGCCTTAATTATGAGGTTTTGTACTAAGGAGCTTTTTCTGATGGTTTTCTCTTTTTGTTAGACTGGAGTTCATGCTGAATTACATAACTGTCTGTAGGTGGGTAGGTCACACTAGGAAGACTGTAACATTTCATGTAATTTGTAATCACTCACCCATTGTGCTAATTACAAGGGAGTAAACAAGTGATTAAGATAGTACAGTAATGTTAAATTAGGATATATTCAATTTAACAGGAACTTTGATACACCTAATTTGGAAACTACTCATCTAAATATAAATTCAAATACAAACCACGACTCTTACAATGTTTTTTAAATACCAAACCTCCATTAAAATCTGTGGCAGTGAACAACAATGAGACTCAGACATGTTCCCTGTTGTTCTGTTCATCCATGAGGTTAATATGAACACTGGAGCTTGATAATTAAGTGTATTATCGTATGATAAACTTCCAGCTTTTAATATAAGCGGCCTCGTGTGTCAGGAATCTGTAACAAACGCTCTTCTAGGCAGATATTAAATTGCATAATAATTCAGGCGAGTTCTGCACTGCTGCACTTGTCCCTGAGGTGGAGGATCAGCGACAGTAACTGTGACAATGGGATGTTTACGCATGTGAGTTATAGATGTGAAAACACACTAACCTGCATCTGACAACACGGCCAGACTGATCACAACTAAAACCAACATACTGCAGCTCCTTGTTTCTTGAATAATCCAAAATATGTGAGGAAAACTTGAACCGGAGAATCCGCTGGTGTTATTCAGACATCAAGTATGCAAAGACCTCATCCACAGTGGCTATGGGGGAAAAAACAAAAAAAACAACAAGTGCGCAGGTTCAAATCCAGTGTGGACTTTCTCTTTCACTCAGCTGCGATCCAATAAGGCAGAAATAACTCTGTCTGAGGAAAAAACATGATCCCGCACGGTGTGTGGTGTCCCGCAGAGAGAGGAGGAGGAGAAGTGAAGTAGTGAAGGAGAGGTGGTGAACGGCTCTGCTCAGCTCGTCTGCTGCTGCTGCTGCTGCTTCGGGACCTGCAGCGTGTTTCATTTCCCTGCAGTGTGAGCCTGCCGCCTGCTCTATCCCCGCACATCTATTTCTAAGGAGCGCAGAGAGAGAGCTTGTGTAGTGACAGCGCCGTGCAGCAGCTCCGCCTCTCCTCCGCCGCTTTTCTCGGACTTAAAGGAACATTCCAGTTTGTGCAAAGCTGGCATGGATGGAGCTCACATCCTGCTCCACAGGGCCGTAATTATAATATATAGCCTGTAGAGGGCCCCCCAATATTGAAATATGCTCAAAATTCCCCCCTCCCCCAATATATTGATATAAGAAAATATGAATTAAAAAAAAGTTCTCTGCTACGACAGGCAGCCACACACACCTGTCTGAAATACTAATTAGCAAATGTAGTCATAATCATAACTAAACTTAAAGGACCAGTGTGTAAGATTTAGGGGGCTCAATTGGCAGAAATGGAATATAATCTTCATAAGTATTATTGTATAATCACCTGAAAATACAAATCATTGTGTTTTTGTTACATTAGAATGAGCCCTTTATATCTACAGAGGGAGCAGGAACCCGCCATGTTGCACTGCCATGTAGAACGGACAAACCAAACACTGGTTCTAGAGAGAGCCTTTTGCGTTTTTTGCAAGTTTCACAGCCAATGACCAAAATGCATCTCGCTTGTTAACCTGCCGAGTTCAAGTTCAAGTTTATTATTTGTCCCAAGTGGGCAGTTTGTACTGCAGCAAGCATAAAAACACATAACAAAACAAAACACAACAATATGCCACAAAAACACACAACAGTTTACATAGACAGTAAGTATCCACCGTAACCCCCCAAAGACATCGGCGGTATTAATGATCGAGGTAGCAACAAGGTAACACCAGCAGCAGTTACTTCCTCCTGACAACAACGTTTATGGGAATTCATAGGGATGAAGGAATTTATGCACCCATATTCTGTGGCCATAAGGGCACTAAAATGTAGGCCAGATGGTCACGGCTTGTACTCTGAACACTTTCTAATCGAATTCTCATAGCTTTATTAAGCACATGCTTTTTGAATATATGATTCAAACTACTGAACTGTAGCCTACTCCCACTATCTTACTTGCCACCTTCACGATCTTATCAAGGGCATTCCTCTCTTTGGTACCAAGGTTGCCATACCAGCAGATAATAGAAAATGAGATAACAGACGCAATAAAAGCTCTATAGAAACGGTGTCATTAGAGTCTTATCAATCTGGAATTTAGTAAGTTTCCTTAAGCAAAAAAGGCGTTGCTGACCTTTCTGACATTTCAACATTTCAACATTTCAGTATTTGAATCAAATTTCAGGTGGTTGTCAATCATGTTGCCCAGGTATTTATAATTGTTCACCATATCCACTGCCTGACCTCTGACAACACTGCTCTGGCGAGTCTATACACATATCTTTTGCTTTAGAGATATTAAGTTGTAGAAATGCATTTTCACACCAAGAAACAAAATCGTCAACAACTGGGCCATGACCAGCTTCATTATCACCAAGAAGGCTAACAATTACAGAGTCGTCAGCAAACTTAACAACGTGTCTGTTGGCATAATGGCTGCGACGGTCGTTTGTGTATAAAACGTACAAGAGAGGGGAGAGAACGCAACCCTGAGGCGAGCCGGCGGTCTCTTAGCCCTATAAGCAAAAGCAAAAGGGTCCAGAAGGCACTCAGTTTTAGCTAAGATCTCTCCTTTAACTAGTTTTTCAAATGATTTCATAACCAAGGGAAGTTAAGGCAACAGGCCTGGGGTCATTGAGGGCTTTAGGGTGGTTACCCTTAGCAACCAAGATGAACGCTCTCATAAAGATAGTACCCTCTGCTGAGTGTGTGACAGTTGAAAGATGAAAATAGGACCTCTGCACATACTATAAGCAGACGTCTACCTACATTATCTTGGCCTGGACTCCTCCTGGTTCTACAACCTTTAAAACACTTGATCACACTGTGCTCATCAAAGGAGGGATTAAAGGTCTGATTTGTAGCCGTTAAGCTCTATATTACTCCTGCTACCTTTCTTGAGCCCTGCAATAGTTTTCATGCGGTGCCCAGATTGTTCATCCTGAGCTGTGTCTTAATTTTGTCCTTATGCTTCCTTTTACCGGCCAATTAATTTCTTTTTGCAGATTTGCGCAGTTCCAAGATGTTCCCTTTTCTAAATTACCTTTTCTTTTTGTACAGTAGCATTTTAAGGGATGTTGATACCCACGGCTTGCTGTTAGGATAGACCTAAACAATTTCTTTCCAGTGAATATTCAGTACCTTGCCTCTTATTGTGTCTGGTTGGGCATGTGACATACTGGTGGAAGTCTCTCAGTGTTTGTGTCAATGTGCAATGGTTCATATCACCGAGAATGATGTTAAGGGCACCAGGAGATGTTGTTTGAAGCCTCAGTGTTAATTGGTGGATAAGTTCACAGGCATTACTTTCATTTGCTCTCAGATGTATGTACACAAGAGTGAAAAATATCTGAGGAAATTCCCAAGGCAATTAATGAGGACGTAATGAAACTGAAAGTAGTTCAAGATCAGCAGAATATAAGTTATCTCTGACAATAATAGATTAACACCAACATTCATTAACATAGAGGCAACCCCCCTTACAGTCATAGATGACTAAAGAAACCAGAAAATATTCACATTTTAGAAGTTGGAATTAGAGAATTTGGACATTTTTTTCCCTAAAAAAAGACCCAAAGGAATTAATCGCTTTTCAAAATAGTTGATTAATTTAACAGTAGTCAACTAATCGATTAATCCACTAATCATTGCACCTCTAGTCGGGACTAAACAAAACATTTCAGGTTGCATCTTAAACTTTGGGTAACAGGGATTGATATTTTTTACCATTTTCTGGAATTGTATACACCAAACAACTAATGATTAATCAAAAAAATAATCAACAGATTAATCGGTAATGAAAATATTTGCCAGCTGCAGCTCTAGGAGGAAATATTCAAACATTTTATTTGAGTAAAATATTAGATTGCAACAATTTTCATTACAAGTAAAAGTCCTGCATTTAAAATATTCCCTAAATAAAATAAACAATTTAAATATTATCAGCTGAATTAAAGCAGCTGTAATCAATATTTTATATGTATCAAATGTGATGTGTGATGTCAGAGTTGTTGATCGTAATGATGAAAACAAACTGAGTGTTTTTTCGTCAGAGGTCAAAAGCTAAAAATGTTGAGAAGCACCAACCCTGCCAATACATTACATTTTATAAGTGTATCATATGTTTTTTTTTATTTAAAATGCTACATAACTAGTAAATACAGCTGTCAAATAACTGTAGTGGAGTAAAAAAGTACAACCTTTCCTCTGAAATGTAGCAGAGATGAAGTATACAGGAGGATATCGCTCACTGCAGGTTTTGTGTGACTACTAAGTTTTATGAATGTATGCTTGTGTTTAATACCACTAGGTGGCAGCAGAGCACCGTTGACGACAAACCTGTGAGCATCAAATCACGTTTTTTCCCTCCTGAACAAGTCCTGAACTCCACACAACAGTGACATGAGGAAGAGCTGCTACAAAATGTAAAATTTCCTCACTGACACTCAACCATCAACAAACCTCTGTTTATTAGTTGACATACTATTGTAAAACAGTTTACATTCATTTTGATTAGAAAAGGATGGATCAGACATACATTAAACTTCTTTCCCAAGCAGCCAGAGTCAGACTTTAATGTATAAAATACATCAGGAGAAGCTCCTCACATTGAACCACTAGCAGGAGACAAACAGCCATGAAATGTAACTCATTTTTAGAGAGATTTTGACCATCCTAATATTCAATTTGGATATGGGTTGCAACTACCGATTACTCACTTTATCGATTAATCTATTGACTATTTTCACAATGAATCGATTAGTTGTTCCCAACCTAGGGGTTGGGCCCCTCCAACGAGCCACAAGATAAGATCTGAGGGGTTGTGAGATGATGAACGGGAGAGGAAAGAAGAAAAAACGAAGAAAAAATTCAGATCTTTGGACTCTTCTCTAATCTTTGCTTCTTTTGTGAAAGATCGGAAATATTAGACATCTGAAAAATGACAAAGATCTCCAAGACACAGCTTTTTTTTAGGGTTGAAAGCCAAAAATGATGGGAACACTTGTATAATCTTTTAGCAACATGTTGCATCTTATAACCTTATCATTTGTTTCTATATGTGACATCTTCTCTGACAAGTAACAAATAACTATAGCTGTAAAATAAATGGAATACAAGTACAATATTTCCTTCTGAGATTTGGCATAATGGAAGTATTTCAGTTGTACTTAAGATACAATACTTGAGTAAATGTTCTTTGTCATTTAGCATCAAATCTGACTTACAGTTTTGAAATATGATTAAAACATGCATGTTGATATTTCACAGCATTCTTAATCAGAAAACTCATTTGCAATGAGCAACAAAGTGTCGAGATGCATGAGGAATATTTCAGAAAAACAAATTTGAAAAAAGAAAACCAAGTAGCTATACAAACAACTAATGATACAAACATGAAGAAGGCTGCAGCAGAAGGTTATACAACTTGTAGGAGTTAATCATTTACACTCACGCAGAGCTACACTGTCTGTCTATCTCCCTGCTCAGCACACACTCACACCCACATTGTCATCATACCGTATCTGACACGCTGACTGACTGACGGATTAGTTAATTACACAGAAGGCAACTCAAAAGGAGCGAGAGAAGAAAAAAAAAAATAGGCTAAATGATGTAAGGACACAAGTATTTCAAACATGCAAGGAAAAGCTCTAGTGCAATTTCTGAGGAATTTACAGTCAGAACCCAACCCTTTACTGTAGGAAGTTAGATGTTAGGTTTATTTAAAGTATCAGGTTCGAACTTGTCAGATGCTTTAGTAGCAGATGAACACTTTAGAGCAGAGAAATGAGGGAAATCTTCAGACTGTTTGTGCCCGGAGAGAAAAAAGCTGCCCAGACAGAGAGCCGGCATGACCCAGATATGACAGTCATTTCACTTTTTTTGCTCCTAAAATAGGCCACGATTTTCAATTACTGAATAATTCTTTGCGAAAGTTTGTGTTAAAATGAAATATTTTATGGAGCAGGTGTTGTACATGCAGTATAGTGTAGTTCAAGTAAAGGCAGATTGAGAGATTCATAGAGAGGCTGGATTGTATTTGCTTACGACTTAATGATACAGTAATCTTAGGATAATTTTAGAAACCAGACAAGTTGAAACAATAAAGTCATATAAGGTCAATATTGAGGATCACAGATTTACTGTGAGTTGTTCTTGGTAGATCTGTAATGATGAGTTGTTTAATCTGTTTGTAGATACATAAAAATAATCTGCAACAGCTTCTCAACTTGTGAAGTTTTGCTGCTTTTCTTTGTTTAACTTAACAGTAAACTGAACATTTTTAGGGTTTGGAGTCCTGGTCAGAGGAGACAAGCAACTTGTGGACATCACCTTGATGAAATTTAAAGAAAATTATAAACATATGAATCAATAATGAAAAATAATTGCTAAAGTTGTTGAAGTTAGAAGTTAGTTATATGGATACTTGAGGGTCAAAGTTCATTCTTGATCTTAGAAATATCTGAACTTAAAGTCCTCTTATAAGCTTCCTCAACAGTTGGAGTTCATTCGGTTGTCATGGACACAAAAAGGTTTATAAATATATATAATGTCAGTTTAAAGTAAACTGTTGTGATTACTGGCTAAGGTAGAATATTTAAAAAGAAAAGTTATATTAAAATATATGTGTATATAAATATATATACGAATGTATAAAAAAATGTGTTATACTAATGTTTAGGGCTGCCATTGGTCGGATTAATCAGTCGATTATTTTCTTAATTAATTGATTAGGTGAAAAAAGAAAAAAGAAAAATGTCATTATTTCCCAAAGCCCCCATGATGCAGCATAAAATGCCTTGTTTTGTCCCATTTGCTATCATAGAGGACTAAATAAACCAGTAAATATTGACATTTAAGAAGTTGGAACCAGAGAACCATTAATTGATTATCAAAATAGTTGGCATCTATCTATCTATCTATCTATCTATCTATCTATCTATCTATCTATCTATCTATCTATCTATCTTCAAACATACATCAAACATCCAGCTGTAGGAACATGGAGAACAACCCATTTTTTGAGTGGACCGAGCCTTTAAATGACCTGCAGTGTGAAACTCGGGCCAGTAGGCGGCAGTAAGTAAAAACATGAAAATCTCCTCAAAGGTCAAAGTTAACATCCGGTCCGGCGGTAAAGCGTGTGTGCAGTTTTTGTAGAGCAAACGTTATTGTGACGAAAAGACATCAAATCCGATTTACACCTTTCCATAAAATAATAATACTAAAGAAAAATGGTGAGTATAACGTACTTATGTTTGCTATCAACTCATTAGGCACTTTTTAAAATGTATTTGTCTTCGTTATCACCGCGCAATGATAGCAGGTTAGCTTGTTAGCATTAGCCACGTTAGCTTCTCATTCATAATCTCGACCGAATGAATGAAGTCCTCACATTTACGCACACAAGTAGTGTTATAAGTAACATGTACTTACTTAAACGGTACTTATGTGGATTTATTACCCCCCTCTTACGTGTATAAATGTAATTATGCTGCCTTTTGTTTGAGTTTGGCCCATTTTTTGTGCGGGGAACAACACACCAAACTTCATTTAGAAATCTTGCAATTCAGCTTGTAACGTTATGTGCTTAAATGCAAATAAAACGTGTTGTACTTTTTAACATTTGACTTGGCTCCACTTTAAGTCTCTAATGTTATCCGTAAAGCCTGTTACTGTTTGTGTTGTTTGGCCTGTGTGAAAGTAAGTGGAGGAGGAAGTGTTCAGATCCTTTAAGTAAAAGTACCAATTCAGCAGTGCAAAAATACGAAAATACTGCAGTATTTCAAGTAAAAGTGCTGCATGAAAAATCCTACTTGTGGTTTGGTCCCGCTGACTGATATATTATTATGTATGACATCATTAGATTATTAATACTGAAGCATCGGCGTTAGAGCAGCATGTTACTGTTGTAGCTGCTGGAGGTGGAGCTAGTTTCAACTACTTTATATACAATTTTTATATAGTTTAGAGGGAAAAATCACTATTTGGTGGAGCTGTTAACAACTCAAAGACGTCTGAAATGTGACCCCGACTATACATCCATCAAAGCACATCTATTCCTCAGATAGCAATGTGATCTATGAACTGTGAATTTAGAAACAAATGTTTAAAAGGGAAGAACTTTGCAGACAGCTGTTAAATGCATAGTTATGTAACTTAGCTAAAGTGTCTTAAGCAAATTTCATGTAATGTTTTCAACCGGTTTCATTTTGTTTGTCTGTAGAGTTTACCGCTGAACCCAAAGCCATTCCTGAACGGCCTGACAGGCAAGCCAGTGATGGTGAAACTGAAGTGGGGTATGGAGTACAAGGGCTACCTGGTGTCTGTGGATGGATACATGAACATGCAGGTAAGAGAGTAGTCATCATTAAACATTAAGTACCATACTTCTTGCATGTTCCAATAAAAATGTGCCTTTTTTTTCTCTCTGCTTTTATTAAGGAAGATTTTAGTAAAGTTGAATTTGTAATTTCCATTTGGCTTTGAGTTCAGTTAACTAGAGCTGCAACAGCTAGTTGATCAGCATTTGGGTGTTGCATCTTTGCACATGTGATTTTTTTATTTTCTGTGTCACATGATAGTTGATGTCATTGGATTTTAGACGAGACATTTGAAGATTTATAACAGCATTTTTCACGATTGTTCAGATATTTTATAGACAAAACATCAACAGCAATTTTTTTCAGCAGGATAATTGATGATGGAAATAATCATTAGTTGCAGCTCCACACTCAACACAGTCAGAATAACTTCCTTTACTAGATCAGCAAGGTTATCGGATAAAATCACAGACATAATTTTGTTTGAGGGATGATGCACTTGTGGATTTTCTTCTCACAGAGGCAGACAGACAACTTCTTTCTAGCTGTCCTTAATATAAAGAGCCTACTAGTGACTATGTTTTGTGTTAGTATGAACTGCTCAGTGTACATCCTGTTTTTTATCATTCCCAAACTGTGCCTCTTACCTCAGTGGAAACAAGTATCAACCTTCATATTTCTGGGGTTTATTTTTGTTGCTAAATGAGATTTAACGATGCAAACAGACCTTTTATCGGTAGCCTTTTGACTCTTCTATTATACATGTTTTCCTGACAGCTGGCGAACACAGAAGAATACGTGGATGGAGCGTTGGCGGGTCACCTTGGTGAGGTGCTTGTCAGGTATGTTGAACATCTGCTCATCTTCATTCCAAAACTAGATCAGTGTAGCTTTAACTTTTTACTAGTGCTGCAACGTAGATCGTCAGAAAATTAATCTGCAGTTATTCTGATAATCTAATAATCATTTTAGTCAAACGTTTGCTGGTTGCAGCTTCTCAAATGTGATGATTTGAAGCTTTTATGTGTCATGTATGATAGTAAACTATCATATTTTGGACTGTTAATAAACAAAACAAGACATTTGAAGACATTACTTTGGGCTCTGACAAGTTAAAACAGGCTTTTATAGACAAAACGATTAATCAAGAAAATAATAGGCAGACTTTTAAACTAGTATTCAACAAGATTATTTGAAATAAGATTTATGAGACCTGTCAAACAGCAGTGTAGACACACAGGTGCTGAAAATCAGATTTTGGCTGAATAATGCAGAGAAAGTGTTTTTTATGGCCTCTAGATTCTAGTTAACTACCTTAACTAACCTGAGGCAATAATTAACATTTGTTCAGAGAAATCAGTGGAGTTTTACCTTATAAATGCACTGTTCTTCTGTCTTTCTTTCTGAGAGTAAAGTCGTCTTTTCTCCCCCCCCCCACAGGTGCAATAATGTTTTGTACATCAGAGGTGTAGAAGAAGAGGAAGAGGACGGAGAAATGAGAGAGTGATGTTGGTTAAGAGGACTCGGCCCCGATGTTCTGTATGAGTGTGACTGTACCTTTGTAGTTTGAGTTAATGTGTGTTTGTGTTTTCACCATGTGAAACAAATGAACGCTTGGGGGTTTAGGTTATTTTTTCCAGCTTTTTTTGAGAAAGATTTTTTTTTTTACTGTACATGAGGCCAATGTAATGTTTTGATGTTATAATACAAAAACAATAAAATGATTATTGTACTCTTTCTTAAACCGGAGTGCTGTGGTTTTTGCTGTCTGACGGTAAAAAGATAAAGTAGAAATTGTAAATCCTGCTTTAATTATTACACTGAACAGTGTAACTACAGAGATAGACTCACAGTTTGAATGGTTTTCTCTCTGATGCCTGTGACAGGAGCACCGCCCCTCTTTGTGCACTTTAAACTCTGCTCTCCTGGATAAATATTTGCCTGTTTCCAAACCGCTAGTTAAAGCCAGTCAATCTGCAGCAACAGTCTCTGAAGAAACCGTGTTGGATGAATTTAAAATGTCCAGAAATTACAGACTACTGGTGAAGAACGCCAAACAGGTGGTTCTGATCTGCAACAATGGAGAGAAATACCTGACGAAGAATGGGATGCAAAGTCTTTGTGTGATTGAAAATGGGAGCGTTGTAATAGGGAGGTAAGAGAAAGTCATATATATACATGTGATGCAAACTTCAGGCATCTGAGAGTATTTCACATGTGACAGTCCTGATTAGTAGTGATAAGCAGAGGTTTATCAGGCTAAATCAACCAAAACTAGGCTTTAGTTAAATTAAGAAATGTGATGATCTGCAGAATTAATACTGTCACAGCTTTACTTGATCTGCAGGTTTGGGAGGTTTTGTTAAATAAAAAAAATGGAGGGAAAATTATTCTACTACAGCATTGATGTAGAGTAAACGCCCCCCCTGAGGCTGCAATGACTCATTACACACCAGAAAACTAAGTGAATGAAAAAATGAATTGAGACAACTTTGCTATTATGATTTCTTTTATCATTATCTGACAATTTTCTATTATTAAGTATCTTTAATGAGACATTATTTGAGTTCAGTGTCCATATTTCTGGGTTCACAGCTCTAATTTAATCACGTTTCACAAGTTTTATGTGCAATAGTGATAAAAAATCATCAAAAATATTACATAATTGTGATTCACGTAGGAAAAAAGTAATTATATAAATAAAATAATAATAGAATAATATAATGAAGCCATGACAGTGTCTATGAGTCAGAAAAGACTGGAGATATGCTGTTTACCTACATATCTGTTTGCATGCACACACAGACAACTTCTTACTGTTAGTGGGGGCGAGAATGTATGAATGTACAAAATCTATATTATTGAAATTGTTACTGTACAATAGTCATATTTTCAGATATACTTTAAAACTATCAGCAACAGCAGGTAGAGCTGGTTAGGAAACAACAGCCAATAACTGTCAGTGTGCCAGTTAACTGCTCAGTTGCATCAGTTAGGCTGATGATGTCACAGGCCTTTTGAACATCAACACCCGTTGCTCTCAGTGTCATGTAAAGTTCATGAGAAACAAGCCATCAAAAGCTTAAAAGTGTAAAATATGCTACTGTCTTTTTTATGTATTCTAAATAAAAGTTGAGTCTCCTGGTTGCAGGAAAATTACTCTTCTTATACCAGCTACCACTCTTGATATTTCCTGACCACTACTGAGGCAAAAAATGGAAAGTTTGGCCTGAGGAAAGGCCACGTTGTTACCTAAATCAGCGAGGTTTATCCTCTGTAAGGACATCTCAGACTCATCCTGTCAGGCTCAGTTCAGCTTTAATCAGTCTAAACTGTGCATCGTCAGGCTCAGCTGTACTTTAAAGTCAACCCTGACATTAGTGTGTTAATTAAATGAACTAATTTCTTCTGCCAGTGATGGGCTGATTAAAGCCGTGGGGCCTGCTGACACCATCAGGACTCAATATCCAGAAGCATCTTTTGATAAAGTGATCGATGCAACAGGAATGTGTGTCCTGCCTGGTGAGTATCACACCACACACAGGCTCAGTAGAATCTACATGCAAGTAGTAGTTTTGGACGCTTACATAATATTCCAATCAGTGTTTCACATTTAAAGAACGCTCTTCTTTCAGGATTGGTTGACGCCCACACCCATCCAGTCTGGGCTGGTGACAGGGTGCACGAATTTGCAATGAAGGTACATCATTATGACCGATATGTTTTGACTTCTACAACTGCATCTAAGTGATGAAACGCTTGTCACTCCTGCAGCTGGCAGGTGCCACCTACATGGACGTACACCGGGCCGGCGGAGGGATCCACTTCACGGTGGAGCACACCCGAGCTGCAGAGGCCTCAGAGCTGCTGGCCTCGCTGAGCAGCAGGTTGGTTCGGATGCAGCGGACGGGTACCACCCTGGTTGAGTGTAAGAGCGGCTACGGCCTGGAGCTGCAGACCGAGCTCAAGATGCTGGAGGTGATCGAGGAGGCCAGACGCACCCTGCCCATCAACATCTCCTCAACCTACTGTGGAGCCCATGCCGTGCCCAAGTATGGCCTTAAAAAATGATCTCATTTCACATCCTGAACGTTAATCTTCACTCTAATCTTTACTGTTTCTCTGCTTCCTATTCAGAGGGAAGACAGTTGCAGAGGCCACACAGGACATTCTGCAGGTTCAGCTGCCTCGGCTGAAAGAACGTATGTCTGCTGGGACTCTCAGAGTCGACAACATCGACGTTTTCTGTGAGCAGGGAGTGTTTGACCTCAGCTCTACGCGCTTGATCCTGCAGGCTGGCAAAGACATGGGTCTAAACATCAACTTCCATGGAGATGAGCTCCATCCTATGAACTCTGCTCAGGTTTTGTTTACTCTTGCATTTATTGATATTTTTGGTGATACACTTGGAGGCAGACAACTCCACACTAAACTGAAAAACCCCAAATGTCTCAGATACTGCTTTTCCTCCAAGACTATGATTCAACAGCAGCACAAAATACAGCCTCCAAAATGATTATAAAGCTGAGTCAACAGCTCTCTAAAAACTGTTTTAACAAAAAGGGAACATTATATATCACTCAGTGTGGTTGTGGAAAGGATTGCCTGGTATTTACACATCCAGCAGACATTAAGCAACAATATTTACTCTGTGTTGGTCTCTTGTTTGCACCAGAAAATAGTAAAAAAAAAGTCATCACAAGTTCTGAGTACAAATTGCTTTCACAGATATTCGATTTAAAATGGTATGAAATAGAGAAAAGCTGAATTTTTCACATTTGAGAAGCTGTAATCAGCCACTGTTTGGCATCTTTTCTTGATTAAGGTCTTTAGATTATAACTTATAACTAAGTTTATGGACTTTACTGCAATGTATTACAATAATTACCTTAAAAAAAGACTACTGCTTATTTGATTGTGAGCTTTGTTAACTTGTGTGTGTAGTTGGGAGCGGAGCTAGGAGCCTTAGCCATCAGTCACCTGGAGGAGGTCACAGATGAGGGGATTACTGCCATGGCAAAAGCAAAAACCGCTGCAGTCCTTCTACCAACTACAGCTTACATTCTGCGGTATTTTAACACACACATGCACGCTAATATTCCCACACACTAAGCCTTTACGGCTGTGAGGTGTCTAGTGATATGTGTGTGTGTGTCCAGGCTGCCCCAGCCCCGGGCCAGAGACATGTTGGAATCTGGAGTAATTGTTGCCCTCGGCAGTGACTTCAACCCCAACGCCTACTGCTGCTCCATGGTGAGTGCAACAGGAGAGGTGTGAGGTGTCAAGAAACACGTCTCTATCCTCGGTTTATGCGCTTCCCATCTCTTTAACTTGTGTCCTTCCCCAGCCAATGGTCATGCACCTGGCCTGTGTCAATATGAGGATGTCCATGCCAGAGGCTTTGGCGGCTGCCACCATCAATGCAGCCTACGCCCTCGGGCGCTCCCACACACATGGCTCCCTGGAGGTCAACAAACATGGAGACCTGCTGGTCCTCAACGCCACACGGTAAATCAACCACGACAGAAAAAGATGTCAATGGTCATATTTACACACAGAAAAATAATCTGTCATTTGTTCAAAGATTTGATGTCTTTATTGTCTTGTTTTTAGTATAAGTTGAACACAGATATGATTTGTGTTTAGTTGTCAGCTACAATTTTAAGTCTTATCAAGGAAAACCACCAGAGAACCATGCAGAGTTTAATGTTCAAGATAAAAAAAATATTCCTAATATTTTGCCCCCTTTGTGTAGGGTGAAGTTAAGTAATGTGGGACATCAGGTAAAATGGGACAAATAAGATTTTACATCTTGGGCTCATCAAACATGGTATTGTGTTGTTGCTACAAATGTCCCTTACATGAAGCAATCATTTTGATTGGTCTGAGATAACTAAGATCAGCAGAGCAAATATTAAAAAAAATCACTGGTCCCAGAATTTGCAAGGTGAGACATGCAGCATATTGATTTTCTCTTTTTGGTAATAAGAGTATAACATAGTATAGTATAACACCAAAAATAGTTGTGGGATGTTGCATTTTATTAACTGTTTGACTTATAATCAAAAAAATTTCACAATACACTTTACTTTTTATGGGAAAGGGTTTTGAGTGACTGTCCCATTTTACCTGAATGCAATCAGGTGAAATGGTAAAATAAGCTAAAATGGGACATTTTTCTGAAGTGAAACTGGCATGTTTCTGGGTACCAGGTTCAAACATGAAACACAATTGTTCTTCAGTTAAGCGCAATTGTTTGGTGTCCTTTTTAACCATCAATGACTGTCCCATTTTACCTTACCAGCTGTCCCATTTCACTTGAACATGTCATTGGAGTGAGGTAGGGGCTCCTGATGTGTTTGAAGGTCCAAAGTTTCTAAAGTATTTTACTTGGCAACATATTTTCTTTATAGAAATATAACAGAGATCCACAACAAGTTCTTAAAGTAACACTTAAGGTAGTCTTCAGGATTTTAGATGGTTTTTGTGGTAATCCACCACAAAGTGTCCCAACTTACCTGACTTCACCTTATATTAATGGGGTGGACAAAATATTTGGAACATTTTTTAAATATAATGCACTCCAGTACACCATCACCACCCACTACGGCCTCAATAATAAACATAAAGTGAAATTATCACCTTTTTGAAAATGAAAATGTATAAGCTTCATAAGACTAGAATCTATGGCAGAGCTGTTGTATTGGATTGCATTTGATTTAAACAGATGTCCCTAATAAAGTGCTCAGTGAGTGTACATTTAGCTCCTGCAAAGAGGAATAGTTAAAGCTGCACATTCAGTTTGACCTGAGTGCACTTCAGTAAACATCCAGTAGAGGGCTTCAAATACCTCAAACTAAAAAGAGCAGTCGGTGAGACCACTGAGATCTCTGTGTGGGTCAAACTTCAAGAATTTGATATTACATTACAACACATGAATCTGGAGGAGAGTAATATTAAGAAGATCAAAGTCTAAGACTGAGCCTATGAGAGGCCATTTATCTAAAACTGTCTGTGTGATTTAACTGTGAAGTGGTTCCAAAATAGATCATTTCCTCTTTTGATCTCTCATCTCAAGGAAAGTTTTTGAGACTCAAAGTTCATTTGGCCATAAATCGCAGCTTTGCAGAGATCCGGCTGTGTAAACTTATCTGTTTATTAAACCTTTACAAATAGTTTACTTCCTTATTACTAGGAAATGTGCAGGTTTTCCAGTCAGGCTGAACAACAACAACACATTCCTAGTGACAGCAGAAACAGCAAACGGTGCAAAATACGTGGGATGTTTTATTAGCTGTTATTTTTGAATGTTCCAAAAATATGAAGAGGTTGCACATCTCAAATGTACAAGTCAAGGAGGACAAAATACTAACATTTAACTTGTTTATTTGGCTCACATCACAATAGAAAAAGCCAAATAAACAAGTGAAGTGTTATTTTGTCCTCCTTGACTCGGATATTTGAGACGTGCAGCCTTTTTATATTTTTTGGAACATGATCACTGGATTTTGGGTTTAGCCCTCCACTGAGAATCCCATTGTTGAAGCATAACCTCCTTTTCTAATTCTGTTTTAATAAGATGTTTGGACCTCTAAAATGAAAATGTAATGAAGTCCTCTCAATATGGCTTTAATTGCTGAATGAACTGAGTCTTGTGTTGTTGCTTTCTCAGCGTAGACGAATCTAATAAACCTGCTAAAAACCGAGTTGAACTAAAACTAAAGTATAATTATGTTTGTGTCTGAACCACAGTATCGGCTTGTACAGGGGTTTTTTTTATGTGTCAGACACTAATATTTATTCGTTATACAACTGCATACCTCACATGTTTATATGTTGTATTAGTGTGTGGAACAAACGTTGTCCTCTGGTTACTTCACTGCAGATGGGAGCATCTGATCTATCAGCTGGGAGGACATCAGGAGCTCATCCGTTATGTCGTCATCAAAGGCAACGTTGTCTACGATAACGACAAAACTGTGGACTTATAACCAGGGGAAAAAAGAACGTTCTGCCTATAAATCGATGCGCTGAGGCCGACGAATCAATGTTACTATCTTTACAGTATTAATGAATTGTCCACAGAGCAGTGTTTTTTAGATAAAACATCATGTTTGATGTCTCCCTATCCATGTATCGCTGTTACTGTGATGGATAACAGAACTTAGGTCAACTTATTCATGGACTTTACATAAGAGGAATTTCATTATCAGCACAGAAGCAGGTTAAATATTTGGCACCTCAGATGATCAAAGAGTTTATTGATTGCAGTGATCTGACCTAGAATATATGTAACGTTGCAATGACCTGACGCTCACCCTGCTTTTATCTGTGTGACTGAAGAGTGTCTGTGGTGAAAGCAGATAACAGAAACTACAGAATAAAGATTAATGAAGCAAAAGAAAACAGCAGTAATGAAGTCAATGAGTCAGTAATACTCGTTTTCAGCACTATCACCTGAAACAAAACGTTATCAATTAACCATTCACACACGTGTGAAGAGTGCTCTCTGCTTTTATTGAACACGTTGACACACACACACATGCTCCGTTTTTATCTAAATGGATCCACAGGCATAGCTTAACCAGCCAGATACTGACAGAGACCAATACTTACCAAATATTTTACATAAAAACACTCATTATATAATGTGATTTAAAAAAAAAAAAAGCTGACGATAAGAAAAACTAGTTTAAATGCTATTCACAACAATAAATGGGTGCATAGATAAAAGGTTGTAGTGGCACACACGGCTAACTGGCTTGTTTTTATTATAAACAACAGATGAAGGTAACAGATATGATGTTTTCTGGGACTTTTATGTCACCAGGATTGACTGAAATCCTGTCAGGCTTCGTACTTCTTCCCTGCTCGGTGGATCTGTTGGTAAAGCGTCATGGAGAAAGCCATACCAAGGAGCTGGAAGACCAAAACCACACTTGGTCAAAATATATCATCATCATCATGATCTAGTAGCTGTTTGAGAGTTTGAATGTAAGCACCACGTAAAGAGTTGTTTACCTGTATGACCAACACACACATAGCGATGGTTCCCAGAAGGTGTTTGTTGTCATCCAGCCATTCCTCTACTTTCTCATAGCAACCCTGGAAACAAACAACAACAGTATTTAGCAAAGGAGAAAGAAAAGCAGATTAGAGGAATCCAGTTTGAAACCCAATCAAAAGGTTTAACTGGGAATGTAAAGACTTTTTTAAATGCTGAATAAAATCACAAATACATTTAAAGAAATTGATCTGTGACATCCTTGTTTTATATCTTGTCTACTGTGGTGTGTTTTTAGTTTAATTTCACTGCTGATGAGGTCTGATAGGGACATGAAACTCCTTTAGTAACAAATTCACACACATGTAGAAAAGATGCAGGTTATGGTATTTATAATAATGTATCAAATGAAATGATTGTAGTGATGAACCTACAGAGAATTATCAGCGACTCTGCAGCTTCCCTCGGCTTTACGGAGCTTTACAGTGAGTTTCAGCTCATTGTTTATCTGTTTGGCTGCAACTTTACTGTTCTGGTTCACTCTCAGCGCTCTCATAGTGTCATTTTCGGCCCCAGCAGGCAGCTGTTTTCAGAGAAAAAGCTCTAAAAACCAACTGTACACGTCCTGCTGAGGACCAAACAGCAACACAGTTAGCTGCAGACTAGCTGGTGAACATAGTGGAGCATTTAGCAGCTAAAGAGCCAGATATTTCCCTCAGGAGTTGGTGGAGAGCAGAAACAGAGCTAAAAGAGAGTGAATGCATTATGCATTGATGTTTATGCAGAAATTTTAATGTAGCTGGTCGAGGTGGGGATCATTTTAATTACTTTTTATAGTGTTGTTTAGTTTTATTTAGAGCAATGGAATGTAATTGGTGACTACAGTATAGCTGCCAAATAATCTTAGTGGAGTAAAAAGTGCAGTATTTCATCTTATGGAGCCCTTCCAAAGTCTTTATCTTGTGTGCACAAGATATGGAACTTGTGATAAATAATATTTCCATCTGGCATGTATTGGAGTAGAAGTATAAAGTGGTAGAAAGTGGAAATACCCCGGTAAAGTACTTAATAAATGTAATTAGTTACTTTTCATCACTGCCAACATTCCCACCAAGAATGATTTTATCAACTTGACAAAATCAGTTGTTGGTCATAAGAATGCTAATAATGTACTGGAGCTGAGTGAGAGGTTAAATTGCTTTTTCTTGTTGAAATTTGATAAGAAATGTCGTAGTTTGCCAGTTTTGAGACTTAATGACTACACCCACACACACACACACACACACACACACTGACCCGTGTCCAGAAGGCGTTGGAGGCATTTCGTCCGCAGCCCTCATAAAACTGCTGGCAGCAGAGGTCGGGAACCACGTTGACTTGCAGGGCAGTGTACCAGTCACTGTGGCTCATCACTCCACAACACTTCCACTGGTGCACAGGCAGGAGAGGAAAACAAAGTCAGTAATTAATAATAATGATAATAATGAGAACTTTATTTACCTGTAAAGAGCTTATAAAGCTTATAAAGCACTGGCAAGACTAAAAACAAGAGTGCATACACTTAAAAAGAAGAAAACTGGATAGAAATAACTACATAAAACACAATATAAAACAGCTAGAGAACTTTTTTTTATTCTTAAAACATCTCAGGACTTAAAATATACCTCCATAATTTCCAAAACTAAACATAACCTTTGCTATGTTGTGGTATGTGTGTGTAAAACATACTCCTCCCTGTATGGTGTCCCACGCATCCTTCAGACCAGCGTTGTTATCCGTGTTGTACAGCACCAGCCCTTCTTTCAGGTCCCGTCTGGCATTTTCGTTCACCTGCGAGGACAGAGGTGAAGAGGTGGATCACAGGACGTGTAGACACACTCGTCTATAACGCTCATTAATAAACATAAACGTTCCTACCTTGTCGGTGTAGACAAAGAACAGGATGAGGAGGATGAGTTCGGCCAACAGGATGATCAACAGAACGATGAAAAACTGAATAAAATCACAAGAAAAAGTAGAAAAGTTCAGTTAAACATGGCCAGAAACATGCATGATATACTGATGTTGCATTTAAGTCAATGAAAAATATGGGAAATATGAGCTCCTTACTCAAAAAGACACTTCATTTTAGCTTTTTGGGGTAAATCACAAAAAATAAACATGAAGGTTTGGTGGAGGATTCTCACTTTTCTGATATCAGCGCCACAAAAAAGCCAAAATAAATTAATTAATTTAGAACGTCAGGTTGTTACAAAAGTTATAATTCCCATGCACCCTGAACACAACCTCATTTAAGTACTCTGATACAGAAACCAGCACACCAGTGACACTTGATGGGTACTGTATTATACTCACGCTCAGCAGCAGGCACTTGTTCTCCTTGATTGCACCCAGGCAACCCAGGAAGCCCGTCACCATGACAACGGTGCCGAGGGTGATGATGAGGTTGGCGGCGGAGAGCGACGGGAAGGAGGGCGACAGCGTGGCAAAGCTGCCCTGGGAAACCGACAGCCACACACCGACACCCAACAATCCACACCCGCCCAGCTAGAAAGGCACACAGGAAATTAAGCAACTTCCTGCCGATTTAATGATAACTGAGCGCTTTAATTGGCATACTGATCTTTCTGCTGATTCATTGTAACATCAAAAGTACATTTTTCTGAGTCAGTGTGCGTGGAGCTGATATGTTATAATTACCCAAAAGAGCAGGTTGAAGAGGAAGAGCATGTATTTAACGCAGCAGATGCAGCCGCGAGCCATGATTGAATCGACAGGCGCTGCAAAAAATGATAAGGGAAGAGAAATGACAATATTTTTAAGAAAAAACTGGACTAAGATTGAGTTTTATAACATCAAATTATCTACTGGATGATGTTTGGTTGTTCCATGATCACAAACCGGACATTAGAGCTCACCAACCATCTTTATCTCCCCTTTATATCACAGTAACTGTAAACATTTTGTTCTCCCTGGAGACTCATACTGCAGCCACACCAGAAGGAGATAGACTCACCACTTCAACACGCAGATGAACCGAGAAGCTCGAGTGGTGAACCTGCAACAGGAAGTGGACAATAACATTTATACGATACTGTATTTTGTAAACAAGTTATCATTGAAAACGATGTCTTAGGTTTACAGGAAAAACTCAACTGACTGTTATTGTTGTTTCAAGATTAACACAACTGCACAGAGATTATTCATGTTCAGGGTCATTTTTTAAGAAGAAAATTTCCAAATTCTCTGATTCCAGCTTCTTAAATGTGAATATTATCTGGTTTTGTTTAGTCTTTTATGACAGTAAACTGAATATATTTGGGTTGTGGATAAAAGAAGACATTTGAAGACGTCATCTTGGCTTGTGGGGAAACAGTGATCGACTTTTTTCACCATTTTATGATATTTTATAGACCAAAAAATTGATCGATTAATCGAGAAAATAATCGTTAGTTGCAGCCCTACTTGAAAGATACTGTACCAAAATCAGATAATGACCAATATTCATTTATTATATATACACACACAACATTTTTAAACAGACAAGTATCTCTTAAAAATCGTTTTTCTTTTAAGAATTGTGATCGACATATATAGGACACATAATCTTTTAAGTGTTGGTGGCCTGAAACACTGTTTCTACATGATCTCAAACATATATTTCATATTTGTTGACTGTAATTTCTTGTAACTTAACAGCCAACATATATACAGATAAATATATATCTGCAATTAGCTAATTAGATTAGTTGATAAACAGCAACTGTTTTGGTAACTGAATCATCTTTTTAATCATTTTTGTAAGCAAAATATTTGCTGGTTCCAGCTTCTCAAATGTGAGGTTCTTATGGTTTTCTTTGTCTTCTGTGATGGCAAACTGAATACATGTAGATACTGGACGTTTGTAGTCATCACCTCGGGCTTGGGACTATTTTCTGACATTTTATGTCATCAACAATTATTCAATTAATCACAGAAATATTTAGCAGATTAATTGGTAACTAAAATAGTCATTAGTTACAGCCCTAAGCTAATAACAACTGATATAAGTGTGCCATAAAGCAAAACACTTTGCTAAGACAAGTACTTTAGCTCAGATTATTATTATCAGTGATGGAAGAAGTATTTAGATCCTTCACTTAAGTAAAAGTACCAAAACAGCAATGTAAAAATACTCCATTACAAGTAAAAGTCCTGCATGAAAAATCTTACGTCAGTAAAAGTACATAAGTATTATGAGCTTGACGTAGTTAAAGTATTGCAGTAAAAGTGGAGGTTTGGTCCCTCTGACTGATATATTATTATATATGACATCATTAGATTATTAATACTGAAGCATCAGTGTTAGAGCAGCATGTTACTGTTGTAGCTGCTGGAGGTGGAGCTAGTTTCAACTACTTTATATACAGTTAGCTAGTTTAGTCCAGTGGTTCCCAACCTAGGGATCAGGCCCCTCCAAAGGGTCAGCAGATAAATCTGAGGGGTCATGAGGTGATTAATGGGAGAGGAAAGAAGAAAAAACAAAGTTCTGATACACAAATCTGTTTTCAGTTTTTGGACTTTTTCTCTAATCTTTGATTTTTGGTGAAATATTGGATCATTTGAACATTTATTGAAATGAAAGCATGTGAGAAGTTAAGAGGGAAAAATCACTATTTGGTGGAGCTGTTAACAACTCATAGACATCTGAAATGTGACCCCGACTACACACTGCTTTTTGTAAGATGTCAAAAGCCCAAAAAGGTTGGAAACCACTGGTTTCATCTTTAACAATGTGTTGTATTTTAAAAGCTTGTTATATTATCCATTATGTCAAATCTTCATCTGAAAAATAACTAAAGCTGTCAAATAAATGTAGTGGGGTAGAAAGTACAATATTTCCCTCTGAAATGTAGTGAAGTGGAAGTATAAAGTAGCATTAAATAGAAATACTCAAGTAAAGTACAATTACTTCAAAATTGCACTTAAATACAGTACTTGAGTAAATGTACTTAATAAGTTTCCACCTCTGATTATTATTATTACAGTGATTATAATTATTACAGTGATTATAATTACCACAGTATTATTACTACAGTATTATTATTACTACAGTATTATTACTACAGTGTCCTCCATCTCCATCTCGTCTCGACGTGACGTCACTGGATTGAACTTCAGTCTGCGGTTTTCCAAAAGTTTGCACTAAAAAACTGACAAAATAAGCAGTCGCAGGCTTACTAAAACAACTAATATTATACTTTCACGATAACCAAACACGAATATCTTTGCCTACGGACAATGAAAACACTTCCTCGCTGCTCAGGCCGTCATTGTTTTCATGCCCATGCCCTCGAAAACGAGACAAGAGAAGGGGGGAAAGAAAAAAGAGGGATAGTTTCCTACCGTAGGCTACAAACTGGAGCTCATCGTCCCGCTTAATGTCTCAAGTTTCTGCCGCAGGAGCTTTCACATGCCTCCCCTTCACAGCATCACCCGGTATGAAAATATAAACCCGACGTTTGCAAGCTATGAACTCGGCTTTTAAGTTTCGACGATGGTTGGAGAAGAGGAGGGTAGTTTCTTTACAGAGGGCGGAGCTCAGCGGAGGACGAAGCCGACCTGGAGGCGTGACTGTCGGTGGGGTAGAGAGGGACCCACCGGCCAGCGACCCTGGTTGTGAAAGTCGGATCTTTAAAAAATAGCAGAGCTGGAGAGTAACTAAGTACATTTACTCAAGCAAGTACTTAAGTACAACTTTGGTCTTGGTGCTACTTTATACTTCCACTTCACTACATTTCAGAGGGAAATATTGTACTTTCTACTCCACTACATTTATTTGACAGCTTTAGTTAGTTTTCACATGAAGATTTGACACAATGGATAATATAACAAGCTTTTAAAATACAACACATTGTTAAAGATGAAACCAGTGGTTTCCAACCTTTTTGGCTTTTGACGTCTTACAAAAAGCAGTGTGTAGTCGGGGTCACATTTCACATGTCTATGAGTTGTTAACAGCTCCACTAAATAGTGATTTTTCCCTCTAAACTTCTCACATGGTTTCATTTCAATAAATGTTCAAATGATCCAATATTTCAGCAAAAATCCAATATTAGAGAAAAAGTCCAAAAACAGGAAACAGATTTGTGTATCATTTGTTTTTCTTCTTTCCTCTCCCATTAATCATCTCATGACCCCTCAGATTTATCTGGTGACCCTTTGGAGGACCCGACCTTCCCAGCAACATGGTGCTCTAACACTGATGCTTCAGTATTAATAATCTAATGATGTCATATATAATAATATATCAGTCATAGGGACCAAACCACTACTTTTACTGCAATACTTTAATTACATCAAACTGCTAATACTTATGTACTTTTTTTGAAGTAAAGTATCTAAATTCTTCTTCCACCTCTGAAAAATAGGTCACATGTTTGTTGTTTTTGCCTGAACCAATCTGAGGAAGTCTCCCCTGGTCCAAACCAAACAACAAGGCCAGATCAACAATGGGGCCCCAAGGCAAAAACGAGCTTTGGGGCCTCCGCTGACCACCATTCCTTGCTGTTCATCCTGTACTTTGTCGCCTTTAAGTGCCCATCATTAACAAAATTCTACCTACCAAACACTAGCCTTCTAGTTTTAATATGCAGGAATAGCTTATAGCTGGCTGCAGGTTTGCCACATGTCAAATTTTCACAGTTTTTTTGTGATTATTGCGGCCAAAAAGCTTGATTTTTCATTTTGAAATATGACAATAGGTACAAATCACAAGCGATCTGTTGATTTGACTTTTCATACAGAAAATTGTGGTAATTTAGCAAAACTGCAAGCTCTTGCAAATAATGCAGAGATTTCTTGAATTTGCATTAATTACTGAAATCGCATTTTCCTGGAGGGACTGATTAGTTTGTGGTATGACTGTGTTCGATTAAACACGTTTGTTTACGAATATGAACCACTTAGTAGCAATAAACTAAAATAAGCATCTAAAAACTAGCTGTTACACTGATGTATGACCTCTGTATAAGACAGGGCCTCGACATTAATCACAACCTTGTTGATTGCTACTTCTCAACCAAATTTGTGTTAACTTATAGGAATATTTCAACACTTTGGTAAATAAACTGACTATTTAGAGGTTAGAGGTGTTGGTAGGCAGACTTTTTAACCTTTTGACAGAGCCAAGCTAGCCGTTTGCTCCTTCTTCCACTGTACACTAAGCTAAGATGAACTAAATATGAGAGTGGCATTGATCCTCTAATGTAGCTTAACTCTTGACTAAAGTGTAGTTCCCAAAATGTCAACACATTGAAGGGCTTTAATAATAATGATAATAATAATAGTACATTTTATTTATAGAGCACTTTTCAAGGTACTCAAAGACTTTAGAGGCCCCTTGGACAGTTGTTATGTTTTGACAAGGTGTAAATTTATTGTAATGAATGGTATGGCACCTCGAATGCTGTTACTCTTCTAATTTTGAACTTTTAAACCATGAAGATTTCATGCATTCACCTGTGATGTCTTTGCAGTATGAAGACAGTATTCACTTCCCAGTCCTGCTTCAGGAACACGCAACATGCTAAAGAGGTTAAAGGTGAAAACCCTTTCAAGTCTGCAAGCATGAATTCTCTTACGACACATCAAACTCTCACTCATTCAAGAAAGGCTGGTGTCACACCTGACCTTCTCTCAAGACTCCATCCCCCTTTTATTAGGCAGGTAATGGGTCTGGATCCACCAGGAGCCTCTTAACCTTCACAAGCTCTGTTTTACTTCATTATTATATTACCCTGCTAAAACATTTTCTAGGTTTTAATGAGATTTCTGATTCAAAAGAAAGAACAACACATTTCTGACCTTGTAAAATATCCTATTAATTTACACACTTTCACTATATGCGCAATAACTTTTATAATTTAGGCTGTTTGATCTACAGATTGGCAACTGGTTTGTAACACAGAACTTGATTTGTGTGCAGTCTGACGTAAGTTTTTGATGATTATTTTGAAGACAGTATATCACATAGGGTCCTGCTTTTAATTAATGTGTCAGTATTTATTATTTTTGTGTTTTGCTGTGATTGGTGGACAGTCCTCTTATCTCTGCTGTCTGTATTTTGTTGTTTTGTTACATTATGATTCTCTAAGCCACATTTCCAAGATAACACAGCCTCTATATCTGTCACACCTGCGTTTTATAAGACCTCTAATCATGTACACACAAATCCCAAAGCCAAACAGGATTTTAATAAAGGTTCATCATTATAACATTGATATAAATACACGACTCTGAACAGAAAACCTCAAATAAAAGTACAAAATATACAAAAAACATTAAAAGCATGTTTCTCTTTCAGTTGCCTGCCTTATAGCATCCATGGCATTAAAGCAGGAGTGTGTTTCCTGTGTATTCTAGGGTCGAGGAGTAAAAGCCGTTGTCCAGTTTTTGCCAGCATCCTAGTGGCGACCAGTCTCCAGTGAAAACTGGGACCTGGTTGGTGGGGTGAGGGGGGGGGGATCAAAGGACATATAAGGAGGTGGACAGTGATACCATCACTGACTGACTGTTCCTCCATTATTGAACTCTGTCGCTCTTTCTCTCTGTTGGTATCTGTTTTATCCCAGAACCCATCGATCAGACTGGGAGGAGTTCAGCTGCACTGACTCGCTTCTCTCTCCGTCCTCGTGCTGAAAGATACAGAGATTAAAGATGTTATTTGGAATATCTGTTACTGTACAACAAAATATACATGTTTGACAGTGTTAACAAAGATTGGGAAGGTAAAAATGGTTGTGGTTTTCTTGATAATTTGGACTTTTTTTGTATGATTTGGGCGATTTCCCCCATTGAAAGATCAGGCTTCATTCCAATAAACTGGCCCCTCTGATTATGATGGAGACTGGCAGTTTCAGCGCACCTGACACGCAATGATGGGCAAGTGATGACCGACAAAACCAAATGACATATAACATGTAAGTAAAGACGTTTAATGTAAGGTAACCCAAAAGACTCAGTGGAGATATTTTTTTCCACATTGTAATAGCGTTTTTGGTCTTACGTAAATGTGGTACAAGCATGTTTTAGGATTATTTTCATACTGTAAAACTGTAATCAGGAAAAAATGAAGAAAAATAATTGGCTACTTTTAAGTCGGGTTTGAAAGTCTGATTTGTAGGTCAAATCTCACAACAGTTCCTTAGAGTGTCATAAAAGTGACATATTGCAAGTACTATATCTTATTATCATTAACATGCAGATAGGATGGCTGTAGATTACACTACAATAAATTAGCAACTTTACATATAATTTACTTTATAATTGAGACCTTATTCTTATTTTATTAAAAGTTAAATTAAAATTTACATGTTCTTAATGTGCAGGACCTTTCTCTCACAGTATGTGGTCCATATTAACATTTGTTTCTCCATTGATCTGCATTTTTAAGGAATTTTCTGCATTCTTGCTGCTTATTATTAATGTAATTGTATGTGAATTTTGCATTTTTCTCTTAATTTACATTCAGTGAGCACTTTATTAGGAACGCCTTTGCAATCTAATGCAACCCAATACAACAGCTCTGCCATAAATTCTACATTGACGAAGCTCATACATTTCATTTCAAGCAGCAGCACATTTCAAGCTCATACACGTTTTTGTTCATCTAATGTTGTGTATTTCAAGCTCTGCATGGGAGGTTTGTGAGGACAAGGCCAGTGTGAGTCAAGCTTGAACAGATTTGTTCTGGAGCAGCACATGATTAGAGCCACACAGACTGTTTTAAAACGCTGTAAAACCTTGACTGAAATGATTTCATGTGATTCCAGTCAGCTCCTTTCAAGATTTTTTTTTTTTTTACAATCTAATGGTAATTTCTTAATAAAAGTGCCTAGAAAACTGAAGGCGTAAAGCTAGGTGGCTAAATGACTTGTTAAGACAGGTATGCTTTAGTTATGAGCTACACAAGTCAAATTATAACTTACATCTGGATGTAGAAAGTGAATCTAAGAGACACTGAACACATAAAGTGAAATAAAGTTATTGGAGGGAGCAGGCAGTACATGCTCAGCTCAGTCAACCTTCTTAAATAAAGTTTAAAGTAAAATAAAAAATACACACTTTGTTGGCGATAGCTCGGAGCTTTCCCAGCAGGGAGGGTTTCTGGGTGTAGACCACGTCATCGTCAGGCTCCTCTCCTTCAGCCAGAGCACAGCTGTCTGCAGCTGGCAGCTCACACTCCTTGTTGGCAGACATCACCAGACGAGAGTACTTGTACTCCAGCCTGGCCGCAATTCACAGAGAAAACGTCATCGTGAGGCAGCATATTATTATTTGGCACAGACAGCTTTTAGTGTGGGTGTTCGAGGGATACAGATACAGATATTTTTGGACTGATATTTTGTGAAAGTATCTAATGAGCTTAATCCAAGAATTAAATTTTTATTTTTCTGTAGTCACAATTAAACCAGTGGTTCCCAACTTGGGTGTCAGGACACCAGAAATGGTCGTAAGATATGTCTGAGGGGGTCATAAGATTATTTGTGTTACAAAAAATTATGTTTATTATTTTCAAACTTTTCTCTAATTTGTGCTTTTTGTGAAATACTGGAAATTTTCAGTTCCTAAGGCAACTACAATGCCTTCAAATGAGACAATATATGAAGTAAAAACAACTTTTCAGTTGCTCATACTGTAACTCAAGTTATGAGACGGCCATAAAAGTGCCACAAATAGACTTTAATTTGTCGCCAGCCAAAAAGCTCATAACCAAGTGACACTAAAACTGTCTATTAAAACCCAGGATTATATAAATGGGGTTACTACTAGTGCTTTTATGGGCTTTAGGCCTCATTCATACTTTTTTCATTTGCATGTACAGTGGTAACCAGCAAAAACAGTGTAAAAACATGCCTGACAATGTTTAACATCTGGAAATTGAAAATATTATTATCCTTTACTGTCACTGACAATCATCTGCTGACATCTCTACCTTTAAGTAACAATTTAAGCTGATCTTAATGACTATGTTGAGCTGGGATGAGATACAACAGGTGTTAGTGTGTCCTTGTTGTCTGATGCCTCTTACCTCTTGTTTTTCTTCCAGAAATAGCAGGTGAGGGAGATGAGCAGCACAGCCACGAAGGCTCCGCCGCCAACCCCGACCTTCAGCCACAGAGCGATGGCCTCACAAGGGGAGGAGCTTCTAGCAGGCAACGATACACCTTTGGTGCACAATTTTGGCTCGTTCCACATGTACAGAGTTTCCTGGACAGACAGGAGTGAGATACACAGAAAATTTCCACATTTTTCTATTCAAGCACAGAGTAGCTGCATGAATTAAATTAAACTGACAGATGTCTGATGTTTATTTTTTTTTATTTCTATCCTGATTAAGTTATTTGGTCCACATGAGAGGGAAAATCTTGCAGTGTAATGTAGAAAGACAATTTAGTGTACTTTTAATCAATAAACCTGTGATTTGAACTTGTGAATGAGTTCAGATGTGACTTTTGTTGGTCACGTTTTATCTTTCATTAAGCATCCAGATGTGTTTTAATTTGTCTTGTGAGGAAATTCCCATACCTGCATGAACTGACTGATGCAGTTAATAATTAACTTTCATTCAGTTAAGCTAAAACATTTACACGATGACTTGGCAAAAAAAGAAAAAATCAAAATGGTACTTTTGGATTCAATTTGGGGTTAATTTCACATTATTGAATCAGAATCCAGCCAGGACTCAGTTGATTGATTACTTACTTTATTTAAATTACTCTTTTAATAAATGTGACAAAGTTTTAATAAATTAGGTACTGTAGATTATATATTTGCTATTTAGCTAAGTGACTACCTGAGTGTTTTGTACACACTTTAATAATGAAAAAAAGAGTGTAGACATCATCAATTTACAATTTCAAAGAGGTTTAGTGTGCTCGATGAACTGGAAACCCTTGTTGGATTTGTTTTAGATTAGGATAATGTTAGAGAATTAATGCAGGTCTCAAGTATTGTAATACAAATTTATGTGTGAAAGAGTGAATCACTTTGTGTCCATAGTGATTTATTTCTGTCAGAAATGTGACAAAAAGCAACTGTAGTGTCTTTTGTCCCCTTGAGACAAATCATGTCAGGAGTTCAATAGTAGAACTGTTAATCTGGAGCTAATGAGGTATGAGGCGTGTGAGTCGTGTGTGTGTATGTGTTACCTGGACGCCTCCCTTGCATGCTCCCTCTATCTGGTGGTAGTCATCCTCAGTGCATTGCGGACAGGCGCTGGCGGTCTCCCACAGGAAGTGGAACGTACACCCATCACATGTTCCTGCAGGACAGGAGCTGCACAAACACACGCATGCGTTCACACATTTTTTTTTTATATTCTTATATTATTAGTTTTTTTAATGTACTGATACATCATATAACTGTAGTTCTTCATACTGCAAGTATTTTCATATTCACATGCTTTGATATGGTGTATATTTGCATATCAAACCCATTCACATGTTTTTCATTATGTTTTACTACTGACATTTTATGCAGTCTGCGTATGTGCGAAACACATTCGTATTTCTATTCATATTATATTGTGGGTTGTATTCTGTTCACACTCATAATAATGAATCAACAAAAAATTAAAAAACTGAAAGAATTTGAAAGTCTTGCACTAAATGACGCACACACACATACTCTATACAGAACATTATCACCCACCTGGGCACAGAGAGCTCTCCACGTTCAGACTTCTGTGTGTTACAGCGAACAATGATGACCGAACTCCGACCCTGATCACAGGAAGCTGTTGCCTGTGTTGACCTGAAAGAAATTTGAGATCACAGTTAGGACTGAAATACTACAAAAACATAGACTAACTCTCTGACTTTTATACTGTACCTGTAGAAGAAGTTGATGTCTGGAACATTCTTTGAGTCTTCTGGGAAAAGTTCTGGTTTAGCGTTCATGCCGTCGAGGACGGTGTCTGCTGTTACTCCTGGAAAATAAAAACAAAAGACAGACATGTCAAAGCCGTTATGATCAGCTGATGGTCAAACAGCCACGACGTCTTACCGACGAAAGTGTCTGCGAGGCTGATGGACTGGGAGGAAATGGCCATCCTGAAACCCCGCCCATCTGCCGGGATGATGGTTGATTGACAGATGAAGCTGTCCACTGAGTTGACGAACTGAGCTGAGTCGCTCTGGTCGTCTTTGCTGGAAACGTCGGTGACGTTATCTGTGCAGATGGCGGCTCTCTTCCCCTGTGGCAGACACATGCACATGCAGATAGCATGAAAATCATCTGTCAGTTGCTATGGTTACACCTGATGTTTCCATGCAGCTTTTTTTTCTAATTTTTATCACACCAGGATGTATGGGGGCCCAAAAGTGACAGGAAATAAATAAATAAATTAATTGCAGTTATTAATTAAAAATAAATAAATACATTTAAATTTTGCCAAAAAAGGATAGATTAAGAAAATATTAAATTAAAAAAGTGTGGAAAAAGATATTTATAATATCAGTTTATTTATTGATTTTTAATTAATCATGCTCATTTATTTATTTCCTCTGACACTTTTGGGCCCCAGCAGGTGTAAAGACATGAAAAAAATAGATTATTTTTCACATTGCAGTTACAGTACCAGTCAAAAGTTTGGATACACCTTCTCAAGGGAATTGGAAGGTGTATCCAAACTTTTGACCAGTACTGTATATCTTCAAAACAGTATTTATAAAGAGATTGAGAAGAAAAATAATATAATGCTGATGAATATTTGAATATGTCCAGCCACAGAAAGCTCAAAATATTAATTTCTAAGTGTGGACATTAAGTTAGATGCAATGCCATTAAATCTAACATTAAAAATCTGTTCTAATTAAATTTTAGGCATCAAAGTGATGCTTTGATACAGGACAGCTAACCCTAAGCATAATAAGCCCCAGTTCCTACATAACCAACTCCATACACAACAAAAATATTGAGTAAAAAGTAGAAAATAGTAAAAAATAGAGTCAGATCTATGGAGTGATACTAACGAGGACACTGACAGATCTTCAAAACTGCATTGAAATAGTAGCTGTAGTTATTATGACATGATATCAGGTGTGTGTGAATTACCTCGTGGCCACACAGACTAATGTTGAACAGGTGAAGGTACTTTGTGCCTTTAGAGGTGAAACTCGGGCCGATGGTCATCGAGGCCACGTCGCTCAGAGCGCTGAGGTCAAAGGTCATCGTGCGGTTGTTGTCCGTGTAGGAGAAGGAGCAGTCGCTGTAGCAGCGAGAATGTTCCTGACAGAGAAGAAAATACAATCGGATCAAATATTATATTATTAGATGTACTTTGGACAGTAATACAGACTCAGCCTTAGTTCAGAGAGGAAATAAAATGGTTCTAAAATAATGAATAAAAACAATAAATATAATTAATGATAATTTAAAAACATTTAGCACTCATGTTGGTCGACTACCTAATCTGCAGAGTAGTGATGGGATTGTTAATATAACAGACAGAAAACATCACTTATATACAATATTTCTTAAGTGACAGCTTGTTTTTAGCTGTTATGGTCTGTTACCATTATTTTATAAAAGGAGGATAAGCCTGTTATTGGTTTAAGTCACTGTAATTTCTGAACAACTAACAAGGTTTTTAGATCTAAGAACATCTTCTATGTCCTGCAAATATTTGTTAAGTAATAAAAGTAATAAAAATTAATTCTCCTACATTCTACATTTTAGTATGCCATACATTTGTATTTTGTATTAAAATATGTTGAGAACTCCAAATGTAATATATGGATACTATGACATACAGTATTAATTATCTTTATTTAGAAATAAATCAAACAAACACCAATATATCAGTCTTATCAGTATTGTGTTCCCCTGAGAGGGAACTGGAGAGAAGAGCCTGAGGAACTCTCTCTACCTTGTTGCTAATGCTTCCTTGCCCACATGGGACGCAGGCGTCCTGGCCGTATGTGTGGTGTCCTGCCAGGTGTGTGTTCGGCGGGCACTCCTGGCAGCGGTTGGTGTCTCTGTCGATGTAAAAACCAGCGGGGCAGGGAACGCAGGCGGACCCGGCCCGCTGGGAGTTCTGGGGTATCAGAGCGCAGGCCCGACAGGCAGACGCCACCCCGTCCAGGACGTTGGTCACACTGATGGAGTACAGCTTCACCATGTCACTGACATAGTGACGCACCTACAAACACACGCAGGAAAATGACAGAAACATATGTTAGGATATACATAAATATGTTCTTGATGTTTAATTTAAGTGCATATATTTTCACATTTTGCACTCGTCAAACCTTTGTCTTTGTCACAGTGTGCTGAGATTTTATTTTGTACACAATGATAATGCTGCAATGTATTTTATATATATATATGCATACAATTCAAATCAATATCTTTTAGTACTGGAATTGTCAGTTTTTTTAATGTAAAATGACACAAAAAATAAAACATAAAACCAGTCAGTGATACGGAAATATTTATGTTTTTTGAGTAGCTGGAAACAAAAATTCCACTTGCAGAAAATAACAAAACAATAATGGGAATGACATGATTATTAACAAGATTAATCAGTGAGACTGTAACAATGACAATGCTAACATGCTGCTATGTTACGCACGTATTTACCATTTTCACTCTTTTTGCATGTTAGCATGCTTACATTTGCTAGTTAGCACTAAACAAAAACTAAAGCTGAGGCCTGCAAATCTTTTTTCATCATTAAATCGCAAAAACGTTTGGAAGAAATAACATTTTTGACCTGAGGACGATGCTAGATGAAAAGTCACCAAACTTATTACAATTCCTGCACGGGACATGAATGTCTGAAACAAATGTCATGGCAATTTACCCAGTAAATATCAGGACATTTTAATTTAAAAGTACAAATGTGAACATCATGGTGGTACTACAGGAAAACTAGAAGATCACCAAAATCATACGCATTTATCCTCTGGGGAACATGAATATCTGTACAAAATTTCATGGAAATCCATCAGTTATTGAGATATTTCAGTCTGGCCCAAAGTGGTGCTATATGTGATAAAACATAACATTACATTAAGAGGAATAAGGTGTTTTTAGTGTGTGTGTTCACTCACGTCCAGAGCGTGGTTAGTCCTCTGGAAGGCCCATGTATATGTAACAGAGGCGTTCCTGGTCATGCTGTGTGAGTACGACTGTTTCCCCTTACTGCCTTCCCACGACTCCACCACCGTGGTGCTCTTCCTGTTCACATCCTGCAGGGGGCGTCACAGTGAAACAATTCAAAAGGAACATGTGGGATAGAATACACTTTATTTATAAACTGGACCACAGTGAGACAGTGTCACTATTTAGGCTTAGTGGTGGAATAAGTCACGTAATTATGACCTTCTGCTCAAAACACACACACACAAAAGCAAGCACACACCATCATGAAGTAGAGCTCACAGTCGGAAGAGCAGATGGTCTCAAACACAAAGGTTATCCGGCCGAACTCACTACCAGTCATCCCTGACAGTGAGGCTGGGACCCTGCCGCAAAAAAAATACACACAAAAGCAGAGGTTTAGTTAACACACACACACACACACTAACTGATTCACAGCATCTGAGAAAACACAAGCATACTTACTTGAAGCCGGGTACGTGCAGGCTGAGGATGAGATAGTCGTTATCTGAGCTGCCTGCCCCACTGCGAATGTGGTCTCCTGCTACCTCCCATCCTGAGAAACAGCAGGTGTGACGCACATGTTATTAATCACACGACTTTCATGTACATCGTACCTCATAGACATCTGGATTACAGATCTGTGCATATATTATTATTATTATTATTATTTTATAGCATAAACCAAAACTGTCTCAGAAACAGGTGGTGTCTGTGTGTGATTGTTGTTCTCAGGTGGACATAAAACATTGTGTTTATGTCGAGAAAACAAGGTTTATTTTACATCCAGTAGCTGCTCTGCTGGCTTTCAAACTATCACATGATTGATTTTATTTGACAATTTCATTTTAAAAACACCAGCTCTGCCGTGGCATTGAGTGCTTTTATCAAAAGGAAAAGTAAGGATAACATAATAAAGCCCAGAGGTTTATTTCCATTGTGGTCCCTTTGGGGACGGGGGACGGGGGGTGGGCGGGGGGGGGGGTCATGACGGGAACAGTCAGGATCTTTATCAGAAGAGTTTGAGAAGTTTGAAAAGTCTTCAAAGTGATCAGATCGAAATTTAAACATCTACTATTCTGTCAGCTTGATAAACTCCATGTGCTGATGAAGATCATGTGAGAGAATTCAAAGCTCCAGAACAGCAACTAAATGCACCTTGTGGTGAGATTTTTTTCTCAAGTGCAAAGATCTAGAATAAACTTGAACAGACCGATGGACAGTAGGTAGGTAGTCAGTTACTCAGTTGGTTAGTTAGTTGGTTAGTGGTTGGTTAGTTAGTAGTAGTAGTCAGTAGGCTGGTTGTGGGTAGTTGTTAGTAGTTAATTACTCAGTCGGTTAGTTAATGCATATATAGTGGTTAGTTAGTTAGTCAGTTAATTAATTACTGAGTGACTTAGTTAGTAGGTATGTATCTAGTTGTCAGTTAGTATGTATTGTTTAGTTAGTAAGCTAGTTAGAAGATATGTGTTAGTTAGTTAGTTAGTTAGTTAGTTAGTTAGTTAGTTAGTTAGTTAATTTCATCTGACTCAGTTTCTAAAGGTGTGAACGTCTCCTTTGTTCTCACCATTCATGTCGTCACAATTAGAGTTTCCCACATTGAAGCAGGAAGTCTTCATGTTGGAAGGCAGCACATTCCACCATTTATACTCGTAACCTAACACCGGCTCTGTACCTGCGGGGCACTGGGCACATACTGGTACACACACACACACACACACACACACAAACACAAATGCTTTATTGTGATACTACAATGACATTTTCTTCCTTGGTACAACATTATGTTTGCACAAGAAACATGCTTTCAGGAGAGGATTATCAATCTGGGTCACCCCCCCTCTTTTTGAATACATTTTAGTGGATGGGGTGATCAATATGTGACCAGACGGAGAGGATATTTTAAGTATATTGCTAGCATGAATTGCATTGGCACTATGAGGGAGCGCAGGAAGTCAGGACTTTGAATGGAGTATGCTGAAGGTTATAAAATGGACTTAAACGTTAGATGATAGAATGGGTGCAATGGAAATAAGTATAGCTATGTATGTGAGCATATACTGTATATTTATGTACATACATATGCATATATGTTCAGTATATGCATATATAAATATATATGTATGTTTATGTGTATCTTTTGTTCTGTATTTTTATTTGTTCTGTATTTATTTGCTTTTATCTACATTTCTTTTCTGTTTTGTAATTAACTTATTAATACATTTCTGTATTTGTCTTTATATCAAATTCATTTAAAAATAGAAATAAACAAAGGCCTTAACTGATAATTAGGAGAGTGTCTTGGGTGCTCTTTAGTTGACTTTTGTTCGATAAATAAAGATTTAAAAGAACCAAGAGGTCAGGTTTACCGTAGGTGCCGTCGGAGTGGGTTCCAGGTGGGCAGGGCAAACAGGTGGAGTCGTTGCTGTTGTAGTAGCCAGGGTTGCAGGGCGGGCAGGGCTCTCTCTGCCCAGTGGCAGGCAGCTCCATGGCCCCGGTGACGTTCTCCACACAGATCTTTGGTTCCACCCACCGATACAAAACCTGCGTCTGTAACCGGCACAGAAACAGAGGTCATCAACAGGAGCGGAAGAACGTACTGCAAGTATTTAAATCTAAGCTTCGAATATATAAAAGGAAATAACACACATCAGCAACCGAAGGATGTGTTTCTTTTCTGATAATTTTCAATCATCACTCTTACTCAGGGCTTTTCAGAAATGTGAATCAAAACAGGGCCAAGGTCGTGGACGAGCGCCAAGAAAGGTGACTTTGGATCAGATGACATGCAAAGCTTTCACTGAGCTACTCATCATTTCCTTCCTCATCACACTGTGTCCCTGCTCTGGTGCCTGATGCAATCTCTAAAGAGAGCTGACAAGTCACTTATTATTATTCATCATCAATTTAAATGTAATGCAGTATTAATCGTTAGGTCAAAACAGAAGATATCCTCTTCTTTCTGCATGAATAAGCAGAGGTCTGGGACAATGTGCGGAAGGGTGAATTTAAACAGGATAAATTATGAGATGTTCTTTGGTTAAATGTAATTGTTAGTTAAATGCTGATCATGCATTTAGTATAAAATCAGTCATGGGTATTTGTGGTTGTCTTGTATGTACAATATAGTCAAAAATCTTCACATGTTCAAATTGTCTTGCTCTAATTTTGACACATTATAAAAGAAACTGAAGCTAAAAACAACTACATTGTCAACTAATCTTTCACAGATTATTAAATATCACCCTAAAAAGTTTTGCTAACTTGTATTTGTATGCTCATTTTTAATATACACTTCATGAGAAAGGGCGTGTTTGTAAGTATGTACGTCTGTCCTCGTCTAGGTGAGAAGGTGAGGACGTCTGTGTGTGTGAAATACGAAACGTGTGGATGCTGCTGACCTTCCCTTCGCTGTCGCAGGCCGTGTGGATCTGGAAGTAATCCTTCTCTGAGCAAGGCGGCCTCACTTTACACTCTGCCCATCCCTCATCTGAGAGAGAGGAGTCAAACACAGAGCGGAAGGAGACAAGAGGTTAAACTGAATTTACCTGCCTTAAACTTTATAAATAAAGTTTAAAAAAGTATGAAATATTTTAAACTGTAGTGAAAAGCAGAGCAACATAGCAGCAGGCCAACCAGCTCATAACAGATATATTGGTCTCATGTTTGTGTTAAAGGGATGCTATAATATGCATCATACAGGTGCAGAGCTATTAATAAAACAGCACCAATGGAAAAAAGGGTAATGGCTGCACTCTTTCTCCTGAGCCACAATTTTTATTCAAATAGACAACGTTTCGATCCAAGTCGGATCTGAAAGATCATAAAATATTCAAAAACATTTTGACTTGATGAAGATCTGACTTGGATCGACATTTTATATGAATTAAAAGTTGTGGCTTTGGACTAAGTGGGAACGTTACTCTATCTTGTATGTGTTGACATAAATACTGAAGGCTACATATTTTGTATTTTGGACTGTTTTTCAATTCAAATTTTTACATAAAGTAGTATTTATATTTTTAATTAGAGCTATTATTTATAATCAGTTCATTTCCAGTTGTGTTTACTCTACAAAATCTCTTTTATTTACAGTTACATGACAAGGCCGCTGTTGTTCACACTGTATATAACTAATTAAGCCAACAACAGAACCGCAGCTCATAACAGTGCAATTATTGAGACAACAAGTCTGAGCTTTCATGATACGCAGTTATATACTGTTGTCACATGTGTGCATACGTGAGTAGTGGTTTTCAGGGCAGGCGGTACATGAAGACGCCCCCTTTGTGGAAAAGGTGTTGCTGGGACACGGCTGGCAGGACGAGGAACCAGGAGCCGGGCTGAACCAGCCGGGTCGGCACAGAAAGCACTCCGATGTGTAGGCTACACCTGGACACACACATTTGGACATACAGGAGTAGCACGATATGGACACACACACACACACACATGACAATGTCACTTTTAGTCTTTTGAACTGCAATTCAGCAGTCTACATCTGAGAGGGGATTCATCACAAATGTAAAACAGAACAGTTAAGCTGGTTTTTGAGTCTACATTTGCTTTACCTTCTATTTGAATGTTCTTGAGCAGCACAGGTTTGACCATCTTCCCTCCCACCAGGATGCCGGTTGTTCTCCAGTACAAGATGTTTGTCCCAGACTTCAGATTCACCTAAAATATAGACGAACATGCACACAGTGAGCCACACATACAGTACATCCTAACACTGTCGCCATGAACACAGGCGGGATGACGTACTCACCGTGTGTGTGTCCCATTCTCCATTGTTGGTGATTTTAATCCACTTCTGGTCATCGGTCTGGGCCATTTCCTGGCATTGCTCATTCTGGACCTGAACATATGTTAATGTGGAAGCCATTACCCACAAAAAAAATCTTTTCCAAATAACAGCTGCTGCTCCTCACTCATCCACAATAAACCTCCACTAATTAATTAGCTGTTAAATAATTTTAGAGATTTTCGAAGATGACAATTTTTGGCAAAGAGCTGAAAATAGGGGATATTTTGAGCCAATATTCAGTGTTTTATTCAATGTATTTTTCTAAGGTGCAAAAAGTGCCTCTACAAAAAAATTTTAATCCATTACGGGAACTTAAAACTCTTCATATATTAAATAACTTGGCCCGGATAGTTCATTAAAGCAGAGATTTCCCTGCTTTTACAGATTGTTCAGGAAAATCCATAACACTTATAGCAGCCAATAGGCAATAGCACCCTGATATATTGGCAAATGATTATATCAGTATATATTGATTTGTAGGAGGCAATTAGAAGCACTTACATAAAACTCAAAGAAGATGTTGTTGTCGGGATATTGGTAGGTGAAGGAGACCGAGCCCTGTTTCTCCAGATGGACGGCGTAAACCAGAGACACCGTACACTCATCGCGGTTTGACTCCAGATACACACCCTGCGGCGTCCATGATGAGCTGCAGCACATAGTAAACACACTCAGCAATCCGCACCTATCTCCATCTTTATCTGTCTAATGTGTGTGTGTGTGTGTGTGTGTGATTAGTAGTGTCTATGAGAGTGTGTGTCACCTGTTACAGGCCTGAATGTCCTCTCCAGATGGCCCGGGGTCCAGGAAACTGGCGAGGCTGGTGAAGCCTGCAGGGATGGCGTCCCATTGGTCAAAACGAAGGCCGCTACCCAGCGAATAAGAGCCGGCTGCACAGGGCGTGCACTGCTGGGTAGACATCTCTAAAAACTTCCCAGCTGGGCAGGAGAAGGCTGTAAGACAGGGAGAAAAAGATGGTCAAGTTAGATGGTTTTAATGACCCCGACCTCCCAAACTCTAAACCTATTGGTTGGTTCTGTGTTGCTTTTCTATTGTATTTTACAAACCAGTAAGGATCAGATGTCTAAGTTAGACATTGTAAATTGAAATTACAATAAAGTCCTGCAAAAGACAAATAGAAAGGACAATAAGAGGAATAAATAAATACAATAAATACAATAATACATTAGAATAAAATAAAGTAAAAGCAGATTAAGTTCTGCATTTTTGTTTTGAGGAAATTTCAGAGAGTTCTGTAAAATATGTAAAATCATGAAGAAAACGTGAACAAATCGATAATCTTTTTGCAAAACTGCTCCCATTATAACCATTATATTTACAAAAATATCCATCTTAGAGTCTTTGCATTTAAATATGTTATAAAATCAGTTATAACATCCAAATGTGGTTGTAAGGTTACAATTTAAAAAAGTGTTGAATGTGTGATTCGATTGATTTTCTATAAAAACTACAGTTAACATCAACATCAGCAAAATGTGTAAAAAAGCATGTATGGGGTTCATGTTATGTAGGATTTTTATATGTATTTCTCTTGCATTATTAGGTATGCAGAGTTTATATGGTAATGAAAGACACTGGCAGTACTCACAGCAGTCTGTTCCTCTGCTTGGAGGTGGAAGGTCTGAGCAGGAGCCTGGATTAAGAGGGATGGCCACCCTCCATCGTGACCCTGTGCTGTCACACTCTGTGTACTGGTAGTAGTAGTCTGTCTGCAGAACACACACATGAACACACACATACACACACACATATACATAAAAAGATACTTCTACAGATACATACAAACACTCACATACAGCATTTGCCTTGATACGAGCATCCATGACTTTATATGAAAACAAAAGCTGGTCATACATAAGAGACATTTGAGGAGGAAGGAGGGGGGTTCTCAGGGTGAAAGCGGTGCCTGACCCGATCACCACGGCAACCAACTGCTGGAACGCTAATGGTCCATTAAGAGCACAACAACAACAGCGGGTCATCTGCACGGTCGCTCCTTTCCGAGGACTGCTGGTTGTGACATTATGTGCATCATGTGGACTGATAGAACGTTACTTTACATTCATTTAGCAGATCTCTTATCCAAATTGACTTACAATGAGTGTAATCAACCTTCTTTAGAAACCGGAGCTGGATGTCATGAAAAACTGGAAGCAACAAAGTGTTCAGTACTTCAGTACAAGTACAGAGTTATGTCACATTTCTTTGTTTTTCAACAATGTTTGCTAGTTTTGTTTCTGTTTTAAATTATAGTTTATATGCTGTGTCCATTGCTTTTAAAGATTCTTGTAAAGCACTTCTTTTAGAGGAATCCTCGCTTGAATGAACTCCTGCACAATGTTTTGCTTTTTAGCTGCATTTCATATTATTTAAAACACAGTTTTGGTTTAAACAGCCTTCATCACGTATATTGTTTAGAGCTAACAACAAAATAAATGTGAATAACATGCGAAATAAATCAGCAATAATGAGAAAGTGTGCAGGAGATTTTCGAGTTGTGCTGCCCTCCAACTAATCTGCAACATATTCCGGTGTGCAAAGTTATAATTTTTAATGATTTTGAGGAAATGCTGTCTAAATACACTTAATTATTTATTCTCTTTCTTGTTTTTCATATCTGTGGAGTTAAATTAGAGACACTCGCTCCTCTGAGGGACTTTAAAGTTTTGTTAGCTGATATTATTCATCATTTTCGTGATTGTGATGTGAATGAACGGCCTTATTGTGTTCCTGTGTGTATGTAACCTGCTCTCAGGTCTCTCTTGTAAAAGAGATCTTGATCTTGATGAGAATTCCTGAATAAATAAAGCTTAATAATAATAAAACAATAAATATGAAGCTAAAGCCGGCAGCTGATTAGCCTAGCTTAGTGTAAAGACTGTAAACAGATGGAAACAGCTAGCCTGGCTCTGTCCAAAAGTAACAAAATCTGCCCACCAGCACCTCTACAGCTCATTAATTATCACTTTATATCTTGTCATATTTATACAAAAAATTTAGTCTAGTAACAAAATTTTTAACAGACAGATACAAGAGTGCTATCGAACTTCAACCTGCTCTGAACGCTTACTCTTCGTGATGACGTCAGATTGTTCACACATGCCAACAGATGGTGGTTCTTCCTGTAGTCTTTGTTGCTAAGGTTGTTTCATGGGTTGTCCACTTGCATATTTCAAGTTGAATTTCTACTCTAACATGTATGGATGTATTTGAGAAGTTTCCATTTTGAGTAGAGAACGAGAAAAAGAAGTGACATCCTGCTACTATTATTTGTTTATGGGAGATACTGTAACCAATTAGAGCAGAGCGGGTCATCAGGAGGGGGGGTCTTAAAGAGACAGGAGCTAAAACGGCTTGTTTCAGACAGAGGCTGAACTGAGGGGCTGCATAAAGAGCCAGTATAAGATGAGTAAGGAGTTTTTTTAAACAGCAAATCATGCCAAGATGTTCCAATAGAGCCCCAGAATATAAATATAGACCTGGAAATGAGCATGATGAATCTCCTTTAAATTATCACTCTTAACTTAACAATGTATTTCTAACAACCAAGGATGTAATATTGACATTTTAATGTCTTGTACTTTCCTGTGGATATATTGTATTTCACCCTATAAATCAGTTTCCCACCATATGCAACTACTGTAGAATTAAGGCAGTAAAACCTGTAAGCAAATAGCTCTTGCGTTGTACTTTTAATGCTCTGGCAGAACTCCATCTCCTCCCCCAAACCTGCTGCTAAACTGGGCAGACAGTCAGCAGAGCGCTCACATCTAAGTAGCAGCTAATTGAACTGGAACAATCACAGAAATGACCTGCGATGTGCGGACGAAGAATTAATCAGAGATTGAGAGAGGTGGTTTGCAGATGCTGTGTGTGTGTATGTACTATATATATATATATATATATATGTGTGTGTGTGTGGAGATAAGCTTGAGCTCTTCTACATGACTAATCACCTCTCTGAAGCAACAAACATGGCCATTCATGCTGCACCCCCTCCCTCCCCCAACACACACACACACACACACACATACAAATTGTGGCGAGGCGGCAGTAGAGACCACTTCATTAACATGTAGCATAGCAACCTGTGCTGCGATTCACCTGCCGTCTCTCTCTCTCCGCACACGTGGACAAACAGGAGGGCCGTTGCCCGCGCTAATGTGTTGACAGTGGAGGGAAAAGGTGAGGCTGATAAAAAGGACACGGGCTAATGTGTTCCGCCGGTCTCCTGGGTGACTCACGCCGGTTGTCATGGAGACTGATGAGAAGAAGAAGGGGGGACAGGGGATAAAATCTCCACCATGACAAGCCATATACTGTGACTCAGGAGATTGTAGGACTGGACGGTTTTGGGGGTTTTACGCAGATTTTATGTGAGGCTGCAGACGGCTGATATGTTCTACTGAAAGTTTGATGCCAAGAAAATCTTTTTAATCCCAGAATTTAACTGTTGTCACGGTGAAAAAGCCTCTGAAACAGAATTTACCACCATCACTCACTGAAAGCTTGAATAATAAAACTGGTTCCAGATGGGTTAGCATCTCCTAAGGCAAGTTTTATTGATTTCTACATATTGACAACAGTGAATGATTGGTAATATAACTGAAAGGCCACGTCAGACAAAACTAAAAATACTGTTTCATGTCCTGCTGGATGAACAAACCTGGATTTTCCTCTTATTTGGACTTGTTCTTTCATTCAAAAAATAGGAATTTTCTTCTGACATTTAACATTTTTGTCTGATGAATTTACGCCTAAATGGCAGATGTGACTAATGGAGCGTCTCTCTCATAAACTGGAGCTCACGGGTTCATCAGCCTCCATCCATCCGACTGGACTGTGCTGAGGAAGTTGGAAAATTTGGGAAATGCACTTATTCACTGTCTTGCTTTTCTTTTTCTCTTATGTTGTTCTGAGTTTTTGAGAGAAATGCTCTCTAAATACAGGTCATTATTTATTAGAATAATAGAAATATGCTTATTCTCTTTATTGCCTACAGTTATTTTGGTCAATAGGAAGCTGGAGTCAGGAGCCAGTTAGCTTAGCTTAGCATAAAGACTGGAAACAGGGGGAAACAGCTAGCCTGGCTATGTCCAAAGGTAATAAATACCAGCTTTGTGTTCAGACTCAATGCAAAACAAATTCTAAAGGCGATGCAAGTACATATAAAGTCAATGGAAGGATGTAGATATAGCTAAGTAGCAGGGCAGCAGTCTTTGTTGTTATGATTTGGAGCGGACCAGGACCACTATGGAAATAGGTTATTTTTAACTTTTAGTGTTTTTATTCTGTCATGACTCAATTTTATACATAACACTTTGTGCTCATTGCAGTTTGTTTTATGGTTTTTGTATGTTATGCTCATGGTTTTAACCTGTGTTTTTGTTTTCCTTTTGAAAAATGTGCAAAATGTGTTATGTGTAGGTTGTTTTTATGACAGAATACAACCAAATCAAACCAAATAGAGCGAAAAATGTGTGTGTATCCCGGGGCTTTAAGAATGTGTTTCATAAACATACAGAGGAGAGGAAACAGGAGAGAGAAATAACAGAAAGAACCAGAGTTTCTGGTGAGTTCTGAGTTCAGTTTGAAGTTGAGCTGAAGACAAAAACACACAAACACACTCCCACAGACATGGTCGATGTGTCTGTTGGGCTGTTTGAGGCGAATAAACACAAACGGTCCAGAAGTCAAATACATGCAAATGACGCAAGATGAAAATTTGCTTCATGTTCTGTCTGAACACACAGTAAAACTCACTAATTAGCAATTTATATCTTGTTTGTTTAATCTGTACAAAACTCAAGCGTTAAAAGAGTGATTATGTGCCGGACTATTTCTTGGCTGGGAGCAGTGACTTCCTGGAGTCTTCTTGTCATCACTGTGAGGTGGAAAAGAAACCAGAGGAGGTGCTCTGTACTTTTGGACAGAGGGCTAGCTGTTTCCCCCTGAAAAGTTGCCAACTATTAAATTAATCGCCAACTATTTTTATAATCGATAAGTCATTTTGAGTCATTATTTAAGAAGAAAATGTCCATATTCTCTGATTCCAGCTTTCAAATATGAATATTTTCTGGTTTCTTTGGTCCTCTATGATAATAAACTGAATATTTTTGGGTTGTGGACTGTTGGTCGAGACAAAACAAGACATTTAAGGACGTCAACTTGCGCTTTGATGGATATTTTTCACCATTTTCTGACATTTTATGGACCAAACAACTCAATTGAGAAAATAATCAACAGATTTATCAATAATGCAAATAATAACTAGTTGCAGCCTTATTCCAGTCTAACTAGCTGATGGCTGTAGCTTCTCATTCAACTCTGCAAGAAAGCGAGTGGACAATTTGGGAAAGTGCATTTCTCAAATTGTCCAACTATTCCTTTAAACCCCTGGATGTCACGTACATTTCTGTAAAAATGGGAAAACAAAATTGAACTTAATACAATATAATAAATCTCATCCTGCAACTTCCTCATTTTGGCTTATAGGTCCTAAAAAAAAAAAAAAAAGACCCCCTGGAGACACCTGAACTCCCAATGATACTGGCTGCTTTATTGATCTGCCTGGTTAACAGAAAGGACAGCCCGGTGTCTCCTCCTCCTCAGCGGGTAATCCTGGCCCGTGTGGCCGCTGCAGAGAGGCAGGATGGAGGCCAGCAGACGGTCTCAGCGCGGAGCTTCATCTTGTTATGGAGTTTTGTTTGTATGTCAACATGAACCGCATTTTAAGCCGATCAGCGGCGTGAAGAGGATCGTATGTTCTCGCATATATACGGAACAGTATATCCACACACTGCTGAGCCTATAAAAGACTGGAAAACGACTTATAGCCTAGTAGTGTTTTTTTATTCTGCATTAGGAGCCTTTTGCATTTGATCTGTTTGTTTCTGTGGCCATTTTATTGGCTGGATCCCCGCATTATTTATGGGTGATAAACAATTGTAAGATCAAGATAATAATAAAAGAGAGCAATAAAGAGCGAGATGTCTTTCCTGCACAGTTAAATTTTAATGTAAAGTGCAGGATAATTTGCGGGTAATACTAACAATAAGCGGGCGGTGGATATGCTACTCACCTCATGGCACGGCCGCAGGTCTGTGTCCGCGGACGCTGATGTGTGAGCGGTGATGATGAGTAGAAGGCAGCGGGGGAACCAGGAGGCCCACACCTGCTGCCGCATCCTCAGCTCGGATCACAAACAGCCCGCTGTCCGCTGCCTGGAGCCAGAAACATGGAACAGGCCGAGCGGTGAGTGTTTGTGTGGTGTCCCTGTCATTGATGCGCCTGCCTGGCTGTCCGTCCGCCTCTCTCTCTCTCTCTCTCTCTCTCTCTCTCTCTCTCTCTCTCTCTCTCTCTCTCTCTCTCTCTCTCCCTCTCTGTCTCTCTCTCTCTCTCCCCACCCACACAAGCATCAATTCACACACATCACTAATTGCATTTCCGGCCCAGGCTTTCAAATTAAAACTCGCCTGTTAGAAATATGTTTATTAAAGTCGCCCCTCCACTCAAAAAATGTGTTTTTCTTGTTGTTGCATTAGTTGAATGTTTGAGATTCACTGTGCAGAATGATGTATGTGCAGAGTTTGACACTAGAAGACTGTTTTCAACTTTCATCTGCTGAAAGTGGAAAGTTTCTCTGAGCTCATTGAAAATCTGATTATAAGGGGCGGTCCTACGAGCAGGATTTGTGACATCAACTAGTTTGGAGCCAATATTCATTTTACACAAATGTGATGTGGAAACTTGAAGCCTCCAGTGCACAAACACTGAGAATAGACGTTACAGTGAAGTAGGAGAAATTTTTTTAGAATTTAAAACTTCCATACAGAAATTAGATGCTCACGAAATGCCGTTTCAGGTTTCATCTGAACTTAAGTAATTATACATAAGTATCAATTGCAAAATGTACTTTAAGTATCAAAAGTGAAACTATTCATTATGCAAAATGCCCCTACTATGTTATATTTGTCATATATATATATATATATATATATATATATATATATATATATATATATATATATATAAACAGATATACAGTGCCTGTAAAAAGTATTCACCCCTCCGGCTCCAGCACTTCAGATAAGTCTGATACTGGGTCAGTGGTATATTTTTATATAAAAAAAATTACAACATTGAATCAAAAAGGATTGAATGTCAAAATGAAGTTCAAGTTCAAGTTTATCTTTATTGATCTCTACAAAGTAATCTAAATTAATTACAAATATAATAAACAGGGCTAGGCTATAAAATACATAAACTGTTTTACATATAAGATCTAGATCTGAAAAGTAACTAGCTGTGAAATAAATGTCGCAGAGTAAAAAGTACAATATTTTCCTCTGAAATGTAGTGGAGTAGAAGTATAACCCATAAGAACCCATGGTGACACAGGTGTCACCAACCCTTTCAGTGCTCTGGAAAATTCCTTATTCAGCTTTATCCTTGACTTTAACTCATGAAGTCCCGAAGTGACATCTACTGAACATCCTGGTGCAGTCATGTGACAATGTGCGAATCTGTGAACCCATGACATCACTTCCAAAATGGCAGTGTGCTTGGTCAGCAAATCTGACAAAACTAGCTTATTTTAAAAAGCTTGTTTTTTGTTACTGAAGGTAAGTTTCAACCCATTTAACAGTTCTGATGCTTTAATAAGACGCCCTGTATTACATTTAACCTGTTCTGACCATATTTCTTGAACAAATTCATATAAAACAAGTTAGGGAAATATCGTTGTGACATATACATGACATTACAGATTTTTGACACTAGGGGGTAGAATTAAAAAAAAAAAAAATCAGAAATGTGTTCCTTGTGGTCCATTTGGTCTGTTTTATATTCCCCATAATTTTCCTTTAAGGAGAACTGGGTCGGGGTTCTTATGGGATAAAGTACTGTAGCATAAAATGGAAATAGAAAATAATTAAGTACAGTACTTGAGCAAATGTACTTTGTTAGATTCAACCACTGATAATCACATATCATCTGATATATTATATGATTTACTATTAGCCTAATTTAATTACAGTGGTGGAACACAGCCAAGTACATTAACTCAAGTACTGCACTTATGTCAGGGATGGATGACTAATGTACTTTTTTTTCCAGGCCAACAACAGACTGATGTATCCACAAACAAATTAAATATAAGCTGTGTTTTTACACTCTGCTCTACTTGTGTCTTTTATTACACAACCAGCATTATGTCTGCCGTCATTGTGAAAGCACCGCTGCCTGTCTGACTCCGGTTCATTCTCGGTGCTTTCACTCATCTCGCTGCTAAAACTCTCACTCACTCAGTGACGCCACGAGTGTGATAACACACGGTTATCTTGATTGACAGCTAGAGATGGACAACAGGCTTGCTGGCTGCTGAGCTTATTATAACTCTGATAGATGAGGATGAGCCTAAAAGTAACACGTCACATGCAAGATATTATAGTTTAGATTAAAAGAAGGGTGCAGGAAAAAGAATTTTGTATTACATTGAAATATAAATCCACATTCAGATATGTATATAACAATTGTGTCGATCTTTAGTCACTGTCATTTGTCACCAGAACTTCCACACACACTTATACTGATTGTTTTTAGATTCTTTTTAAATGTTTGGTCTTTATTTAATGATTACAATTTTCCAAATTTAAATAATAAAGCCAGTGGACTCAGAACAATGGCTCTTAAACAGCAGGTTTTACTGACTGACTGAGTCACCATGCGAGAAAATGAAGATTTCAAATGAATATTAAAGACAGGGCAACAAAAAAGACACAAAGGCAATTCAAAGTGCAACATTTAAAAGACAACAAAAGCACAATAATGAACTAGAAGGAGGATAAAATGATGCATATGGAACATTTCTGCCTTTCACTGTCCAGTGTAATCGCTTCGCCTGAAACAAAGGCTCACGTAACACCTCTCAGCTGGGGCTCATTGGCATGAAAACATCATAAAATCTCTGCGTAAAACCCTGCGATCGCACTTGCAAACTGACGGTGTTGACAGGAGAGCACTGCATGTTCTTTTAGGACACTCATCGGGCTTACACTTCCCTCATGAGTCATGTTTCTGTGGAGCGTGAGGAGCAAAGAATGCAGAAATGTTTAATGACAACAAAGCTGGTTTTAAAACCCGGTGATTCACCATCTTTCTGAAGTTAGATCACATGCCTGATGAACTGTGAAATTTGAGACATTCTTTCCTTTAAACATTTGCAGGTCAAGAGATGCAACTGACAGATTTAAAGTTTTTTTTTAAACATCTGGGTAACATATAAGCATTGTTTCAACAGCATGTAAATGACCATATCTCACTGTGAAGAAAGTCAAACTATATGTTGAAATATAATTATTTAAAATGTGCTGAAAAAACTATGAAAATATACCCAGAGGTCCAAAAAAATGTTGACTTTTCAATCAACTTTAGACATCAAGGCATCAAATCACCACATCAGTGCTTAGTGAGTTGACAGTTAGTATGTAAATGATGCTGAAAAACTAATGTGGTGCATTTTAAATTGTTGTTAATTTACATAGTACACTCTCACTGGTGTTTAAAGCAAAACTAGCAATATTTTCCACACTTTGATGAAGTATAATACTGATAAATATGCAACCATCTGATAATGTTGTTTGTGCTGCAGAAAGACGTCAGTATTCGACTGTAATTCAATATATTTTTTTAAAAACAGGTGTAATTAGTCGAGATGAGTGGATGTATTTCATATTTTACTGTTGATATACTGTGTAAAAGCTGAGTTTGAGTGGCTTTTAAAAGAGCTGTATGAATAAAATTTATTCAAATGTATAAATATTGTCTGTTATTAAGTCTATTAAGTAGCATAGGCACACCATTTACTGCTGTTATCATGATGCTTTATGCTTCAATTTAATGCATTAACACCTTGTGTTGCATGTTATTTATAGTTTGTTTTATTTAATTCTTTGATTAGATTTTATTTTTGTCTGTGCAGGTCCGTCTCTCATGACGTGTGTATTTGTTTTTGTTGTTATTTGTTTTCTTTTTCTTCTTGGGTTTGTTTGATTTTATATGAGAAAATATGTTGTCATGGAAAGGCTGACTGTCTCCCCTCTTTTCTATGATGGATCAAGGAGGTCATGATGTGTCTACAAATTGAGAAGATGAGATCTGAAAGGCTCACAGAACCTAGTTTCCCTTTATTGATTATGTGGAGAACCTTTACTTCCCAGCAGCTTGATGATACATTTTATACATGAGTTGACTCTGACCTGATTCTAATTTTTTTCCCTTAAGCGCAAATAACTTGTGTACATTTCCTGTGTAGTACAGCTGTTGTCATCGTCTAATATTTATTCTTTTAATTAGAGCTGCAACGATTAATCAATTAATTGAGTCAGTTTGAGTCTTTTTTTAAAGAAAAAATTAAAATTCTCTGATTCCAGCTTCTTAAATGTTAATATTTTCTGGTTTCTTTAGTCTTTTATGACAGTTAATTGAATATCTTTCAGTTGTGGTCAAAACAAAACATTTGAGGACGTCATCTTAGGCTTTGGGAAACAGTGACCAAACAACTAATCGATTAATTGAGAAAATAGTCAACAGATTAATCAATCATGAAAATAACCCTACTTGTAATCTTTGCTCATGGATCCTGTCTAAGTGTCATTTTCATTAAACATGGGGGGTCTAAAACTGTCCAACGTTCTTGTATTTATCTCTGTTTTTGTGTTTTTTCTTCTTGTTGTCTGTTTTGCTTTATTGTATGTGGAAAATGAATAAATTAAATGCTCAAAAAAAGAAAATGTTGTCAAATAATAGAATAAAGTCAAATGGGATGAGGAGTTATTAGTCTATATACCAGCAGGTAGCAGCAAAACACAGCAGCTCTGCAAATATATATCTGTGAAGAAGTTTTAGACCTGGAAATGCATCAGAGTTGTGCGCAGCATTAATGACTGTAAAATTTTGCAACTCCAGGTATTTAGAGGATTTATGTTTGAAATACTTGAGTCATTATTCAGAATTCACCCTGCTCATACTGGGTCCCTGCTCATACTGGAATTGATGGGAATGGGAAGGCGGATAAAGCAGAGAAAAGGGCTTTAAAGAGTGGGAGTAGTCACATAAATGTAAATATCAGCAAGTTAGAAGCGAAAGTTGTGATTTAAATGACAACTTTAAATGATTTACTGCTATCAGTAATAATCTAAAAAGGTGACAAGTATAGGAAACTCCTACTAGAGTATTTAAGATCAACAAGATTAATGAATAGAATCTAAGAAATATTAGTAATAGTTATTTGTTTATTTTTATTTTCATTTAGTTCCCTTTTATTTATTTCATTATGACTATTTTGTTTATTGTTTTGATTGTAATTCTTTGTTTGGTAGAAATAAAGACTCCAGATCAGTGGGTGGCGGTAATGCACCCGAAAGCCTATAAAACCAGAAGAAGAGGAAGCAGCAGCAGCAGCAGCAACAGAAGAAGAAGAGGACCCGGAAATGACGCAAAGAGCACAGAACCAAAACAGTTAAAATCTGACAGCTCGGCAGCTGACCGTCCTGCTAAAGGTTTATAAAATGCAATGGAAAATGTTACTGCCAGTGTCCGAAATAATTTACATTATGTAACCAACAACTTTAAAAAACAGGAGAAACTTTTTCTCGGACTGTGGAGGAATGCTACAGCGAGGAAAATGCTCTTTGGGCTACTTTATAGCTGCAGCAGCTCTTCTCTAGCTTGCTCCATGGCGATCTATGGGCTGAACATTACCATATATAGCCCGGCCACAGACCTCCCTCGCCGGTGAAATGTAAACGGTGAGTTACTCCGTAGGGCAAGCAATAACAAAACCACCAGTAGAAAAGAAAGACAAGAAAAAACACCAAGCTTCCACCATGTCATCTGACCAGATTATCGCCATCGTCATGGATGACAAAATCTTCGAGGTGAATAAAAAGAAGCTAATAGAGAAGAGCGACTACTTCCGCGCATTGTACAACTCGGGCATGCGGGAGTCCACGGAGGACTGTGTGCAGCTGCAGGGGCTCAGCGTCCCCGGCCTGGAGCTGGTCCTGGAGTTCATCAACACCTCCAAGGTGCAGGTTGTCAACGAGACTCTAGAGGACCTGATTGAGACCGCCTCCTTCCTGCAGGTCACTTCCATCCTCAAGCTCCTCACCTCAGAGATCCGGCAGGACAACTGCGTGGAGCTGTACAGCCTCTCTGAAGTGTACGGCACTCATGATCTGCGTAACGCCTGCCTCAAGTACATGACCTGCTACTATCACCCCATGCTGAGGCGTCCAGAGTTCAGCAGCCTGCCCTCTGCTGTCAGAGAGCAAGTGAAAGAGATGCGCATGAAAGGCACCGCCACCCTGGTGGCCATCGGGGACTTCACCTGCTTGTCCCTGGACGTGCCAGACCAGGATGAACCCTGGTCCATGCTGAGGTACGGAGAGGTGGAGCAGCGCTGGAAGCCGCTCGCAAACAACCTGCCTCCAGACATGATCAACGTCAGAGGGTACGGCTCAGCTGTCCTGGACAACTACCTGTTCATAGTGGGTGGATACAGGATGACGAGCCAGGAGATCTCTGCAGTGCACTGCTACAACCCCTGTAGGAACGAGTGGAACCAGGTGGCTCCGCTCAACCAGAAGAGGTGAAATGCATGTGCACATTAGGGCTGCAACGATTGTTGTCAGTATCAATTATTTTCTTGATTAATTGATGAAATGTCATCATGTGATGTCTTCAAATGTCTTGTTTTGTCCAGACCAACAGTCCACAACCCCAAAATATTCAGTTTACTGTCATAGAAGACTAAAGAAACCAGAAAATATTCACATTTTAGAAGCTGAAATCAGATTTTGGACATTTTCCTCTTAAAACGATGAATCGATTATCAAAATAGTTGGAGATCAAGTTAAAGTCTCCCTCCTCTCAGAAATGTTTTTTCTTCTTGTTCCTACAATTAAAAGTTTGAGCTTCACTGTGCAGAATGATGTCTTTGCAGAAGGGCACAAAATTAGCAGCAGCCACCAGCCAAATGCAGGTAAAATATGCAAAACATGGTTGGTAGATTTGCTTCACTCACCAGCCAAAAAAACAATGATAATCTATTGAGTTGCTGGTAAAATATGAACATTCACTAGACATTTGGCCAGTGGACAAAAAAGTTAATTTTGCACGCTGATGTGCAGAGTCAGATGCACATTATAGTTCCAAGCAGAGTATTCTCATATGTCTTAATACATGTCAGGGGTTCTTTAATAGTTTCCAACTAATTGACTAATCATTGCAGCTCTAAAATAGATGTTCACATGTCCTCTCACAAATCAGTCCTATGTCAGCTGTCATGTTTTTCTCTTTCAGGTCCAATTTCAAGCTGCTGGCGGTTCAGGGGAAGCTGTACGCTGTAGGAGGCCAGTGTCTGGGCACGGTGGAGTGTTACAGCCCGGAGCAGGACTGGTGGACCTGTGTGTCCTCAATGCCCGACCCGTTGGCTGAGTTCTCCGCCTGTGAGTGCCAGGGAATGATCTACGTCATGGGTGGATACACTGCGAGAGGTCGAGTATAGTTTGGTTGATATTGAAGTAATAAATGCTCCACTGTTACCGGTGTGTTAGTGTGTCTGCGTAGGTGAATGTGAATTGTTCTGTTCTCAGATTGTAGTGTGACATAAATGCAGTCTATTAATCATTTATTTATCTAATAAGAAATTACACTGAATTATTCTGGAGATACACTGAACTGCTGCCAACAACCTTAAACCACTGGATGCCATTTACCACAGTTCACATTCAAGTCATGACAGCTAATGCAATTAAAGCTGGATGATCATCACCCACATGCAGAAGGTGTCAGCATACCTGATGTTTACCTGAGATATTTAATTCAAACTGACTAACCATGACTTAGTTTTAAAAGTTCTTTCATACCAACTCTGAACTGGGGAAGACTGGTTTGAGCTGCTACGCACCTCACTACTGGAATGAACTGCAAAACAAAGTGAAGTTAGACACTTATTCCTCTGAGGGAATTGAAAGCTCTACTGATATTTTGTTTATATGCATTGTGTTCTCAGGTTTCTGATGTAAAAGAGATTTTGATGTCAATGAGACTTTCTGATTAAATAAAGTTCAACTAACTAACTATCAAAACTAATTAACTTTTACATCCTGAAGTTGATAAAACTCATTATCATGGTATTATGTACAAACTTGGGGAGTCAGGAGTCAAGGGGTCCCTAGATGCATCTGAGGGGTCACAAGATGATTAAAGGGATAAGAAAGAAAAACATATATCTCCTCCACAAAATTATGTAGAGTTTTTTCAGACTTTTCTCTAATTTTTGCTTCGTTCTTGTGAAATACTTGACACCTTTACCCTTGTTATGGCTGGTAAAATAAGACAGGCAGAGCAAGGAGAGAGGTTGTATTAAAAGCCTTTATTTAGTTAGACATATTGTTAAAACGCAGACTGGTTTCGACCTCACAGGATCTTCACCAGGCTGGAAAAAGTCACTCTGGTTAAACCGCCCACCAATCATTGTCCATATTAGACATACTGTAATCTGTGATTAGGGTGTCACTAGTAAACATTGCTTAATTTTTGGGGGTCGAAAAGGTTCAAATGAAAAATGTCATGCAGGAAAAATAAAGGAATAACACAAAAAGTTGTTATAACAATGTTGACTGAACATTTAAATCCAACTTGAGTCTCAAAACTCTTTTCCATACAGTTGGTTTGGAGGCCATTTTTCTGTGCCGACCTGCTGCTGGAAGATCATCCCATCGTCCTCTAATAATCCTATAAACTGTATTTTTAGTGGTTATATCTTGCTGCACCAGTCAACAACAAAAACAGCAAATTACCACTATCACTGCTCGGCACTGCAGCGTTCTTTGCTTCTGTTTCTGTGTTTGTTATCAGGACACCTTGTTGTGTATTATTGCTTATATAACTTTAATTTGAAGGGCTTTGGCATTAGTGGGTGTTGCGGTACTTCTTGCTGCTATATTTTTTACAAGTTGGTGGTAAAAAAAGAAAACCTATCACTTCTGCTTGTTTGAGATTAACTTTTTTTTCTGTGTCTGACAGACAGGAACACAAACCTCCTCTGTTACTGCCCCACCTCTGACACCTGGACGGTGTTTCGATCCTGTTCGTCGCACATCCGCAAGCAGCAGATGCTCTCAGTGGAGGACACCATCTACCTGGTGGGTGGCTACACCCACGAGCTGGAGCCCGGTCGGCGGCAGCGGCGTCCCAGCCAGACGGAGGACGTGCTGACGGTGCAGTCCTACAACGTCACCACCGGGGAGTGGATCCAGCTGAAGGAGAACACGTCCAAGTCGGGCCTGAACCTGACGTGCACGCTTCACAACGACGGCATCTACATCATGAGCCGGGACGTCAGCCTGCCCACCAGCCTGGAGCACCGCGTCTTTCTCAAGTATAACATCTTCTCCGACGCCTGGGAGGCCTTCAGGCGCTTCCCGGCTCTGGGACAGAACATGCTGCTGTGTTCGCTTTACCTCCCTAACACGCTATGATCGTCGGGGCTGATGGGAAGAACTTCAGGGGACACTAACAGGGAAAGTGAAGCCCGTACAGCATTAATATTGGCCAGAGCGTGGCTTGCTTGTTCTTGCACAGAATGTGGCTCTGTGGGATTAGTGGGAACAGTGTGTGGTTGCCAGGTTGAACGCCTCGTGACCTCTGTGCCTCAGAAAACGCACTACCATTGTACATACTGCTGTGGATGCAAATACAAAAGCTACATTGACAAGTATGACACTGATGAATTGCCATGGCCTGTAGATCAACAGCATCATAACAGCATGCTTCTACATCTATAGGCCGCAATATTCCTGATGTTTACACTCCAAATATGGCATTGACACATTACATATTTATCCTTAATTCACTACCAACCTTAAATTATCTCAGAAACAAAACACATTCTTGTCTTTGTGTACTGTACATAGCAGATAATCATGAAAAATGGCTTTGGTTTTACACTGCCAGTTTCATGGGATTTGAAAGTTATTGGCTCATGTGTTATTTGCACATTTGTTTTATTTTTCAGAGATACACTAAGCAAAGCTTAATGCGCAATTCCATGAAATGAAACGATGCACATGTGCCTTCTGCAACCTCAGTTAGGAATTTGATACAAATAAAAATAATAATAATAAAAAAAAAAAAAAGCACAAAAAGCAAGACTTTGTTACATTGCCAGCAACTGACCAAAACTGCTGTGTTTTATTTTTCCTCTGTGCTAGAAGCAGATTTTCAGTTCTTCGGTTGAATAATTAGTGTATGCAGACATGAAAATACACGCCTCAAATAGAGATTATTTTCTGAAACTCTTGGGAGTTTTGAGTAAATACAACACTTAACGATGTTTTATTTGGTGGATTAAAGCTTCTCTCTGCGTTACTCATATGTTTGACACTTTGGAAAATTAGGCCATGACAATAAAGATGATGTTCAGGGGTCTGTTTTGTGTCATTGATCCTCATTCCACTTGTGTCTTTTGAGGGTTTTTTTTTCAACATTCACTGAGAGGACAGGCTGTAAGATGTATATAATGTTTGATGTGACATCTTCCCACAGTATCTGCCTCGTTGTCAGTCCATGTGACCGGGAGTATGACCCCAGAGCGAGCCCTCTCTCTGGAGGTTACTGCGCTCTGTTCCTTCCCAGGAAAAGCTTGGTACAAACCACCCAGATAATCTATATTCATGCTCCCCCTCAGACCCCGATTGGATGCCTGCTGTTGCCCCCTGTAGGGAGTCTGAATCCCCTGCTCCTGATTTTTCTGGAGCTGGGAAAGTTATAGCATCAGGCAAATGAAAAGTGGCGGAAAGTTACAGAAAGTATAGTACAATTTTGAGGTTGTGTTACTTCGCCTACACTACATTTCAGATGGAAAATTTTATTTTTTAGGAGGTAAGTGGTAAGTAAACAAGTTTATTTAGAGTCTAATACCACAGAAGTCTCAGTAGACTTGAGTTAATCAAATAAAATGAATATTTTCCACAGTTAGTTTTTTTAGTAAAATTTTCCCTCTGTGTGTCCACAATGTTTTCCAGTTCAGCTGCAGGGGAAGTATAGCAATAGATAGAATAGATATTGACTTGATTTGACTCATTTGGACACTGAAGCTTCATATTAACTTCAAATAAACTTCTAAATACATATTTGCACAGAAGGAGGACTGTGGATTTTGTCTCCCATCACTTACATTGTGCATTATGAAGAGATCTTCTAATGGTCCGTATGAACAGGAGGAATGATTACAGCAAGAAAAACATGTCAATGTTCATTTGGGCTCCTAACTGTATTAAGACAGATTTGAAAAATTGTGAATTTCATTATCTATTGATTTACCGATGATTGGATTGAATATTTTGTCTATGAAATGTCCCAGAGGCCGAGGTGATGTCTTTAAACTGCTTGTTTTGTCAGATCAACAGTCAAACCCCCCCCCAAAATATTCAGTTTACAGTGATATAAAACAGAAAAGCAGCAAAATCCTCATGTTTGAGAAACTGGAGCGAGGAAACATTTGACAAATGACTTAAATTATTTTTCCACTATCAAAATAGCATCATCCCACATCCCAAATCATTAAAATAAGTCTCTTTTAGAATTTCTGTATCCAGAGTGTGATCAGCATCAGCATCAGAATACACCTTCCATAAAGAACATTCTCAAAAGATATCTCTCTTTTCTATGAACTGTGACAGACTCCACACCTCCAGAGCTGTGTATCTTTTAGAGATACAAAATATACAGCATGTTTGGCAGAATTTGATTCAGTTCAGGCTGCAAAATCCAAGAAAAATGACCAGCAGGGGGCAGCATATGCTTTAAAAAAAACAAAACAAAACAACAAACTGATATCTCAGCAGGCACATTTTCCACTTCACCTTCACAAGGACTCCCTCCTTTAATAATACATATCAAAACTCTTTCAATTCGATATTAAATCTGTTCAGTGTTTAAAATGCAATTCCATTCCAGATATGGCTCGACAGTGAGGACACGAGCACAGTTTATTGTATTGTATGACACCTCCCATACCTGTAGGCTGAATCATCACTGTTATAAAAAATGTGTCATCATGTGGAGGTCATGAACACGGAAAGATGTGATTATTCATAGGTTTTTGTTGGACGGATGGACGGATGGACGGACGGATGGTAGAAATTGCATTCTTTAATTCACGGTAGCTGCCACAGGGGAGGCAGAGGAAATCAATTGTGGCCATCAGCGGTCCAGATTGATCCTCTGTAAGGGGTCAGATCACAGTGATATCTCTCACACCTCCACAGCGGGGCAGCTGAGGCCAATCACCGCTTCGAGGGACTAATGTTGGCAAACTATCAGGATTAGAAACGAGATACTGAGTGTGCTGCAACATCACTTTTAATAACTAGATAGACAAGATGATCTGATGTTAAAGGATAACCGTTTCACTCAGCGTTTAGATGACACTGCAGTGGAGTGAGAAGGTTTAATAATTAAGAGTGAGAATGTAAAACACAATGACTGTCCAGCTTACCTATAATGAAAGTCTATGGTATTGGTGGAGGCTTTATTTATAAGTTAAAGATCCTTCATTAAATCATGGATTAACCTTTTATTTTTGTTTTTTATCGATCCTTATCCTTGAAGAGCACCTGTTTTTTTTTACTTCAGCATTACCAACACTATTGGTTTTGACACAGTGCATCACTCCTTATTTTTTCTTCATTAATAATTAAGAGTGTTTGCTTTTTTTTCCCCTTTATGCTTCCTTTTCTGAGAGTCAAACTGAGAAAATGTGAGCTGTATTCGGAAGTGAGCATGCGTCTGTGTCGAGTGTGTGACGGAAAGAGGAGGGCTCAGAGAGAGGGGGGGAAGAGAGAGAGAGAGAGAGAGAGAGAGAGAGAGAGAGAGAGAGAGAGAGAGAGAGAGGTCCAAGGACAGACGGCACTGAGGGGAGGGGAAAAAAAAAAAAAAACACACTCACTCACTCTCAGTCACACCTACCCAACAGCCTCGCACAGCCCTCTGTGTGTGAGAGACAGAACCGATCTTGACATCCTGAGGAAGATGATGCATGTCTACACCAGAGGAGCATCAGCATCCAGGACAGGAATATAGCTCCTAAACCTGCTGAGACAAATACATGCCAAGGACTGCACAGACAGACAGAGAGAGAGAGAGAGAGAGCCCTGAGGGAAGGACAGCAGCAGCAGCAGCAGCAGCAGCAGCAGCATTTCAGAAAGGGCAAAGCAGGGTGGAAGAGGCAAAAATTTGCAGGTTTATTCTGTTGCTAAGGATCTTTAAAGAGGACCTATACAGCATCGTGGGAACACAGACATCAACTCTCTCTCTCTCTCTTACTGTCTAACAAGAGATCCTGCTGCTGCTGCTCTTACTATAGAAAAAAAAACACCCATTAAAACTGCTTCATAGTCTGAGACCATGAGTGAGGCGAAGAAAGGTGAGCTAGTCATCCGGGATAAAGCCATCCTGCACCAGCAGAGGCGTCTGAAGCAGGCCACCCAGTTCACACACAAGGACTCAGCTGACCTCCTGCCCCTGGACGGGCTGAAGAGACTGGGCACGTCTAAAGACTTGGTGAGTGGACTCCAAGGAAAATGCCTTCAGAGACGATCAATGAGCGCTTAGGCAGTTAGTTTGTAATTTATTTGATTGGAGAGGCTGATATCTGTGTGGGAAGGTGCTTCACTGAGTTGTTGAGGGATGAGTTTGAGTGGAAATAGGTGTCAAAATTGTACGGCGTCCAGTAGCATGTCTGGCAACGTTTGAGAGAAAGATGGTACTTAATCACCTCGTTGCTGCTTTGACAATGGATCATCTGCTCAAGTAATCAATTAATCTTTTAGTCTATAAACTTGTCAGAACATAGTAAATTAATGTCCCAGTTTCCCCAGAGCCCAAGGTGACGTCTTTAAAGGCCTTTTTATTGGTCAAAAACCCAAAGATATTCAGGTTACAGCAATATAAAACAGAGAAAAGCAGCAAATCCTCACATGAAGGAAGTAAAACTGTTGATTTTTTGCTTAAAAAAAAACAAAATAATTACTGTTTTTCTGTCAATTAACCAACTAATTGTGTCCAACTCTACTACATCCTGGCTGTCGATTGTGCAATGTCAATTTCATGCATAGGGAGCTATTTAGAGCTGCAGTGATTAGGCAATTAATTGATTAGTCGATCAACAGGAAATTCATTGCCAACTATTTTGATAACTGATTAATCTTTTTGAGTCGTTTTTTAAGAAAAACTGTCCAAATTCTCTGATTTCAGCTTCTCAAATGCATATATTTTCTATTTTCTTTAGTCTTCTATGCTGGTAAACTGAACATCTTTGGGTTTTGGACTGTAGGTCAGGACAAAAAAAGACATTTGAGGATGTCACCTTGGACATTTTTCAGACAACATTTTGTAGACCAAACGAATAATGGAGAAAATACTGGACAGATTCATCAATAATGAAAATAATTGTCAGTGCCTAGAGCTAATTGACTCCTAATGCATGAGTATGACCATCATTTCCTGTAAGCTTTTATGCTGCTACTGTATATATTGTATGCCAGAAAGTAAGTGCAGCCTTTAAAAGGAAATACGTCATCCGAAGGGTCATGAAAGATTCAGAGTCTTGCACTCTGCATGAAGGGGAGGGAATGTCTTGTCGAAGCGTGTTACAGTACTCTGTGCAGGGGCTCTGAAATAGAGTGTGATGTCAGTATACATTCAGGAACACACACACACATATCAGACCATGGTCACTTTTGGGGACATTATATAGACTAGCATAGACCCTAACCATGACCACTACTTGGCTAACCCTAACCCTAACCCCCCCTTAACCCTAACCTTAATCTTAACCACTGACCCAAAAATCAGCTTTTTCCCAATTGAGGACACAGCTTTTGTCGCCAACTGGACAAGCCGTTCCCAATTAACTGGTCCTAAGTCTGAAATTTGTCCCCAAAAGTAGCTTACGACAGACCACACACACGCACAATTTAGGGTTGACATATGGGGTGAAAGACAGTGTGATACACAACCTCTGCACTTCCTCCTCCTCCTCCTCCTCTTCTAGCAGCCTCTGAAACTGAAGCTGTTATACACTCTGGAGGAACTCCCTGTAATAACGTGAACAATTTATTGCTCCACCTCTCCTTTGACACAGTTTTTGGTTGGTTTGATGGCAGCTGCCCAGATTCCCCAGAGCTTTCCAAGAACCTCGACAAAATCACTCTGGCACCGGGAAGCAGCACAAGCAGCGCTCTGTGCTCTGCGAATATCACACTGTGCATTCATGTCTGCCAGATTTTAAAACCAACATTTGTTGCTAGAAAAAAAAACATCCCACCGCCTCCCCGCTTCTTCTTTGACTGTTTTGTAATCTAGTGATAGATATATATTTCACTCTCTTCTCTGCTTTGGCTTTCCCACCTCATTGTCTGAGATAACATATTTCAAAAACTGCAAGTCTCGCAGTAATAACCAGATGTCATTTAAGGTATAAATACCAATTTCTCAGAGCTTTTTTAGCTAGCAGTGGCTCTATGGATACAGATTGGTCTGTCAGTTAGGCGGTTGGTCCAGACTGAAGTATTTGAACAGCAACTGGATGGATTGCCATGACATTTTGTTCATACATTCATGTTCCCCAGAGGATGAATCCTAATAACTTTGGTGAACCCCTTACGTTTCCTCTAGCGTTGCTATTGAGGTTCACATTTGTGGTTTTAAGTGGAATATCTCAACAAATAATTGTTGGATTGCCATTAAAATGTCATACAGACATTCATGTTCCCCTCAGGATGAATTGTTATAACTTTGGTGATATCTTCTAGATATCTAGCACCACCAGCAGTGGTCATGTATCCATATGACATATCTCAATATCTACTACATTTACATTTTTTCACTTGGCAGACACTTTTATCCAAAGTGACTTACAATCGAAGAAAGAAAGTCAAACATTAGAGGTGTAAATTCTCAAGTAGCTGATCAGGTACAAATGCAATGAGAAAGAGTGCTAGACAGAAGGTTGTTGTTGGTTTTTTAAATTATAAAGTAAGCAAGAACAGAAGTAGACAAGTGCGTAACAACAAGAGAATAGTGCAACAATCAACAAAGTGCTAAATGGTTGAAGGGGCTCAAGTGTTGAGGTGTTCACAGAAGAAAGCATCACTTACTAGATTGATTAGCACAAAAATGAAATTGTTTTTGACATTAAATTTGGTACAGACATACATGTTCCCCTCAAAAAGAAATGTAATATCTTTGGTGATCTCTTGACTTTTTATCTATCACGATCATCAGGCCAAAATTTCAATTTGTTCAATACTTTGGTTTATGACTGAATACCTCCAAAACTAATGACGTTCTCATCAGCCTCAGCTGCACTTTAGTAAATGTCGTCCTCCCAAGAAAAATGACACAATAGGTCGTGATGTCAGCTGCCCAAAAACAACATGTAGTTACGTTTGAGTGACAGATGCCACCTAGTGGTCGTAGTAATTATGACCTGGAGCAGTGGTGCAGTTCAGATGACAGGATACATATATGTTGACGAATTTCCTCATTTGTGGAAAGGGGTGGATGGAGGCTATAACCCAACATTGGACTTTGCCACAGGAGACTGTTGTTTGTTTCCTGTTTCTAACCATGAATCAGGACAGTAACTACAATCGTCCCCTAACCTTAACAAAGTGATAATTTTAACCCAAACCATGATCTTCCCCTAAACCTAACCAGGTGGTTCTTGTGCCTAAACCTAACTAGACCTTAACCACAGCGTTGTCACATCATAAAACATTATTATTTTTTAACAGTGATTCGTAGCAGTGTTGGAAAGTGCAGACAAATGTCCTGTTGTTTACTGCTGATAGAGGCATCATGTTAGAAAAAGGTTCCTATGCATCGTTCAGGAATGCACATTGTCAAACCATGTATTTGGTTGTTTAATTTGAATTTATTCCTGTGATGGCAGCCGGGGGCAGCAGGTATGACTCCAATAAACATCTAAACACAATAAAAGAAAAAATGGAAAAAATAATCTAAGCGGAGATGAGATTCCCCAAAACTCTATTACATTAAAGGAGCTTAATGTACAACTCATCTGCTGGCAGCCTGGGATTCAACATCTCCTGCAGGGGCCCGAGACCCTCTTATCATAATACCAATTATCTTCTCTTTGACGACAGAACGGAGCTCTTCTCAGTAGCTATCAGAAACCCAATCTGTGGCGCAGACGTGGCCACAGGGAGCACAGCGAGATTTACATGGAATCTGTGACAAGTAAATTTTTGATGTCAGAATAGCTTTGGGAACTTGAGCAAGGAGTACCTAGAAATTGCCAGCACTCTGCCATCATGCCTGTATCTCCTCTCTGCAGACAGCCAGCAACATCACTCAGGCACTGAATAGATATGGATACACTAAAAGAAAGAGAAAGCATGAGTTTCTGAGATGCATTGCATACAAAACATTCATAGACAAAAGATGAGATCATCTGGATATGACTGTCAGATGCATTTGTACGTCTGTCGTCTGTTTGGCTACAAATCAATCTGTTGTCTCCGTTTTTCAGTGTGTATCTTAATGTTTTTATCTAATTATATTAGATAAAAAATACAGTTTTTCTTTTTGGCTTGTGGCCTTAAATGTTAGACATTGATCTTTGACAGTCAATGATAATTTTTACATTCCCTTTTCTCATTAAGCCTATATGCAAATATTTGTAATTTCAAATGGAAAAGCAATTAGTTTAGCTCTTAAAAAGGGCTTAATATACTTAGTTTGGAAATCCAGATTCCAACATTTACTCCTGAAATCATTCAATTGATTCTAAAACCTTGTTGTTGTAATTGATCATTTAATTAATAGAAAATGAATCGACAGTCGCTCATTTTAGCTTCTCAAATGTGAGGATAAGACTGACATCTCGCTGTTTTCTTGGTGTTTAAATCTATGGTCTGCTTCACACTGCCCTTACATAAAATTATTTTAAAAAAAGATGCATCTACTTTTTTATCTACTGATTTTTATCCTCTCCCGAGAATGCCCGAGCTGCGTGCAGACCTTTAAACTGTAACCTCGTCTTTCTTCTTCTTAATTTCTGCTAGCTGGCCTGTCCTGCCCTGTGTGTAATTCAGCATTGGAGCCTGTTATGTAAGAGTGAATTTGTTTTGCTGCTCTTTAGCCTGAGGTCCTCTCAGTCTCAGCAGCAGCAGCAGCAGCAGCAGCAACAGCAGCAGCAGCAGCAGCAGCAGCAGCATCATCATCATCAAGCAGCATCAAGCAGCATCACTCCAGCCATGTTGTGCTGCAGAGTGAGAGGAGCTGTGAGCATGAAAAGGACAAAATCCACCGTTCCAAAGTGACAGCGATGGAGGGGAATGAAAGAGATGGCTGGAGATGGGGTCGAGGAGGACACTCGGCTGCTTTATGTAACACAGTGTAGATACACGGGTATAAAATGTACAAAGAGCAAACAGGACGAGAGGGAATTGGTTGCAAACATCTGAGCCCAGTGACATGAACACCTGAGCTCAGCATTGACTGAGTTATTGTGTAACCAATGTGTAACCTTGCTATTCTCTACTGTAAACTATCAACATTTGCTCTCCAAAGCTGCTGCAAAATGAAGGACAGAAGAAGAAAATGATGGCTTTGAAATAGCAAGTTAAATGCAAATGCAAAACAAGGCAATACTATTATGCGCTGAAGCTTACCATACATATTTTTCCCCCCATTATTTTCATTTAAGGTTAAAAATTAAAGACAAAAAATTTGATTGTTTTCCGAGAATTTAAATCTCAGGTCATCAAAGCACTGAGGTTATCAACCGCTCCAGTGAAACCCATACAAGTTAAATTCTCTAGGAGGGGTCGCCGCTCTTGAACACTGATCAATACAGGTTTTCATGCTGGTTTTTAAAGGGTCAGTTCAACCAAATTACAAAAAATACAACATATTCTCACTTGCCTTTAGTTTTGAGCTTATTTCATTCTTGACTTTGGAAACAGCATTTCACAAAATCTCAGCTCAAGGTCTACGTACTCGCTTGTCTGGGAGCTTTCAGACATATCACATGGTCCTCATCAGCAGATTGAGTTCGCTCAGTTGCTTTGAAACTGGCTTTTATTCTGGGCACCTCCAGAACTTCAGCTTGACAATTCATTCTTGGAAAAAGCAGCCGAACAATCTCATTTCAAGGTCCACGTATTCATTTTTTCACCTTGTTTTTGTCTTTTTTGTTCAGGTTTGAGATTCAGATATCGCTCTGCTTTGCTGTTGAATTTTTTAAATGTAATAAATGGTAAATTCCATTAATGGAGGAAGAGAGAGATATCTCAAAATAAACAGAATCAAAATGATCTGCATGGTTAATACTACTAGAAGTAAATGAGAAAATATGATTTTTTGTAATCTGGGAGAATTGACCTTTTAAACTTTGCCAGTCCTCAAGCTGTCTGACTAAATCAGACAGATTTCAGTGGCACACTTAGTTTTTAGTGTCACTCTTTTTGATAAGGCTAATCATGATCATCATGATCAGGCTAATATTCCAGAAAAAAAACATTAATCTTCTAGTTCTGCAAGAATATATGGTTTTAAAGTGGTAAAATATCAGGTCTAAACACACGTATTGACTGTAGGAAGCTTTAACATTTAAAATATGCCCTTCAAAATCTCATTTTGGTCCAATTTCACTGCACACACTTCATCTGCCTCTGCTGCAAAGCCTCCCTCCTCTTCTCCCTGCAGCTTAGCTGTCCGTTTGCTCATGTCCCTCTCTTACAGATGAGTGAATCTGAAACCTGTGTGTGTGTATGTGTGTGTGTGAAAGAGTGAGGGCCTGTCTAATCGAGAGGTTGGAGTCTCCAGGTACTTCTGAGGATGATCAAAAGCTACAGAACTGGGCTTGAATATAGAAGAACTGCGGCATAGAAGGAACTGTTTGTTTCCTTGTGTGCATCAAATACAACTTATTTACAACAGATTTAGTAAACATTATGTTCAATATTAACCAAAAAATCTGCAAGTCATTTAGAAGACATTTTAAAAATACCGAATATCCAATTAGGAAACGTGCTATGCTTTCGTCAAACCAGAACTTTACGAACTTGGTGATCTACTGCTCTTTCATAAAGTCATGGGTTTTAAACAGCAGATGGTGTACAGTGCATCTCATCCTGGAACGGGTTTTTAAATCCATATGCATCTTGACTCGCATCCTATGAGCTCTCGGTTGTTTACAATTTTCACCAGAAGGCCAAGTAGCACTTCAAAGTGACAAGCAAACACGACACTGTCACTCAGTGAAATCCCCTCGGTGCTCTTGGGAGTTTGTTTCCCTTCGCCTTCTTCCCTCCAGAACAAACCGCGTTGAATCGGTTCGGGTGCAGGCTTTATTATTAGCTCCGGGACAATTAGGTGGGCTGGAGAGAGGTTAGTGTGAACCTGTCTCTCTCTCTGTCATCTGGAGCTGTGGATGGGCGGTAACACTCTCCCTCAGCTGCTCCCTCGGGAGGCTAAAAATACCCAACACAAACAAATAGGACAAAACAGCCTCAACAACAGTGGAGAGGAGAGAAGGCAATACTGAGACGGAGACGGAAAGCAAGAGAAGAAGAGCGAGTTCAGACATCAATATTTGTTGGATATGGCAAGTGGCTCCAACTTTCATTGAATAATTCACATATTTTTCATTGAATTTTCAGAATAAAAGGCATCCAAACCATTCTAACAGAGTTAGAGCTGCAACGATTAATTGATTAACTGATAAGTTGATCAATAGAATATAAATTTGCAGCTATTTTGATAATTGTTTAAATATAATAACATTTTTAAAGTAGAAAATGGCCAAAATTTCAAGACATTTGTGAGGATTTGCTGCTATTCTTGTTCTTGTTTGATAATAAATTCAATAAGTTTGGATTTTGGACAGTTGATTGACCAGAAGAGGCAATTTGATGACATCAGCTTGGACATAAGAAAACTATGACAGACATGTTTCACTGTTTTCAGGCATTTTATAGACCTAACGATCAATTGATTAATGGAGAAAATAATTGGTGGAGCCCTACACAGATTCACTTCTCAAATACAGAAGCATTAACACCAGCATACACCTGTCCTATACGTAAATACACATACACATATATTAGCTTTCCTGCTAAAGTCTCCTTCTTATCTAACTTATAAACATGAACACATGTCTTATCCTGCAGCCAACGAGCCCCCAAACAAATATTCACCAGGGGAAAAGTGCACCGCTAACATCAGTTAGCAGGCTGGATAGCTAATTAGCTGCTTAGCCACAGTACATTAAACAGGATGTTAACATACCTGCAAATGTCACTTCAGACCCATACGATGCTGGTTTGGTCGTTGCTCTTTAAAATCCGTGGGTGACTCTTTATTATAGAGACCTCTTATTTCCTGTTAATTATCTGAGTAATTTGCTGGTTTTAAACAATTATTTTTTAGGACATTTTACAGAGAAGGTGGTGCAATTATGGTACAAATTATAAGAAAAACAAAATCAAAAAGTTGTTTCAGTTGGTAAGTACAAACTCATTATATTTGGGTTCATACGCAGTTGTTAATTTGCAAAAATTCTTATTAAATTAGACTCTTAATTCTTTAACAGACAGAAATTACTGAAAACTACATATTAGCATATTAAAGTCTATTAAAAACTCTAATAGAAACATCCTAACATGCTAATATATTGAGAGTCTAATTTATGAAGAATCTACATATGAACCCAAATATACTTAGTTGACATCAACCAAACCAACTTAACACTTTTTTCCTTATAATTTGTAACAAATTTCACTGCCCTTGTCCTAAAAATGTATCATTAAATACTTACAAATTACTCTGAAAATTTCCAGGAAACGACATACTGTCTGTCCATGACTTGTAGCTACAGCAGTTAGTTTACTTTGTCTGTCGTTCGGTGTAGCACTACATCAGTAACCTGCCAGCTAATGTCAATCAAACAAGCCTCTGACACTCTCCTCCAGCCAGCTGAGAAAAATTGGAGCCTTTCTAGTAATTTTCCAAAGAGCTTTTTTCTTTATCATAATTTAACAAAAAGACACGTTGACATTAATTTTGAATGTAAAGAGGGATGATTAAATGTATTTTCAGAGCCAGACTAACACATGGGATGAGATTTGTTGACCATAAGAGCTTCACTTCCATAATTACACTTATTCATTCTTATATGTTATTGTTGCTCTTCAATGGAGCAATAAAATGCTTTTTTTTCTCAATGTCTAGTCTGTTAAAGTGGGAAAAAGTCTAGGTAAAACTAGTTGCCAGTCTCTCAGATACAGTGTTCCTTTTTGTTCCTTCATACGTGGGCTGTTGTTGATTTTCCTGATGTGAGTCCTGCGGTGAACCCCTGAACGCAAACCAGTCCAAACCGATCTCCTGCCAATCGGACAACTGCTAATGTGTAACCCAAGCGCTCCACATCCATCCTCTGTAACTCTCTCTCTGTGAGTCAGATTAGAAGCTAATTGCCATGTGGACTAATTACCTGCTTGCAACAGGCTCCAGCCAGTCACGCGAGCTTTCTAATGCCCTCTTTCTCATTCTGATGGAGGTCCCCATGCGGCTGATTTCCTGTCGCACCGACCAGGAGGCTCCGGCAGCTACGCATCTGCCGCCTGCCTGCCTGTCTGCCTGTCCCTCCTCTTCCTCCCTTCCTTCATTCTCATTTTACATCTCTGTCTTTTATCTCTTTTCTGTCTACTTTCTTGCGTCACTGTTTGTCTCTTGACTGAAAATCATTTGGTTAGTGTGATAAAACAACAGCAGTGGTCATCAGTAGTGCTGAAGGCCTATTTGATGATTTGATCCCAATAGGGAGGGGCTTTGTTGTAATGCTGAAATGATTAGTTGTTTAATTGATCAACAGAAAATTAATCCACCACAGTTTTTATAATCAATTCATTGTTAATTAACTGTCTGTGTGTTGTCTGCCTGCAAATGAGCCTCTGTTTTAATTTGCTAGAGTATATCCTGATCTTTTTAATTACATTAGTGCCGAGCAAAAAGTCAATTAAAGCTACAGTGTGTAGAATTCAGTGGCATCTGGCGGAACGGACTTGGCAGAAATGGAATATAATATTCATTAGCATGTTTTAATTAGTGTTTAATCACCTGGAAATAATAGTCATTGTCTTGTTGTTACTTTATAATGAGCCCTTTATATCTACATAGAGAGCGGGTCATCTTCCACGGAGGCCGCCATGTTGCACCGCCATGTTTCTACAGTAGCCCAGAATGGACTACTGGTCCTTTAATCGATTACTCCAACAAGAAGTCTTCTTTTTGTCATTTTTATTGTCCCTTTTGTAGATGATCTGCAGCGTTCATCACCAAATGAAGCATGTTTGTTATGGTAAATGAGCTGCATTTATAGGCTATAACACTTTTCTAGACTACCGACCACTCAAAGCGCTTTTCAACACATGCCAACATTCACCCATTCACACATACATTCACACACTGATGGCAAAAGCTGCCATGCAATGTGCTAGCCTACTAATCAAGAGCGACACAGTGCTTCACAATGTTTCTAATGCTCACTCACCCATTCACACACATACACACACACACACACATACACAAAGAGTCATTTGGGTTCAGTTGGGGATCGAACCACCGACCCTCTGATTGGTGGATGACCCACTTTACCTCGTGATGATGATAAATAATCAAAAGGCCATTAGCTTAGTTAAAAAAAGGTATAATATAAATATGCTGAAAATCTGGATTTTACAAAATGTACATTTTTAGAACAATAACTCCACTAATCATCCCACTGGCTGCAAAAACGCAAAGAGCTTGAAACTACTCACTGTTTTAATCTATTAGCTGATCAACTGATCATAAATCAGCAACAATTTTGATAATCAATCAATTGTTTTTAAGTAACTTATCAAACAAAAATACTAAAACCAATGCTAAAATTTGGACATAATCTGTTTTATTGTCATAAATTCCCAGTAGAAATTTAACATCTTTTGGGTTTTGGACTGTTGGTCATAAAACCAGCTATTGAGGACATCACGTTGGGATCTATAACCATTTTTTTGACATTTTACATTAATCAATTAAAAATAGTTGATATATCAATCAATAATGAAAATGATTACTGGTTGCAGCCATAGCCACCAATCTACCTTTCAAAATCACACATGCAGGATGTATATTATCACCTACCTGTGAATTATACATACTGTATGTTTTTGACCTGTCTATGTCTTCATTACTTTTGGATACCTTCTCAAATGTATGCATCACAGTTATTGATCCTTACTATGTGACACAAACTAACCCATATTTGGGGTGTTTCTGGACTACTTAAAGATCCCAGCTGATCATAACTGACTGATACTGTGACTGATTCTCATCAGATGGATTGAACCCACTGACTTCTAGTGAAGACGTAAAGCTTTCAAAGAAAAATATGGCTGGCAATTTGTATTTTTTTCACTGTCAACAAATCTCATGTGCAGAGCCAAACCTACTTACAACTTATTCTTCTGTGCCTTAGTTTTTGTCCATAAACTATTAAAAACACATCCATGAGCCATACTGTTGCACTGGGTGGCATTTTCCTTCATTATGAAGATAATGTCTACCATAGTTTCTTGTGGAATCTGCCTTACACAGAACTACTCTCCGGAGACTGAAAATGTGATCGCTGTTATGCTTTGGAGCTGTTTCTAAACAAACTACAGTAATCATTGCCTTTGTGATGAAGGAACATGTCACCCAGTGCGACAGTGTGGCTCACAGACGTGTTTTTAATAGTTTTTGGACAACAATAGAAGTCTACGGCACAGAGGAATAAGATATATCAAGCTTTGGATACACACACAATAACTGTAAGTAGGATCAGTTGTTGGTTTTGGTGTTTTCATGGGATTTGTTGGCAATAAGAAAAATATGGAGTACAACAAAGAGTAGAGTATGCCATAGAGAATGGCAACAAATAACATATTTTGACTACTGCTGAGCTTCTGGCTCAAAAAGGAAAAGCACAACAACTTCTCAGCAAGGAAAGGAAAGATTGATGGCCTCAGTATTAAATCAATGCCTTTAATTCTCTGATAATCATGATGACTAATACTGAAAGCTTTCTTCAGCTGCTGTGATATCTGTGAAACATGTTACAATCAGCAGCAATGACTGTTCAAAAATGATATCGTCCTAAATCACTCTGGAAAAATGAACAAACAGATTACACCTCAGCGATGCCAATTCCACCTCAGCTGCTTCAACAATAAAAAAAAAAAATCACTAGCAAATGAGGCGTATCACCAGCTTGCATTGTGTTTAGTAGATAAACTGTTTATGGGACCATGCTGCCTGCTGTCTTCGTTGAATACAATGATACATCTAAAGGGGTTTATCCTGAGTTAATCTGCAACATATCATCATGGGAAAAGGCCACATGATTCATGCCGTTTCATATATTCTCAGCCTGTTAACAAGCAGTCACTTGAATGAGGTGAGAAATTTCTCGAAACCTCGAGATGCGTCACGATGGAAGAAACTCTTCTCACATGACATGACAGCTCACACAGTTTATCTTGCAGGAAGTGCACTATATTAAAAGGCAGACAGAGAACAAGTGTAAGGTGCAAGATTAGCAATTCACCCCTGAACTTTACAACAGAGCCGTGGCACATGTGGCGACACCGAACGCCGCCTGTTGCTAACATGATTTGCTGGCGAACTGGCCCTGGAGTAGTGAGGGTTCAGCAGAAACAGACGCCGACCATCAGAGGACACAGACAAAGAGGGGAAAAATTAAATTGTATTCATTGTCTATCAGATTAATCTCTGTCTGATGAGAGCACAGATGAGGAAAACATATCAAACAAAGAACCCGTAATCAAAATCTCTGGCTCTCGTCGTCCAACTGTTAGCTTGATATGATTTCCCTTCTTCTTATCCTTCGCCTACTGAATAAAAACATTCTGGTGTGCAACCAGACTTGATAGCACTTTAATCTAAATGGTATTTTCCACAAATAAACCTTCATCTGTCACTGTTTGCGTCCCCTTTCACGTGCTGGTTTTTTTCGCATTCGGAAAGGAGGGTAATTATTGTTAATAAATGTATGATTTGCAGTGCAGAGGTGGGAAAGAGGTCAAGTGATCTGCAGCATATTGAGAGCAGGAGAGAGAGAGAAAACTCTAGCCAGAGCTAGAGGTCATTGTTGAGATCTCAACAATAATAACATCAGTTCAATATAAAATTGGATCCAATCAGATTGGATTTGATTGGTGCAGATGTCAAGGAGTGTATAGTAAAGGCTCCCATTTTGGGCGAGCTCCAGCAGATGCGAGAGGGTTTTTAGGATTGGATTACTCTTATGTCAGGCTGGAGGTTTTGATTGGTTTAGGGAATGTAAAATAAGGAAAGAAAAGGTAGAGGAAGGTGGTGGAGGTAAATCATAGGAAAGGAGAGAAAAAGAAGGAACTGTGGTGAAAGCAAACAAAGAGAGGAAATGAAAACAAAGGAATGGAAAAGAAAGGAAAGATAATTGGAGGGAATGAGAGGGTTATGGAGAGGAGAGCGAAAGAAAGAAATGTAATGGAAGCAAATGAGGAGAGGGGAAATTAAGAGAGGAAATGAGAGGAAAATGAGAGAAAGAGAATGAATGGTAAGGTGAGGAAAAGGAAGAGGTAAAGACAGTAAGAAAGGAAAGAAAAGATAGGAAAATAAAAGTACAGGGAGGAAATGAGGAGAGGGGAATAGAGGAAAAATAAGGAAACAAATGAAAGGTAATGGAAGGAGAAAAGTAAAGGAAAGATAAGGAAAAGAAAGAAAGGAAGGAATGGGAAATAATGGGAAAGTGAATGGGAGGTCATAAGAAGAGGAGAAACAAGGAGAGGAAAGAAAAGGAGAGAAAAGATAATGCAAGACGTTGAGGAGAGGAGAGGAAACAAGAGAGAGGATGAGACAAGAGAGGAGAAGGGAAATGAAGGAAGAAAAGGAAAAGAAAAGAAATGAGGAAAAGAAGGAAAGGGAAATGACAGGAAAGGTAACAGAGGGAAATGAGAAGATGAGAGGAAAAACAAAGAGAGGAAAGGAGAGGAGAGGTCTTCATCAGTGCTTGTTTATAAGCCAGCAGCTCGGCGCTCCTCAACCACAGCTGGAGCTCAGAGAGAAACCAATGGGCTAAATCGAACTCAGTGACACGGGTGGTGATTACTAGTGCTTGCTGCTGTTTCGCAGCCTGGCCTGGAAGCCTGGCAGGTTGATGAAGAGCAACCTATGAATAGCAAAACAATTTACTACAAAGCACTAAAACCTGATTTTTTTTTCAAATGAATGCTTTTTGACCTGACAGGCAGACAGAAATGACCCGTTGATGGCATGTTGAGGTGGATTGAGCTTCACATGACTAAGACTGCCCCCCCCCTCCTCCCCTTCTGTGTTCATTTCCCTGTGTCTCCTGTCTCCTTATTGCTTGCCAGTCCATGAAATTGTCCTTATCTTCATTCAAATTCTGCTCAGGAATACTTTAACAGCAGAATCTCACATTGCTGAACGCATGTTAATCAGAGCAGAACATCAAATAATGACCAGTAATGTGGAAAAAAGGGAGCAGGGTCTATCTTTGCCGTTCCATTTTGTCTGCCCAAAGCTTTCTCCTAATAGGGGTCAAAGTCACACAATCACAGCTGCTGGATGGAGTTCCCCTCGTAGACACGAGGTCAGCATTTGTAATCAACCATTGTCATTGTACAACGCAATCATGCAGCGCATTGTCTAAACTGTCTAAACACTGATGCCAACACGACGTCTAAAAAGACTTCTCACAACAAGTCTTATTCACAGTGCTCTCGAAAATATCTAAATTCAGCTACCATGCTACTTTATTCTAAGAAATGAGCAATCTCCTCTTTTATTTAACGAGACGGCTCATATTGTCTGCACATCTGATAGGGCTCAAAGGTCACTGCAAAGAATGGCCCAGTCTGTGGAAGTTGTCGTCATTGCTTACAATAGTAAGAGCGTCAACAGCAATGTTTAAATGTTGTTTCCTCCAAAAGGAACATTGTGAAGTGGACAGACACACCAATTTCTGTTAAAATGTCATACTGCAGGTACAGCGGCCTGTTGATTGCATTAGGAAAGAGGTGAGAGATGACTGGATGTAGACATCTAAGGAGTAATACAAAGCATGTGAGAACAACAGGTGGGCAGATGGTGTTGTCCTTTATGGGATTGGCATTCAACCAAGATACTTAAACTGTGACCTCATGGTTCTTTGGATGCCAATGTTGGCTGGCAGGGTGGTTATTTGGTCAGTTTGTTCAACATTTTGGTCCAAAGGACAGGCTCAAATGACAAAACAAAACAAAAAACAAACAGGTTTATGCTTAGATGAATGGTAATATTAGTCAGTGTTTTGGTCACAAGTTCTTAAGTTAAACTCTTTGGTCCAGAGTGAAACATCTCATCATCTATTGAGTAGATTTCTGTGTCGTCCTCAGAGGATAGTTCCACATAAGTGCAGTTACATTTTGACTTCTAATCTAGTGCCACAAATTTACACTTGTCCAACACAAATTAAACAACAAAATAGATCATTTGTCCATGCCCTCTAGAACAACACATGTAAGTATTCGTCATCATCGTTACAGTCATAATCATGCGGTTAAGGTTCGTGGTTAAAAGAAAATAATGCTGACTGATGGACAGGAAATGGGAACTTCCTCTCTCTGCAGACTTTTTGGTTCCAAAACAAATGTCACGAAAGGACTGATGGTGTTGTTTTTCTTGCTATATATTAAACATTAGCATAATAGTAAGATACCTCTGAAGATTAGACTTTTTCACAGCAGACCTTTTGTTTTTGATTAGTCATAGTTGGAAAAACCACAGGTGTTACCAGTGGGTGATTTGTTAATTTTGAACAGGGGGGATGGCCCAACAGGAGGGTTAGGTTTAGAGTTAGGGTTAACCTTAACCCTAATCCTAGGACTGCAGGATTATCATATAGGCCTAGCCTAACTCTTGATATTACAATTGCAGTCCAGACCTGCTATTAGGTTTAATACATACTTTGTGTAGGCCTATTTTTTATCTGGATGTGGACATTAAGCATTTTAATAATGCTTATTTTTCAAAATACACTGCAGTATAAACTTTACCTTGAATTATGTCACTGTAGCAGCTGAGCACAGTGTGGTCAGTGCAGGTTCATTTCCTCAGTCACATTACCTGCTCCACTCCCAGGTTACACAAAACATCTATAGTCATAACTATATCTGTAGTCATGTCTCCCAAATATAACTAAATTATTTTGTTACAGAGGTGGCTTGGTACGAGGGTGTATTTTTAGCAGCACAGACGCTACTGAATGATCATAGAAATATTATAGGAATATTATAGGAGGCAGTGTGTCTCTATGATCATCTCGCTCTTCTGCAAATACATGTTGCTACTTGTCACTTTGATCATGAAGGTGACACTACTCTATAGAGTATAAAGGCTGTAATATAGTATAGAATTGAGTATTTATAGTATATAGTTTAGAGAATATTATAGATCCAAGACAAAACTGACAGAAAGGCAGGACTGAGAGAAAAAATCTGTCTGCCACTTCAGCACCAGGGACAGCGCCATGGATTTATCAATACACAGCACAGTTAGGCTACTGATATTGCAGAGCCATAGATTCTAACTTGCACAAACCTTAGTCAGATAAAGGTTGAATGAGTCAGGCAGACTAGACTAACATCTTCAACTAAACAACCCCTCTGCCCTTGTACTCTCTCTGCTACTAGGGGATGGAGAGGGGTGTGGCCAGTTAAAATGCAATTTGGTCATTTTGGTCAACAAGGGGGACGGCATTCCCTGTCATCCTCCCTCAAATCGCTTACTGGGTGTTACTAATAACATTAACATCCCAGTAAGTGTAAGTAAGCCATGACATTGTGACATCCTCTACAGTTTCACCCTCTACAGGATTAGTTTTTAACATTTCAAAATGTATTTGGTATTCAAGTACAAACTTTTTATTGAATATATCAAAACTGATCCAAAAGATCCTATGCAATTATTGTAATTTCTAAAATATGTGTTGATTTTTAGTCACTGAAATCTCCTTATTCTTGACACTTTTTACAACAATTGATCAGTAGTTTAATTTAACTTTATGACACATGTTGATTCATTTGGACACACCGTTGAGCTGTATATCATCTTGGTGAACCTTGAAAGGAAAGCAAATGCTTTGTGTTTAATTAAAGCAGTGACCGCCTGGTGTTTGGTGACTGCTCTTTTCAAAGCATGCTGTCTGAAAGTCTGTACCCAGACTGTGCTGGTAGAACAGCAATGTGATTATAGAGGAGCAGGCAGCTTAAATATGATTTGCTTTTTATATGATCCAGAGGGAACAGCAAATCACTGGCCACGTGTTCTTTGGAAACAGTGGAAGTCTCGCCTTGAACAAGATAAACATATTTTTATTCGACATGTATGGCACAATAACACATACATGTTGTACCTTAGACAATATGTAGTTGAAATTGTGTTTGTGTAGCCATAAAGAAGACTATGTGCGTTTTTTGCTAGTAGACTGGTTCAGTAAAGTGAAGACAAGAGCAGAAATCTTTTGATGTGTGCTGACCGTGATGACCTGAAAGTGTTACCATGCCCCTTGAATTGGCTTTCATGACATGATAATGTGCCCTTCATTTCAGCAAGATTAGAAAGCTTTTCTTTTTACCTTGCTGAAGCTAAAGTTAGCTATTTCAATCTGCATGGTTGTTATTTTGTGAGGGGGTGGGGGGGCATGAGGGAGAGGGAAAAGGGAAGGAGGCTCTGAAATATCAAAGCCTTGCTTAAATCTCTACAGTCAATATAGCCTCCATTTGCCACAGCATGATAAGTTTTGGCTTAAAAGATGGTTCTGTGTGACTGATCTGATTCTTCTGGCAGTTTGTTTGAGAAGAAAACAGACATATTTTGTCTGACACTTAAATTTAGCTACATCATGTATAACAGATATCTTACTTGCTGGTACTCCATGCCGATGGGTAATGGCTCAATCCAAACTAAATACTAAATACGCAAATATATCAGTTTTTGTATAATCAAGCCAACATTTCTTTTTAAATAATAACTCAACTGTGTGATATATCAAGCAGTTAGACTGATACCACTGGTTGTCTGTGTACTGTAGGAATAATCTAACCTGAACGGACTTTATCTGAACGCATGTGCATAAACATGCTCAGTTATTACTATAATGGGAGAAAATAATGACTTTTCCTGAATGTACAAATGATCTGAAGCCACAAGGGTAATGATGACATGTTCGTCACACAGCGACCTAGACGCTGTATCTTATTTTTGTTTCTTTTAGATTAAATATATCTTGAGTCATGGTGTGTCACAAGCTATCTGTGACACAGTCTATTAAGATAATGCTACGAATTATCTCTCAGCATGCAAAGGAAGATAGACAAGAGGATGTTGCCTACTCTTTGACACACAATGAATTGACTCACTTCAGTTGCCAGCTCAGAGAAACTTCACTGAAAAATGACTCAACTCTATTTAATTATTGTGGATTTTATTGGGCTTTTAGTATTTTTCCCTGTAAAGACTAAATTTAATCAGAATTAATTCAGAATCTTAGCTTTCATCAATGCTGAAATCAACTTCCATTTCCACTTGCACATGTTCCTGTCTGACTATTCTATTTCTCTTGTGCCCCCCTCCAGCAACCTCACAGCATCGTCCAGCGTCGCCTCCTGGAGGGAAACATCACACGGCTGCGAGGGGAGGCCCGGGACCCAAGCTCTAGGGTTCGCTCCCCACTCGCCGACACCAAGGATGGACCGGCCGACGCCGAGGAGAGGAGCGAGAGCACAGCTGACGACTCCACAGAGGAGAGAGAGTCTCTGGAGGAAAGCGAGAGGAGCTTACGGTCGGATGAGGAGGACGACAGCAGTGAAGCCGGGGCCAGACAGACAGCTGAGAAGACCGAGGGCACGGAGAGCTCGACCCTCCTCACAGCTCTGGTTGTTCAATGCAAGGTACCACACTGTGTAAAATGTCTCTCCTCGCTCACATTCAATGCTTTGACACCTTACTACTGCATAAAAACTGAAAACAAGAGTGGATACAAAGACAGCAGCATTCTACTCCTATGACTCATCATTTATAGCCGACACTTCATTTATTCTCCTTTTACAACACAACAAAAGCTTGGCAGGGCCCGGTGGCTGATTGACTGGATCAGAAAAACAGACAACTGAGTCATTTAGTGACTAAAAATCCAACCTTATCATGTCCACGTGGGCCCAAAATGGATTGAATATAGGTTACAGGGGTAACAATTGCATGGGCTTGAAATGGGCAAGGTGTGTGGGCCTCAGGACAAAAGGAGGAAACAAAACGTGAGGAAAATGTGTGCAGTAGCCTATTGAAACCCATGTTTAACCCATGTGGTAACCAACAGACAACCCTACCAATGGGGACCCACAAGTTTTGCCCACTTGTACCCCATGTTGTCCCCTTAAAGCCCCCTTGAACAGGTGAGCCAACTGTCAATCAACACCCACACGGCAGACATCAAAGCTATTATAGGTCTTCAAATCTTATTAATGGAGCAATAATTTCCAAAATGACCACCAGCTCACTTATTAGAGGACCCGAATTTAGCGTTTGAGACTACAATGACTCTTTGAAAAAAATTTACTGATTTAGTATTTCTGGAGAGAAGTTGATGTTTTTTGAATGAGCTGTTGGTGATATGGCATTTTAAGGTACTTCCACATTGACTTCAGCCTCAAGCTGTGGTAACTGCTGCTTGACTTAAGCACAGGGACCATTACAGTTTGAGGTCGCACCAACTATTTGTGGTGTCAATCATCTGGTGTTTACACAGTACAATATTCTTTTGCCCAGCTTGCATGGTAACAAGTTCTTGATACGCTTTGAGCTAAATGGGTGACAATTTGGAGGTTCACTAGTCAAAATATGTGCAAACAACTGTCAGTACAAGCATTTTATGCCTTTGTTAGACATTAAAGAGCTGACAATAAAAACAGGGAGAGGAAGGGGTCCCTTGTATGCAGGAATCCACTTATGACATAAAAGAATTCCAAGATGCCTGATTTTTTCCTCAACCTTCCTGGTGGCTCTCCAGTGGATTGCTATAGATTTTTCCGCAGAGCGTACTACAGTGTTGGAGTGCAATGGAAACTCCCTTAGGTACAAGAGTGCAGCAGTGAATGCAGACAGTGCAGAGGGGATGGGGCAGGGTCCATGCTGACAGCTTTAGACAGATACCATGTAATCACAATGTCCCCTGTTTAAATCCAGATGGGAAACTTTGTTGCATGTTATTTCCCCTCTAGCTCAACCCCCCCAAAATCCCATGGTGATGTTTTCAAATGTCTTGTTTTGTCCGATCAACAGTTCAAAATCCAAAGATGTTCAGTTTGCTATCATATATGACACAGAAAACCTTCAAATCCTCACAAATAAGAAACTGCAACCAACAAATGTTTGGTATTTTTGCTCAACAAAATGATTATACAAATATCAAAATAGTTGCTGATTAATTTTCTGTTGATCAACTAATCGACTAATCGTTGCAGCTCTTGTAGCTACCATCAAATAAAGACAAAAATGTTCAAAGTACATTTATTTTGGGTTAGGGTTAGGGTTAATAAATAACCCTAAATCCAACCTTGACTGCAACTAGTGGAGTTAACCCTAAACACACCTAAACCACATGGGAGGACTTTAGGGTATGTTCAATTCTAAATCCTCACCTCTTACTCTGTGATTTATAGAGAAATGTCAGGTTATTCTCTGGACAAAACTGTGGGTTTTAGTGCCAGATTATGGTGCATTTTAAACAACCACTTTAAATGAGACAGGTCTGAAAAACCCAGAAGAAAACAGCAGCATTATGCATGCAGTGACTCAGTATTTACGCTTTTATTTGCTGCACATTAAGCATTATGGTTGCCTGGTTTCACATGTAGATGCTCACTGTGGTCACACATCACACAACACACTCAACACTCCGGTGACTAATATATACAGAAAAGTCACACAGAATAGTCAAGTAATGATTCAGTCCATCCTCAGTGTCAGGCCAGCACCTCATGTGATACTTCATGTTTTCAGCTATCAAACAGTGAGTACTTGCTAGGACTAGCAGCAGAGGAAAAACAAAAAAGTGATTAAATCAAATAAACAGAAGATAAGTTATTCCCATCACACATCTGTGAGAATTTTAGTTTAAATAATATAATTTCTATTCTCTTTAGATGCTCTCATATACATTTTTTTTAAACAGAAATCTGCTTGTTGGTGCAGAAACAGAAGATAAATTTGGTGTTTGGTTTACTGACAACACTGCTATATATATTTTTTAAAAAAACAACATATCAGATTTTGTCAGGGATTGAAATAATTGTCCTGAACTAATTTCCATCGATGTTTACTTGTGTTTTCACAGTCTACCAACTATTTAATTGACTGAAATGAATCAACAACAAGCTTTATCATTGATTAGTCACTTATCATGCAGAAATACCCCCCAAAAATACTCTTCAAGTCACTCTTTGCAGACTTTCTCTGCATTATATCTTTATATACTTTGGGGTTTTGGTTGGTAGACTTTTTTGGGGGGTCTGGGCGATTGCGATGGGGTTTACGGTAATAATTAATTACAGTCCCATAGCCTGTCTTATAACTTGACATCCTTTTCATGCAAAAAACATGTATTCTTTCATTGTTTCATTCTCTATTAAATCTAACCAAGAGCAAACAAAGTAGATAGTAGATATAATTAAAAACATAACCTACTATGTCCACGGGCCAAAGAGGTAATATTTTGGCAATTTGAATTCTAGTTAGGCAGAAATGCAGATTGGCATGACACCAAGGACAGAGCTGTTTCAACACCATGGTGCCCTCCAGGCTTGTTAGTAAGCTCAAGGATCTGGGCCTGAATGATGATGGACCGCGTCCAGGTGGCGAGAGTGGACAACCACACCTCTTCTCTGCTGACTCTCAGCATGGGAGCACCACAGGGATGTGTCCTCCGTCCCCTCCTGCACTCCCTCTACACCCACGACTGTGTGCCGACAAAGGCTACAAACACCAGCAGTTGTGGGGTTGATTTTCTGCGGCAACGACACAACCTTCAGGGAGGGGGTGACCATCCTGGAACAGTGGTGCCAAGACAAACACCTCTCCCTGAACGTCTCCAAGACCACAGAGGTCTTTGTGGATTACAGGGGGGAGGGCACTCACCCCCGAGTCACCATTAATAGCACAGTGGTGGCGAGGGTAACAATTTCAAATATCAGGGAGTTGACATCCATGAAGACCTGACATGGGCCCCAAATCCTCAGACACCTCTACTGGGGCATCTTAGAGAGCCTGTTGCTTCATCACCTGGTACAGCAGCTGTACCAGCACAGACCCCAAGGTGCTGTGGAGGATGGTGCACACTGCCCAGCACATCAGCAGGTGTGAGCTGCCCAGCCTGCAGGAGCTGTGCACCCAGTGGTGCCTCAGGAAGTACCTGAGGGTCATTACCCACCCCCACACAAACACACCACACCACACACACAGACACAAAGTGCAATCTAACCATCTGTGCAACATCTGATTAATGATTAAATATGCACATTTTACTGCTGTTATACCTTTTATCGCTACTTATATTCTGTTTTTATATTTATTGCTTTGTATACTTTTTATTGCTTTTATAGCCTTTATTGCTATTTATATTCTGTTTTTATATTTAATGCCTTATACATATTTATTTACTGTTTTCTGTAATGGAGCCTCCCAGCCAAAGAATTTCACGAGTGTACTTGTACAACCGGAGTGACAATAAACATCTCGAATCACTTTTCATCCGTTGCAAGAAATCAATACAGCGATATAAAAGAATCCCTACTCCCGGAGGTGTTTAAAGTACGCAGCGCAGCGTCTGTGGATCCTGTATGTGTGTGTGCATGTATTTAAAATCAGTAGACCACTTAAGACTTTTCTAGTGGATTCAGCGTTTTCACCTATTACTCATTGTGCTTTGCTTGGTTTTATCATCAACTTATTAAATGCAAAGTGTTCCCCGGTTACTCATTCAGCAGCTATTTTTAAACTTCAACAAGAGAGAGAGAGAGAGAGAGAGAGAGAGAGAGGGATTTTTGCACCGGCGGGACTGAGACAAAAGAGCAGGTTTGTGGTGCTGCTGATAAGCCTGTGTGCCTGTGAGGACAAAGAGGGCTCAGCTCAGCCTGTACAGAGTGTGAGGGATCAAAACAAGGCTCATGGAAACTGAACATGTTTATTTCCAAGGGGGGGAAATGTCCATGAGTCAAGTGGATAAGGTATTGATTTATGAATGATGACGGAAAGGAAAAAGATATACAGACATTGTTCTTGGGAATCAGGTTGGGTGCTGGACAGTAAAACCCTCAGATGTTAGAGAATCTCTTAATATAAAGCAACTATTTCTGACTAAAACAGACATAAAAAGGGCTCACCATAACTTCTATAATGCTCTTAATTTTTTTTATAAGATGAAAAAAAAGTTGTCAAATGACATTTAAGTAAATAAAAACTCAATCAAAAGATCATTAATGCTAAGGAATACAGAGACAATTATGCAACAGATATATAAAATATACAAAACATATCTCAAATATATCAAAAGCATACAGAAAAACAATTGTAAACCCCTTGAAAGAAAACATTAAAGTATCGTACATGACAAAAATCACTAGAAATCTCCACACATGCACTGAAATAAATCTATGTTATGGTCGAGACTATGGAGAGCTATCAACAAGAAGTTATAACCAAAATACATCTAACTGTACAAAATCCTCCTTTTTGAAGTTACAAGAAATGTTTTATCTCATATTCTTGGTTCAGACCTCTGAGTGTCAGAGTTTGAAGTGTAAAGATGTAAAAACTCTCCCTTTGGTGAAGAGGAGCATTCATGTCCTCTCCTCTTCTTGGCGTACGAGCGCGCTTGATGCAGATGTGACTCTGCGAGGGCATTGGATGTTTTACCTCTTTCAAATGCACTGCCGCTGGGCTTCGCTGGTCCTGTGTGCCAATACAGCTCCTCTTGTCGTTTGGAGTCATTGTGCAGGTGTTAAATCAATGCTGATTTGTGACTTGCACCTGTGATGTACAATTCTCCATCTAAAATTGCATTGTAATTTCATTTTGAGTGGTTAAATTAATTACAATTTCAAAAATCTACTCAGTCAGTATAAGCTTGGTTATAAAATCATATAGTATCTATATAATATATAGTATTAGTAGCTCGTCAAGGTCCAATATTTTGACTTAAATGATCACAAAAACTGTTTCCTGAACTGCAGTTTGCAGACAGTCTGAAAGTAAAACCATGCAAAAATAACTATAAAAGACCATAAGGTAATGTAGCTGGAATGTATTTGCATCTGTAAGTGGAAAAATATAAAATGTATGCACAGCCTGATGCACACTTACCAGTGTGGGGGTGGTGTCTGCATACTGCTAATCTCACATGCATGCAGAGCTACCATATGTTCTGAATGTATTCCTCGTTCTTCCATTACTGTATTTTTTTCCCCCCCATAAATATGTCCTCTCATTTGTAGACCAGTTGCATGACATTAAGCAAGAAGATGTTGAAAAGGAAAAGGCCATTACAGACATTACAGACCGTCCCCATAAACCATTACAATCTGCTGCACCATAGGCTTTTTCTTTGCTTCCCGTGAAACATGTCTTTGTGATATGAAGTGCCCTGAAGGCAGCAGAGCAACTGTGAGATGCAGAAGAGGAGAAATGTCAGAGGAAATTAGGACAAGCCGCCTGTTAGTTTTGCCACTGTAAAAATCTAGCTTAGATGATGGAAAAATCAGAAAAAAAAACAAAGATTAATGGAATAGTGTGGGAAATACGCTTATCTGCTTTCTTGCTGAGAGTCAGATGAGAAGATTGATATCACCCTTGAATCAATCTTCTCATCTGACTGTAGGCCAAAAAAAGTTAATAAGTCTCGTTTTCCCAAAACGTTTAAAGATGAAAATAATCGTTAAGTCAGCTATACTGTTAGTTCAAAGTTTGTAAAATGAATCATGTGACTTAGTGTTCATTTTGTACTTTTCAGAGTAGTTTGGCTGACTTATGAGTTTAATATTCACATATGACTGACCTGGTTAATATTTTATGCTCTGGTGATGCATTCAAGATCATTAAGTTGGTAAAAAAAATCAAAGCAGACTCAAGAATCAGCATTTTGTCAGGAAATGGAGCCAGCAACACGTGCATAATAGATCAGCAAATAATAAAAAACAACTCATGTGATCCTTAATAGCATACAGAGTGGCCTTGTTGGTTAATTTTTTAACTTGATTATAAACTGTAAGACTACTCAACCAAACACATGCAGCGCTTTACAGAAGACCAGTGATTCAACACAGAATCAATACAGATCAAGTTACAAACACAAAATAACATTAGGCTCCGAAAAAACCAAGTGCTGGCTTGGAAATACTTCAGCAGCAATGGGAGATTTGTTTTGTTGGTGCAAAGTTGATTAAATATTCGCCTCGGACTTTATATTTCAATCTGGCAGTTTCACAATCATGCTGCAGCCGAATGGGTTTGTTCAAAAGAAAAGAGATCAGTGGTTTTCAAAGGCTCCACAGAGTTGCGTTAATGTGCTGTTGTGACTAGTTGTTTCCTTGCATGTGGGGGGGGGACCAGACTGAAGTGAAAATTCACACTGTGACACCAAAATCCCCCTCTGTTTTCCACACAGTGCTGCGAGACTGAAGTCAAGGCATCTATCAACACCGGCAGCCAACACAACCACATCTCCTCCTCCTGCTGCCAGAGGCTGGGGTAAGAAACACCGAGCAAATGCATATCTACCTTTTTAAAGCGGTTTTTAACAGTCGGATCAATCAAAAGCAAACACTTCACTCTAATAATAAAGAGTAAAAGTAAAACCAAGAGGAAGCCTGATAAAGCGATAACAATAGAGGATAAAGACAATTCAACAGTAAAAGAATTTGTTAAAAATGAATCTTTGAGGTGAGATTTAATAATGACAGCCTATAAGCTTTTTGAGGCAGGTTGGTGTAGATCATAGGAGCCTCGATATCACCTTCATCCTAACATTAAGACTTCAAAATGACTGAAAAAGCTCCGCCTGAAGATCAGAGGCTGTGCACTGGCTTAATAAAAGTATCAAAAGGATGTGACATTTTGTTCTCATCTTAATTTCAAATCAGATCTGAAGGTAACGGGTAAATAGTAAAAGCTGCTGAAGTTTCTGTACTGTTTGTCTTTAAAATCCTAGTTAATTTGAAATCCCAGCTGCACAAACTTTTGATTGTCGTTTTAATAGAAACCTAATGCAGTTCATCACAGAGTGACATATAATGAATAAATCTATTTCTGGGATAAATCAAATTAAATGTTCCAAAATGTTCTTGTCTTTGAACTATTGAAAATATTGTTTTGTGTGTCTCTTTTGTGTGTGTGTGTGTGTGTGTGTGTTATCAGACTGGTGCCCAGTCAGGACAGCCCACCATGTGGTGGGACCAGTTCAGTGACGGGTCTGGAGCTGCAGCTGGGCAGACAGACGGTCCAGTGTTCAGCTTATGTCAAAGGTAAGAATGTTTGGTCATACTAGTGTAACCGGTGGTATCTAACGTTGTGTGCGTTGTGTTTTGACAAAGAACAAGAGAACAATAAAAAACTGGTGTTGCAACCAACACATTAAAACAAAGAAAACATACCTGATGACAGAAGTAAATAACAAAATCCTCCGGTCAATGGTGACGTCTAACTTGAGCTCCTACACACATTAAATGACATAGAAATGTGTTAGCATACTGCACAATAAGTTTAAACTAACAAATAAACTTACAACCATAACAGGAAGACCACAATGTCGCTTACCTCTCCCATGGAGTACAATAAAAAAAGGGGAGACGTAAAGGCGAGAGACATCATTTATAGGGGGGGGGGGGACGTCGGGGTACAGAAACTGAGACTCAAACATTCCACATATTGACCCTGGAGGAGTAGCACGTCAGGTTATAACTATTTAAAGATTTTGTGTAATTACAATTCTGCATATTACTGCTGTATGATTGACTCTGTTACACTAGAATAGTGCTGAACTGGGGAAATTAAGTGATACTACTTAATGATTTGGAATTTTTTTGCTAGCAGCTCTGAGAGGTTGTACTACAGTGGTGCTTTGAGCTAAATGCTAACACCAATATGCTAAAATGGTCAAAATGACAATGCTAATGTGCTGCTGTTTATAATTAGCATTAAACAAAAAGTACAAATGAGGCTGATGGGAATGTCATCAATTTTGCAGATATTTGGTCATAAACTTAAGTATTGGACATTTAAATTTTGACCTGATGGTGGCGTTTCCTCTAGCTTTAGTAACGTCAACAGGGATCACCAAAGTTATTACTATTCATTCTTAGGGAAACATGAATGTGAGTGTTGAATTTCATAGAAATCCATCCAAACTATTAATCTCAGCTGTCCATCAACATCCACACAGCAGACATCAAAGCTACTATAAGTCTTCAAATCTTATCAACAGAGCAATAATTTTCAAAAGGGTCACCAGTACACTTATTAGAGGGCCTGTCTATTGGAGCCAGGGGTTTTTTGGAACCAGCATCTAGCGGCTGTTGGTGGCATCGCATTATACTTCTGTATCGGCTTCAGCCACAAGCGGTGATAGTAGCTGCTTGGGTGGCACTAAGGAAAAGGCCTAGGATCACTTAAGTCATTAAAATTCATCCTCTGAGCACCATGGTGGATTGACCACAATTCATCCTGAGGGGGAGAAGAATACGTGTACCAATATTGGCACCCTTAAAGCCAAGATGGCTAAAAACCCAATGTTTTTACTGTAGTGGACATTTGAGTGCTCCCAAAGGGTGCTGGGGGTTTTTCAAACTGTCAAAACAAACTATGCATAAATGCAGTCACAGCTCTTGCAGAAAATACATGCTGTGTAATTTCTGTATAGTTGCTGTTAAAAGAGGTTTTGAGTTGTGCTTGTCTGTGTATTTAGCATTTAGACAGTGCACCCTTCCATCCAGACAGAAATTACCATTAAACAAAACAATAGATAGGGAGACAAGAATAGCAATATTTTCAGTCCAACAAATGTCTGTTTGGCTGCTCTGTGACACTTATAATGATGTATACACTGTTTATGAGTATTATGTTTACATCTGCTGTAATAATAACGTCAAGTACGTCTTTCCTGGGAAAAATCCCAATGCCTCAAACACTATTGGATAGATTGCCAAGAAATATTGTACAGACATCCATGGTTCCCATAGGATTAAACCTACTGACTTTGGTGATCCTCTGACATTTCACCATGAGGCTGACATTTGTGGTTTTGAGTAAAATGTCTTGACAACTATGAGATGGATTGCTATACAATTTGGTAGAGACATTCATGTTCCCCCCCCAGGATTAATTCATAAAGTGATATCTTTGGTGATCTCTTAGTTTTTCATCTACAACAACATCGGTTGAAATTACAAATGCTTGCAAAACTAAGGATATTCCCATCAGCCAGAGCTTGAATTGTTGGTTTGTGCTAATTATCTAATGTACATCTCATGTATCTAACTAAGATATAGGGTGTTTCCACCACAGGAACTTACCCAGAGGACTAAGAAACTTTAGGGGAACCCAAGAACTAAACCTGCATTTCGATTGGAGGAACTAGGGACTCATTTAGTTCCTGTAGGATAGTCCTAGGGGCTACAAAAACCCCTGGTTCGGGTGCACTTTCCGAAGGTACAGGATCTTAAGGGGCAGGGTTTGCAGGGATGAGTGTTGCTGATTGGTCGAATACAGACACCGTGGCTGCTTCAAATTGTGTATCGCTTCATTCATAAAGCAAAGAAGTACTAATATTAATATTAGGATGAGGGGAGGACATTTCTCATTGTTTGTTAATGTTAAAAGTAAAGTTAGGCTTTGCAAATTTACTTAATACACAGTTCTTCAGATAAGGAGGACAAGAAAGCACAACAGTTCCTGAGATTAGTTCCTCTGGTTCCACAGTTCCTGGAACATTTTGGTTGAAAAGTTGCTTTAGGGATCATGGTAAACAGTATACCAGCTTGGCATTGTCATTGTGAGTATGTTAGCATTTAGCTCAAAGCACCACTATGCCTAAGTACAACATAGAGCTGCTAGCATGGCAGTAGACTCTTGGTCTTCTTTTCAGGAAAGATGTATCCCGTCACGGATGTTTTACAGCAAATGTAAATGCTCTCATGAACAGGGACATCCTTGCTTCTAAGATAGCTGAAGATTAATTCGTCAAGCACATTTGTTCCATCACTTGTAAGACTTAGAACTTATTTTAGAGTCAAATCCTATTTCGAGAGCCCCAAACCATAAAATTAGAGAAATATCCTCACATGGTCAAAAATGTCGTTATACTCTGGAGACTTATCTTAAGCTTACCTTAGTTATGAGGACATTTGTTCCTCATAAAGATAAAAGACCACACACAGTTATTTATTTTGTAGTTCTTATCTGGACCTTCCACTTACTCCTTAATTCATCCTCTCCAGTGAATAATGACTCCAATTCAATCCCTAAACCCGGCGCTTGACTCTTTCATGGACATTAAAATCTCACTTGGCTCCAAAACTCTCACTTCACCATTACAAAACTCACATCTCTCTCTCTCTCTCAAGTTCATATGCTTATCAGCGCTCATTAACACAAGAAGGAATAATTTAGTTGTGTTGATGACTTAACCTGGATTCAGGCTAATATATGCATGTTGAAAGTGTTAATGAGGGGAAATCAGTGTGGCTTTCATAATGCAGTAATAAAAAATTTCACTTTCTTTCTTTCCTGTCCCTCGCCGCTTATCTTCCTTCTCTTTTCTCACTTTCAGAGGATGAGGCGTTTGAGCTGTGCCTGGGTCTTCAGACTCTGCTGGAACTTAATGTAAGGTCCTCATTTGCTTTGCTAATGTTTTGTGTGGCCTTATCATGTCTCTTTTGGTGTGTGCTATTTCAAAGAACCACCTGCCTGGCTTGAAATTAGGAGCAAAGAGAAAGAGCAAAAATACATATTGGAGGAAAAATTAACATTTGAGCAAAGACATACTGTATGTGGTGTTATCACAGGGGGGAAAGGCTAGGTAGTTATTTTGGTGGTACAGCTATCTGTTCGCTCCTCGCTGTGCGAGTGAAGCCTAGATAAGAGTGAATCAAGGACATGTGGAATTTTGAGTTTGCACATTTGAAAAACGCTATTTAAATCCCATGAAAAGACTACCTGCGCTCCGGTTTCATGATTACATCTGCAGCAACTGTTTCATATCTTCTCAAAAATCTAATTAGAGTAAGACTTGAGGGTGTGAAAGGAATATGAGCTGTAATTTTGTAAATTAGCCCTTAAGGACTTTGTAATATAAGATTGAATTTTTCCCTCCGAGCTCATTCCTCTAGTTATGTCTGCTAAATTTTCATGAACAAGTTTAGTAATTAATGATTAATGTCCTTCATGATCATAGTGTTTACATAAATGTTGTTTAACAGAGATGCATCAGATATATTATAGTCAAAAGTCTTCATCATGTTAAACCCACAGCTAGGTGATTATAGCATCAGTAAGTTATTTAAATTACTCTGATTTGTTTATAGGCAAATGTAGAGCTGTATAATTTCTGTCATTGCTTAGTGTTGATTATTTTTTTTGTTGAATCTATGACTTGCTTTGTCTAAAAAATGCCAGAAAATAGTTAAAATTGCTGCTTGTTTTGCACGACCAACAGGCCAAAACCCAAAGTTATTCAATTTACAACGATAATGCAGCAAATCCTCAAATTTTTTGCTTAATAAACGAATTTGATTATCAGATTTGTTGTTTATTACATTTCTGTCCACTCACTAATCATTAAAAAAAACACACACACACATGTTTCCTTGTCAGATTGGTTATTGTTTAATAATTTTTAGATGCCTGAAGGGGTGAGCTTGTGTTGCTGAATATATTTTTTATTGCTTTCTATCCTGTTAATCGTCTCCTTGTCCGTCAGATATGTCTTGTGGGTGTCCTGAACCCCCGGACTGGGAACTGCTGATATCTAATCATGTTTCCCGTTTATTTCACCACACAGTGCTGCTTGGACCTGAGCAGTCGGGTGCTGAAGCTGCAGGGCTGTGACGAGGAGCTGCCCTTCCTGAAGCCTTCGACCGACAGCCAGTGCCAACACGACACCAACGAGAACCTGTGAGCCCGATTCGACGGCGGCGATCGCTTCCTCGCATCTCGACTGCTGTTTGCGGCGACGCGGTGCGATGCAGTTTGTGTCTGGACCGTCCGATCACAGTGTCTCCACACTGCCAGAACACGGATGAGCATTTGAGTTTACATCATTGTGTTTGTAGAAATGAGACATTCACCATGATTATCTTAAACAAAAATTAGTCTAGTTTACGGAGCGGATGAAAGCCTGTTATGGCTCAATCCGATCTCCGAGAGTCTGATCTTTCTTTCATGATTTATCTGTATATTCAAACCAATTTCTCTGTTGAGCTGCTTGAGTGCACTGACGCTCTCTAAAAAGGGAAAACCATTATAATCATCTTAAAGTGAAATTAAGTGGAATATTTTGTGATTTGGCTGTTCAGAAAATACTTTTAAATGATCAAGTGAATGACTAAAGTGGCAGTAGTAAACCTAAATTATTTCACTTCAGATGTTTAAGGCATTGTTTGACATTTTGGGACATAGACTTATTTGTTTTCTGCGATGAAAGTTAGACAAGAAGATCAATACCACTCTTACGTTTGTAAGGTGCAGCAGCTGGTTAGCTTAGCTTAGCACAGAGACTGGAAACTGGCTCAGACTGACTATCAGCACCTCTAAAGCTCACTAATCAACATGTTATATATCTCTTTTGTTTAATTCGTACAAAAAATTAAGTCTAAAAATGTCAAGTTGTCACTCCTGGCTAAGAAACAGTCCAGCATATAACCCCTTGTGAAATCACAACTAGACATTTATGCACTTCAGTGTTTAAACAAATGAGATATAATGTGTGAAGTGTAGAGCTTTAAAAGTGCTGGTAGTGCAGTTTTGCTACCTTCGGACAGAGGCAGGCTAGCTGTTTCCAGTCTTTATGCTAAGCTAAACCTTACAATTAACAGACAGATCTTCTCATCTCTTGGCAAGAAAGTGATAAATGTAATTTTTTTTTCCTTTAAGAATCATCATGACTCATCTAAAAAAAAGTGTTGGTACTCAGGATGCCCTTTTGAGTGTGTTCAAAGGAAATTTTGAGATGCCTTGAAGTTTTTTTGAAATCTCGTGTAATTATGTGTGGCTCAGGCTACCTCCTTAACAGACAAGGACGGATTCTCATCTAGAATTTTAAAAGAGATCTGAGGAAAATGCCCCCCTTTTTTTCCCGTAAGATGTACAGTCAGCTTTGTAAAGCCCCTTTTGCCCCCCTTTTTTTTTTTCCAGGAGCAAACTTCCAGCCTGTCACGATGGCCTAGACGGAATTACAGTAGTTCCCTATAAATCCCCTCTAATAAAAATAGACTTCGGGCCAGCCAGCCAAACGTATTTGAGTCAGACTCAGCTACAGAAATATCAAAACATTCCATCTGCATGACTTTGTAAAGTTCAGCCTTTGTATAAGTCTGCATGTTTGTGTACTAGTCTGATTGTGTGTATGTCTGAAGGGTATGTGTGTGTGTGTGTGTGTGTTAATGTGTGTGTGTGTCGGGAGTTGAAGCAGGTTTTTACTGCCTTGTTATGGCTCGTTGTTTCACATGGGTGGGGGGGGGGGGAAGTGGAATGAGTCTTATCTCCCACAACCGGTCTACCGAGCTCCGGTCAAAACAAGCTGCCAAAAGCCGACCCCAGCTGCCTTCCCTCTCTGCCTCTTTCAGGAGATTTTAATCACTCGGCTGAGGCTGCACTCTGTGCCAAGGCCCCTTCTTCAAGCTCATCTTCCTCTTTATTTAGAGGGCCGCTCTTCTTTGTGTACGTACCAACTTTTTTGGCTGACGGTTTTCACTCCAAACACCTCACGTTTGCTAGGTCTTTTACGAAGCCTGTCACGAGAGAACGAAAACAAGCCCACCGTCTCCGCCCCACTACAGTTGCCACCCGCCTCTCTTGTCTCTCTTGTGTTTTTCTTAGTGTGGAGAATCAAGAACTGCCTCAGATGTGCTTTCCGAAAGGCCATCAACGCTCTGCTTTAATAACACCTTGAGCTGTTGCCGTGCTTATGACTGTGCTACAGTATCCATTCTTCATGAGGGGTCATCCACGCGTAGTTTGGCAAATGTTTGTTTCTCTTTGATGTACTAGTGACCTTCCTACGCTGTGTGAGAGGAATCGATGTATGACAGAAATTTATTTTTGGTGTTCTCTCTTCTTCTGAACAGTATTTTCTCTGCCTAATAAAAATATGTATTCTGGCTAGCTCCGTTTATATTTGTAATTTTTTTTAATATTAACCAACACAACAGAGGAGTGAGAGTTCTGTTTTGACAAGCAGAGCGATATTATGTGAAAGGGCAGCCGTTTAACATCTCTAATCTCTCGTCTGTGTGAATAATGTGACTCAGCAGGCTGGTTGTGAACGGGCTCCACTAGAAGACAGCGAGAGCAGCCAATTCCTCATAGTGATTCCCATGGTCTGTACTAGCAAAACACCCCTTCATGTGCCCTTCATTGGTACATTCTGCTATATAAAGAACCTCGTCATGTCAGAACAGAGAAAGCAGATGTTCCCAAAGCACCAGGGGGCTTTGACGATTGACCCCTCTGACCATCGAAGGTTCCCATCTCGCTGTACTGCATTTCTTTCAGATAGAGAACGGTACAAGTCAAATCTTCAGGATTCTTCTTCTTTTATGGGAGAGCCATGGAGAGACAAGTCTCGAGTAAAAATTACATTAACATTTGAACAGTTTCCTTTCAAAACCCTGTTTTCCAAGGTCAAAACCTGAGATTTTGTCAAAGATATTTTTATAGAGCATTTTGGTTCATATACAGATGACAATGAGTCAGTTATTGCTCACTGTGAAGCCAAAGGATGAGTTATATACGTATCCACTTGACTTTCAATCAGTGATGACTAAAAAAGAGAAAGAAGAAAAGGTGGAACAGTAATAACAAACTTGCTTCCTCTAATTCTTTCATATTTGTGTGATATGGTGAAATGTTACAGATGGAAAATATAGTTTGTCTCTAATTTTAAGCTGTGAGGTATTTAACGAGGGGTTGCCAACTCTCTCAAATAGAGAGTTGTTTTTTTTTGAAGCAAATTGAATCTTTTCTAAATGTAAGTTGTTCATTGAGTCATCCAGACACATCTTTAAGGGTTTGAACCCTGAGATTTTAAAGTTTTTGCTGTCAGAAGTGAAAATCCAAAAAATCAAGTCAAGTCTGTTGACAGTCAAGTCTTAAGTCTTACCAACAATCAAGTCCAAGTTAATTCTCAGGCCCTTCGTTTGGAGGAAAAGTTATGTTTTCATACAACCTGGTAATTTTAGCCATCATCATGATTGCACTCAAGTTAGTGGCAGTGACTTCACTAAAAACAGACTCACAGGTCAGTCTCCAAACGCTTCGCACAACTAGACACTGACGACAATCTGACAGCTTTCATTGTCAGATTGAGTGGAGAACAGAGTGAAGACAATTAGAGAGTTTTAAAAAACACTCTGCATTGCAGAACCAATCCAAAGTCTTTAGGGCGGCCCTTCATATTGGGGCGGTGACATGCACTTCACTACGGAGGAGAATGGGAGGGAGAGCATCATATCCAGTAAGGCGTGTCCTTGACAAAATGTGAGGGGCGTAGGTTTGTTAGTGCCTGTTCTCACCACCGATCAAGCAACTACCGAGCATTTAGAAATCCCCAGATGAGATCTCTGATTTCCTGGTATCGTGAGACTACACTAAAAATAAATCCAACAAGGATAGAAATACAAGGAGTCAAACCATCGGACATGTTATGAACAAACTCACCAGTTAACCAAATGCATTTGGAAGAGAACAATACGATTACAACTCAATTCGTCTGCTGGAAACATCCATCACATTTTCCAGACTGACCTCCTTTCCAACTCAGATAGCTGTAGTTGAATGCGCATACAGTTTTAATTTAAAAAAAAATGAAGGGTCAATGACAACATGTCAGGTTTGAAATACGAATGAAGTGGTTTAGATAATCTGCAGAGGTGGGCTGATGCTATAACTACTAATTACTGTTATGAGTAATGACACTAGTGTCAATACAATCAATACAAAACATCTCTTCTACACTGTGCACATTTTAATTTAACCAAAGAGTAGAGAAACTGTCTCTGCAGACACCCTTCTGTTGTTATCCTTCTTTGACTTTAGATCACTTTCTTCTGGGTGAAGATACTTCTTAGTGCATGCATTCGTTTGGTCTTGCAGTTTTTAATAAGCATGTGATTAAGTAATTAACAGAGAACAGTGAAAAGAAGTGTTTAATGTCTGAGAAAACAACTGGTGGTTATGAAAGTAGCATTCAGAAGCAGCCTAATGAAGCATTGCTCATTTATACATGATAATACACTAGCACACATGTAATAATAAATAATACTGCTATAAGTATTGATAATTCTGGCCCTTGTATAACATGCTATTGGATCTAGAGCTGCAACGATTGGTGGCCAACTATTAAATTAACCAGCAGCTATTTTGATAATTTATTAATCATTTTGAGTCATTTTTTAAGTCGATAGTTAAAAAAAAAATCAAATTCTTTGATTCCAGCTTCTTAAATGGGAAAAAGGAAAACATTTGAGGATGTCATCTTGGGTTTTGGGAAACAGTGATTGACATTTTTCAACATTTTCTGACATTTTATGGACCAAACAACTAATCGATTAATCGAGAAAATAATCAATAAAGAAAGTAATCGTAAGTTGCATCCCTAATTGAATCAAAACCAAATTTTGTGTTATCGTTTGACTTCTCTTCTTCAGGATCTTCTCCAGAACCATAATGTTATCATAACTAATAGAAATGATGGCCAAAACTATGAAAATAAGACCTAAGTTGTAATAAACCGTAATTTGTGTGACTTGAGTCCAAGTCGCAAGGATTAATAGGCTCAACATATATGACACTACACATGATGACGCTAACAAAAACCAACAACATTTCACAGGAAAGCTAATGAGAGTAGATGCTAAACCTCGAGGTGTTCAGGTAAGAGATGTATAAAAAAAGAAGTCATCCACTTCCATTACTCTTTTTTCAGGGACACATCTGCATTAAATTGGTATTTCAGTTCTGGTTTGACTGGGTTGTTTCCTTGCAGAAAAAGACAAACTGCATTCATCATGTCAGCGCTGCCGGGCGATGCTATTTTTTTGGTTAAGCTCCATGTGACAGCTCCCTGCAACCGATAAGCCAAGGAGAGCACGAGAAAAGAGCACGAAATTACAACAAACCTTGTTAAAGAAGATCCCCCTCAATCCGCCCCCTCGCTTGTTTTGAGTCACTCTGTGCACCACATCCTGTTACCGTTGCAGCAGGTAACACCCCTAGTAGGAAAGTACCATTATACTCACACAAAACACTGCGTGGTAGTGCATTTTAGACAAAGAAAGCAAGACGCTTTGTCTCAAAACCACAGACTTGATCACTCGAGACGCTGCAGGAAGAGAAAGAAACGAAAGGAAGGTGTCTTAAATTTTTGACTTTGACCATCAAGTTGCTCTTTAAGCAGCAGTCAGCGTTGAATTGTGTGTGTTGCATTAAGCAGTGTCCCTCATATAGTATGTAGAGAGGCTCCTCTAACTGAGAGGGCAGAGTTTTATCTAGACTAGAGATTGCAGTAGAGGGGGCACGCAGTGATCTGCAACAGAGAATGACTAATATAAATCTCCACCCAGAGGAATAGAAGCACATACAATAACACTGTGATCTCCCCGAGCTTTCAGTACTCATGAGCAATGAATCCTCTGAGGCTCTGCAGGCATCACAGACTTTAAGTATAGAGCTGCATGCTTAGCTACCCATGTAATTGTATTTATAGATAATTAATCTAATCTAATAAGTGAAGTCAGACGTAGGAGCAGAACTGGGAATGTCCTCAACAGATACAATAAGACAAGCGGATATACTGTACAGGAGTTATAGATACTGTAGATTTGTCTGTGAACCTGCTTCCAACATTAACTGCCGTCATCATTATCGTATCCTTTCAAGGTTGTGCAAGTTTTTTCTTAAAACAAACAGAAATGTCAGTGGATTGAAGCAGTTTTCCTTCTTTCCCATATAATTCATCTTACTTAAACCTGCATTAGCTGTTTTTTTGGCCATATGGGGGCAGCAGAGACAAGTTGTGAACGCAACATTGACATATCCTCACCTTTTATGTTGATATATTGCACTTGTTAGCAAACAGTTGCTTATTTCCACAGAGCAACATTATCATTCATTTGGAGTCATGTTTCTGTCCATCTGGTGAATCGTTTTAGAGCTTTTTCTACAAAAACAGCTGCCTGCTGCAGCCAAAAATGGTACCATGAGAATTCTGAGAGTGAACCAAAACAGTAAAATTGCAGCTGGACAGTTGAACAATGAGCTGAAACTCACCATAAAGCTCTGTAAGGTTGAGGGGAGCTGCAGAGTTAGGTGATAATTCTCTTTAGGTTCATCACTACAAGCGATGCCTCTGACATTACACACTGTCCTTTGATACATTGTTATAGTGGAAAATATTGCTTATAGCCACTTTAAAGGGCTCTAAAGAAATGCTGGTCAGTCTGCCACTATGGTGCAGACTAAAACATCTATTATGTATCATCTATAATGTCATTGCCGTGACATTTTGTACAGACATTCATGGTCCACAGAGGCTGAATCCTACTGACTTTGGTGACCTGCTGACTTTTCCAGCAGTCAAAGGTTTTCTCTTATCCAGTGAAATATCTCCACATCATAATTTGTCCAATACTTGGAAAACTAGTAACAATCTTAGCTGTAGTTTCTGTTTGGTGCTAATTAGCAAATGTTAGCATGATAACACGTTAAACTAAGATGGTCAATATTTCCTTGTTCTGGTTAAAAGATTCATAAGATTAATGAAAGCACAAAGCAAACCAAATGTTCTTAACCTGTGATCAGTATTCTTGAAATGATTAAAACAAGATTGTATGAAACTCTAATCTGCACTTTTTAGATTTCTACTTCACATTATTAGGATTAGGATGACTAGATGGTGAGATGGGAGGGTTAATGTGGGGAGAAGGACCCTGCCTTTGTCACAAACCTTTGATATAAGCACAGCCTAGTCCTCCATCCAGAGCCTTATCACAGCATGTTCACTCCCACACCAGCAAGACTGTCTGCAAGACGGGCTGCAGAAGAAATTATTTACTTTGCCTGTCACCAGAAATAGCTTTCTATCTGTTTTTGTCCTTCATCTCTATCAATAGCATCTCCTCCAGCTTTGTATCACTTCTTCCATCTGGTGAAGTGACACACACACACACACACACACACAAAGTGCAGCCCTGCAGGTTTTAGTAACTCAGTGGGAATAACCCGCAAGCCTTAACCTCAGCATGTCAGGTAGGGATGCTGAGAGGGGAATATCGATCAGACCAGGTCCTCTACGGTGAAGCAGCTGTTATGTAACGTGCTGTGCCAGTGAGTGGGAGATCCTCCGGAGAGGGTTTGAAATGAGACAATGAAAACATTTAAGCTCTCGCCTCGAATGAATCTCATGGAAATTAAGATGCAAAACCAGAAACATTCATTATTACAGGCTGTAGGGAACGAGGACAGAACAAGACTAATGCCGCATTTGTTTCATGTTATTACCGAAGGTTATTTTTACCTTAAGGTATTACTGTAATTACCATTTTCTGATTTATAAATACCGCTCATGTGCACGCCCCAGTGAAAAATCCCATTTTCCCTGTAATTTCAACTGGGAAAGCTGCAACACTTGAAAGTACCTGAAAAAGCAAACAAACATGAACGTACAAGGTAATTAAACACAAATTTAATCCACATAGTGTTGCTGAATATGCATAGTATTATTCAACCCTCATACGACCGTTTTGAATGTTTTGATGAAGTGAATTCTCGCAATTCATAAACATTGGAATTTTTCCATTTCTACCATCCATCTCACATGATGAAAACACGGCAAAGAGGCCGGAGATCAGGGTTTGTATGCTGGGATTAATTAAAACAGTCAGAATGTAATATCTAGGGGACAGGGTTGTGTTGAGGTATATTCTGTCCCATTCTGAAATGTTTGACAAGTACATGTTCTGAACTGTCGGAGGCTGCTATGGTTGTTAAGGTGTTTATAGTACATAACCGGCAAACCCAACCCTGCTGCAGCTCTGAACAGCTCATTTCTGTGGAGAAATGTTCTTACTTTCCTTTATGTATATACAGCATATAAAAATCCTGTGACATAATTGATTCTGTGCTGCATCTTAAAAAGGCACTGCAATATAAACCCCACAGCGGCAAAATGACGTGGGATTAATTAAAACAGTCCTTTTCTATTCAGCCTTGCACGGACTACCTTTCATGCTTAGTCTCAAAGTGACACAGAGTTCAAAAAGAAGCATTAGCCAGTCACATTTGAGGCGTACTGTTCTGCTGATCAAAACACTATTAGGACTTTTAACTGCATCTGTAAAATGGATTCCAATAAAAACTAACCACTTGCAGACTACTGTGTATAATCAAGCAACCAGTTAGATTTAAATCGTCTCTGCATCTGCTCAGATAAAACTGGTGGTTATTAAAACTGCCTGTTGTGCTGTTCATCCCGCAGCTATCCCCCAGTGTGCCTGAGGGGATGATGAAACGGCGCAGAGTTAAGCCCGACGTAGACGAAATTGGGTGCTGTTAATCAGTGGTGTCAGTTCCCTCAGCGGATTGGAGCTGTTGATGGAATGTGATAGAGCTGGTGTCAAGCCCTGCCCCCGCTTTGGTGGCTGGGGGTCCAGCTGTCTGTCAGTCAGGATCAGATCCACATTACCACACCCACCTCCCACTGTGTCGCCAGGACCGAGCATGGGCACTGGGCAAAAGCTATTTCTGCAGGGTTTTCCAAGCCTTTACAATCCTCTCTCCACTTAAAGAGGACAAATCATGTCCATTTACAGGACTATTTTTGTATTCTAGGGCTCTACTGGAATATCTTTGCATGATTTACAGTTCAAAAAACTCTTTATTTATCCTATACTGGCTCTTGATGCAGCCCCTCAGTTCAGCCTCTGTCTGAAACAGGCAGTTTTAGCTCCTGTCTCTTTAAGGCCCGCCTCCTGATGAGCCTACTCTGTTCTGATTGGTTAGTTTCCAGAAGCTGCTCTGAAGCTACGTAAACAAAAGTAGTTTCATTTCATTATTTTTCTCATTTACCCAATATGGAAACTTCTCAAACTTTAACTTCATGTTCGAGCAGATCCGAAATATACAAGTGGACAACATGAACAACCCGTGGAACAACCTTAGCAACAAAAGCTAAGGAGTGAACAGCCGCTTGTGGGCAGGCATGAACAATCTGACATCATTATGAGGAGAAAGTAGTTTGCAAACAGAGTGTTTAAAGCAGGCTGAAGCCCTGGTTTTTGACTTGCAGGGAGCATTTTTACACCTCAAATTTAGAAACTTTAACCATGTTAAACACATCAGCGTCGCCTGGTAATTTTGCGGAGGCTTAACCCCCGAATGTTTTGAGTGTAGCTGCAAATATAATTTTACATGTAAGCCTATGTGAAGCTCAACAAAATACGTAATGTGTGTGACGCTGTTCAGCCACTTCTCAATTCAGAAATAGCGTAACTTGCGCAGACTTTACAGCTGTTAGCTCAGACTGACTTCCTACTGCAGTTTCTGTTGTAGCTACTAGGAGCGCCCAGTTTTGTTCTTCAGTTTGAACACTGTATCCTTGCATGAGACCCAGAGACAGCTGTTACTGTTAACACGGACCATCAAGCCACCACCAGCTCCCGCTACGTGGGTGTTTAAAACAAACAAACCCTCCATGCTGACGCTAGCAGGCAGACTGGAGCCGCTTTCATGAGACAGAAGAATGAATCAGAGTTCAGAGGATCATCTATGATGTGCAGCATCAGATAATAATGTCAGACAAAATACAGCGGAGTAAGTGGTTAGAAAAGCTCTTAAGTGGAGCTAAAGTTTATCAAATTGACATAAGTGTTGTTTTAACCATCCAGTTTATCTGCTGCTGCTGCTTTTCATGGCAGTAATGTTAATGTAGCTGATGGTTTAGATAACTTGATTGCTGATGTATTCCTACTGTGCGTCGTTTGTCCACAATTACTGTAATTAACACCATACAAGTAAAAGTTCTGCTTCCTGCTTTCAGACTTTTAAAAAGGAAGCTTTTTATATTTCCAGAGTGAATGAAGGAATCAGGAGAGAGGAGACAGAAGAGAGGAAGAACTGTGAAGTTAATGATGCTGAAATAAAAATTAGAGAGAAAGTAAAGAACTGATTGAAGATTGAAAGAAAGAGTTGAAGGAGGAAAGAGAAACACAGAGAGGCCATCCAGAGACATGAACACATTCAAAGCAGGAGGCAGAACAAACTGGCAAGGTCTGACTTCCACCTGTATCTGGATGAATTACTGTTCTGTAAATATTTTTAAAAGGCACAATCCCTTATCCAAATGTAAACTGAAGGACATCCTGGCAAACAAAAGTCAAAGCACGAGATTAAAACCTGCCATAAAAGGACTTACAGATACTAACACTACACAGCAACTCTATTAACGTGATGTTAAAAAAGGATGTTGACCTCGGTAAGTGTCGTAAACACAGCACTAAAAACTGACAGATAGGTTCAGTTATTAGGAAACACAAAATGCTGATTCATCATTCAACTGATTCATCTATAAGTCAAACTGTTGTCTTGATTTGACTTTAAGTTTGAGCAAATTAATCCCCCATAAGTCAGTTTTGTTATATTACAAGCATTGATCTATATTCAGGACCGTAGAGACGGTGTGAGCATTGAGATTTGTTTTTAAGATAAAGCCTGATTGGTCCATCTATCATCCATAAGGCCGACGTTTATTTATGTGTTGCAATTACAATTCGTGTGAACTCATTTCCTTTCAGCTCAGTGTAGAGAAACACAACGATACGGACAACCGTTGCAACGACACTGTCAACATCACGTATCTGTATCCGTGACACGTCCGCCTCCACGACAAAACTAGTAGTTTCAGGAGGTCGTCCCACCCACCACCCCTGAAAAAAAAATCCTGAGGTAACAGAAAGACAGAGAGACAGCAGTAGATGATGGAGAGATGAACACTGCATTAACTGTACCTGAAAATTGTGTGTGTGTGTGTGTGTGTGTGTAAGAGTTTTTTCCTCTAGTCTGGTACTGAAGTATGTCAATATATGTTTAATGATAGCAGCTGTGAAGTATTCTGCTTCTACTCAATACTAATACTAATTACTAGCAACTACTAATATTTATAACATCACAATTTATAATTAACCTGGAAAGTAAACAACAGTTTCTGAGGTACATATTTCAATTTCATTTGCAATGATTAATCATGTACTTTGAATGTAAATAAGGTGCATAAAAAGCATCAAAATAGAGTTTGTTTATCAAAAATAACAAACAAAAACCCTACAGAGGTCCAGGCTAAACCCTGAATGTCCTCAAATCCTACAAACGCCCTCTCGTTTAACACAGACGTCTGACATCATAACAGTATAAAAATAACAGACAATCTTTACAAGCATATTATGTCCCCTTTAAGAGTCACATCTCACCATTTACAACCACAGAAACATCAGGAACTGTGGTTCCAGACACAATTATATAGACACAAACTGAATATTATGAGCTTCAACCAAAGCAGTGCAGTAGAATTGATTTGTATTAAATTCGCCGGTGTTGTTGTTTACCTCCGTCACCTGCAGCGTTATAAGGCCTTGGAGATGAGCTTTAGCTGCAAACCTTGATCCATGTTCTTTCAAAGCCTGCATGTAAGTATCCTCATGTATCTAAGCAAATACAACCATCACTGCTGTGTGTGTTTTTCATCTGCTTTCTGCTCAGGATGTGTATGAGTAGTGTAAATGGATAGTGCCGCTTTGTGTAAATGAATGACTGGCGTTTTTTTGTGCAATATATGACACAATAGCTGTCTATATTCCTCATGAATCATATTCAGGTGTAAGTGCACATCAAACAATACTGTGGATCTTAAAGTCTTTTGATGGTGAAGTACAGAACTAAGTTAATCTATAAGTGGAAAGCATAATGAGAGCGATTTACTTTCCTCTCTCCTTTAGACGCACAGGACCGTCTTTACCAAAGACTTAGAGGATTCAATGGTTTATTTGTCACTCACACAAGTAATATCTAGTGCTATGCAATGCAGCGTGCTCCAATGGTTGAATGGGAATAAAAGAAGAAATAAGAAAAAAATAAGGAAAAGAAATAAAAGCTTAAAATTCAAGATATAAAAACTAGTGTAAAAATCATAAAATGTACATAAATCATGGGTGAAAATATGCAAAGTGCAGGTCAGTGCAAAGGATTCTCTGAAGGCAACGTGCAGGAGATATTCCCGTCACTAATTCAAGGACCGAGTATTGGAATATTTGCCTGTATCGATAACAAAACAATATGTTTGATATGTTAGATTGGGGAATATTAACTCTTTATTTCATTTAAAACAACACGTCAAACTGCTCAATGCATCATCATCATCAGTGTTTCTGGATTTAGATGAAGGAATCATGTATTAAAGATTAAAGTCTGATCAAATATTTGATGCCAACTTTCAATTCTTGGCTTTTTTCTTTTCATACAGTTTTTCCAGTTAGTGCTGAAAGAGTCTCACTCCTACTGAATTTCTATTTCCAGAAATATTTCTAAGAAGACACACAATCTGTTTTACCACCGCATATCTTAGGTATTCTGTTCTGTTTCCTAACTTTTCTTCTTCACATCTTTCCTTGACATCATGACACTGTGCTTCAGAAAGTTAAAAGAAATGTTTTCAGATGAGCTTTAATCAAACTGTCAAGGTACCATTTGTCTCCTCCAGTACTCTCGCTCGCTATTCAGCACAGACTCTGTTTGATACTACGGTGAATCTTTTATTTCATTATGAGAAAAGGATGAGTTGTTGCTAATTGTGCAGAAATCTGCAGATAAGGTGTGAAGATATTTTATACCACCACTTTTACTTGTTTCTTAATTAGATACTGCTTTAGTACGGCAACAAATAGACAACAATTTTCATAATTTATTAGTTGTTTGTCATTTATCAGGTAAAAATGCCAAACATTTCCTTGTTCCAGTTTCTCAAATGTGAAAATTTGCTGCTTTTTACTCTTTTATTTCACTGTAAATACTTTCAGATTTTTGCACGGCTGCTCAGACAAAAGAAGCGATGTGTGTGTGGTTTAAAGGAAGCAGAAGCCGCAGTGATGTTTGGCTTCAGTATCATTTGGTCCTTCATCAGCAGAGCAGACCTTGTGCTAACAATGACAGCGGAACAGCCATGATATTTCTGCCACTGATTTGTGGATGTTTTCTTACTGTCTCACGCAGGAACCATGACAACAGATTGTCTCAGTCGAATATACCTGACTCCCCTGTGACCCCAGGGTTATGGAGGGTGGGAGGATGCAGTGTTTGCTTTAGGAGAAAGATGGGCTGTCAGTTCATGTTCAGCTCATCGAGGAGATTTTTTTTTTTTTTTTCATTTCGGAGCGGCTACGTTTCTTTTAACAGATTAATCTGTCACGACTTTTATAAAGTTTACAAAGCTCCTTTAAAGACGGATGAAACCATAATAATTCCTCCACCGTTCACCTCATTAAAGAGTTTTCAGCTTAATGTCTTGAATTTATTTATAATCATAAAGAAATCATGATTAAGTGCAGCTCTGGTACCCTGCAAAAAAAAAAAATTGTATTTTACATAACACATCATGATTATGTCGTCTGTATCTGACAGAAAACCAAGCATGCGGCATGTATTCATAGGAGAGCGCAGAGCGAGCAGCCTCAAGGGAGCGTGGTTACATGCTGTCAGATTCCACAGACGGGGTCCTTGTGATGGGTTTATTAGTCAGTGAAATGTCTCATGGCAGTGGTCTTTTATAGACATAGTATAGACATCTCAACCCTTCAGGTTTGTGTCTTCCATATAGAAAGCCATACCTTGAATTCCATTCATCTTTGACAGTAATTGATCTCTTTTGTTTTAATTTTTCTAGCTTATTTAGATTATTTATTACTGGATAAAACTTCAATGGGAATGTTTTATTGCAGATGAAAAAAGCCAAATGTAATCACATCTGCCGGTGCTTTAAAATCTGTAATTCCAACTGAAGGTAAATCGTTTCCCGCTGAGAGTAAGAAATAGTCTTTTTGAAGTTCTCATTTACCTTCGTTCTAAATGTTTATTCATAAATGTTTAACAAGCATAAACATTTATGTCGGTACCGTCCTCAGTGTTCAGGGTCAATGATTCACACTTCGACCTCTTTTTAAACAGGTAAGCAGTGTCAAGTTCACATAAATAGAGCAAAACAAGCACTGCTGTAGAAATAGACAATACGAAGCAGATAACAAGGAAACTATGTGTGTGGCAATTACATCGATGTAAAACTTAATAGAGGAAGAGTGAATATTTAAACGATAGAAAAAGAAGAAAAACTAAAGAAATAAAGAAAAAAGTAGATTTCAAAATTGAAAAAACAAAATAGACAAAAATATACAACAAATTAAATAAGAACATATATCTTAAAAAGGGTTTCATTATGTTTGCTTTGCATTGAAATACTCCAACAGCCACTATAAAATATTCAATTTCTGGAAGCTGCTGAGTGAAGTCTGTACATCCAGAAAGCTTCTCTTTAATTACATCTCAAAGTTGTTTCCTCTGCGTAGTTTCAAACAGCAATAAGTTATCCAACTGATGATCCAAGAATAGGACCCACAGCAAATAGAAACCTTGTGCCATTTTCACAATACGCTCTGATACCATGATGAACTTTTCTTTACTAGAGAAGTGAATCCAACTGAACAGTGACCGACTCTCTAGAGGAAATATCCCATGTGGCCCCGACTTCCAGATGGCAGTAATGCTGCTAAAAAAGGGCAATTTTGAGTTTTGGGTTTAGTTAATACATGAAATGATGTGACTGAAATAGTTCCAGACAAATCACACACACACACACACACACACACACAAGGTCAGTTAGATCACAAGGCCGTTACCCCTGTGTGGTCGTGTTCGGGGGTCTGAGAAGTGTTTTACGTCCTGCCTGCTTGTTTGTGGAAATTACTGGAGCAAAAGTCAAAGTCACACAGGATTCATCACTGGAAACCACGGAGGACTCTGCATAACAAATAGGATCCATAAGAACAACAACACAACATATCAGCCTGGTCCTGTTTGACCATTAATGGTCATAAACATGAACCAGTCTGAGCTTAGTGCGCAGGAATGTTCGCCACTTATAAGGACAAACTGCAGCTGGGCAGCTGTTGACTTTGTGATAGAACAGTAATTTGCCATAACGTGAACCACTGAGGTTAATCTCAATCGAAAGTGAATGATTACGTCATATAAAACACATTTATGAGGTGAACATATTATCATGATATAACACTTTTTTTTAATGATTGAGGAGAATTAGAGGTCTTTGAAGTCTCTTATTGAAATGATACCAATTAAAAAGAAGGTGATGAACAGAAAAAGATCACCTGATGAGTGATTTTTAACAACTGAGATATGGATTTACCTTAAAGGAATAGTTTGACATTTCACTTTCTTGCAGAGAGTTAGTTGAGAGGATTGACACCACTCTCATGTCTGAATGGTAAATATGAGGCTACAGCTATCTTATATTAGCTTAGCATAAAACCTGTCCAGCACCTCTAAAGCTCACTAGCAAACATCCAAGATATGACGTGTTATATCACAACTATTTAAATGTTTCGATTGTGGTTTCTTTAGTCGGATGTTTGAGCTTCACTGTGCAGAGTTTGACACTAGAAGGCTGTTTTCACCTTCATCTGCTGAAGGGAGAAAGTTTCTCTTCTCACCTCAAATCTAAAAAGTTCCAGTCGTGTACCTACCAGCAGGATTTGTGACAGTTTCCAGAGCGCAAACACTGAGAATGAACTTTACAGTTAAGTAGGAGGAGACATCTTACATCCGGCAGTTAAACTGTTGATTTGCATATTGATAGTCTGGAATTTTTAATGAGGGAGAAGGAGAACATATCATTTTAACAAGGTAATTGAACTTTACGGGGGGGAAAGAACCATATTAGACACATTAATATTCAAAGCAGAGTATTTTTTACATATCTTAAAGCATGTCTGGAAGGGATCTTTAAGTCATTTTTTAAGCAAAGTTGCCAAAAATATCTCATATGACTCATATAGAACATTTTATGGACAAAATGATTAATCAAAAAAAACAACAACAAAAAACAATTGGCAGATTAATTGATAATTAAAATAATTGTTGCAGCCCTAATATTTAACACGAGAGGTATCAATCTTCTCATCTCTTTCTCTGCAAGAACGCAAATAACTGTATTTCCCAAAATATCACACTCCTCCTTCAAAAGAAAACCAGATGGAGAAGGATCTATAGGCTTTGAAACAACAAAGATGTGAATTTTTCTTCACAGCTCTCAGTCCTAAAGTTAAAACCTTCCCTCAAACGTGTCTCTAAAGGGCAGAAGCACAGGAGAGATGACAGGCTGCGGCCTACCAGGACACCTGAGCCTGCGTTTACCCTGCAGGCGCGCAAACACCCTCGATTACACAGAGACAAACACACACACGCGCGCACCACTCATTTATATTGCATGAGAAAAAGAGAGGCAGTCTACATAGGTGGTTATAGGATCCTCCCATCGGGAACAGTAGGTGATTCCCTCGGTAACTCCAGTCGTCACACCCTGCAGGCGCTTTGCTGCACGGCTGACAAACAATACTGCCGTCTTGCTGTCAAACACATCTGATTACGCAACATATATACTGTATTATCTCTGGTGTCTTTATGTCTTTGAGATGATACATCAGATAAAAAGGAAATCTAGTCTTAAACACTGACAGACGATAGAGGATGAAAAAGGAGGAAGGCCGTTTGATCGAAGAGCTCTTTTCATCAGCTTGTCAGCGCTGACTGACAGCGGCATAAAGCCTCCGCTGATCTTCCTTGCTCACGAATTCACACGCTCACCGGTGAAAACAGCAGGTTAAAAAGTATAGAATATCCCCCCGCATTGTGTCCCACCTTTTCAGTCTCTCTCAGCCTTGTTAAAAAAGCAACCTGGGTGAACAGAATACCAACAACAGGACAGGCGGTGCATGTGTGTGTGTGTGTGTGTGTGTGTACATCTGAGATTAGCAGCCTGCAGTGAGCGGATCAGAAACCTGAACCCTGACACGTCTATCTGCAGTGGACACGCAAATAACGAGAGACCGGCAGCGCTGGAGACAGACGTTCAGTGTTTATTAACAGAGTATTTACAGTCACGGTGAAAAACAAGAGAGGGCAGCGTGTTGATGTGTGTCACTGTGAATCCTTGTAGAGTACATTCGCCACCAGTGCTCTCACTGCTGCTGGGTCCTCAGCATCTGTGGAGGGAGAAAACAAAAACTTGGCAATGACCCTTTAAATGAGACACTTTGTGTGTGACCAGATGAAACTTATCGGGATTTCTCAACAGCTGAAACTTCTGTGGTAGGAATTATATCATTCATTTCCACTGACACAGTATAGCTTGTTTGTTGTAGTGATTTTTCCATCCTAGCTTGACTGTCAGGGTCAACAGGCTGGTGGTCGATACGCAGGTGACATTTTATTTAAAGGATATCTTTAGCCATTTTCTACATTTTTCTTACTGTCAACAAATCTCACATGTAGAGTCAAACCACCAATGAACTCATCTACTTACAAGTATTGTGTGTGTGTATCCAAAGCCTGATATATCTCACTCCTCTGTGCCGTAGACCTCTGCTGTTGTCCAAAAACTATTAAAAACACCTCAGTGAGTCACACAGCTGCACTGGGTGACATGTTCCTTCACCACAAAGATTACGGTCATGGTAGTTTGTTTAGAAACGGCTCCAAAGACTAATAATAGCGATTTTCAGTCTCAGGAGAGTAGTTCTGTGTAAGGCAGACACCACTGAGCATGTGCAGCAGCTTCACTAGCTTGTTGTGCTACATATCACAATTTATGACTTTGTACTACAGTGTAAATTCCTAAAAGAACTTCAGTACTTGTGAAAAAGCATTTTTACATTGTGGTATTACTACTTTTACTTAAAGGATCTGAATATTTCTGGAAATACTGCCACCGCTTCTCTTTCGACATCCAGTAAAATATCAAAATATGTGCAAAATATTGCAATGCACAATTCTCTCAAGCCGAACAAGCTGATGATTGAACTCAAATTCGAGACGATGAGCACGTAGGAGAAGCTGTCCATCTATAGAAACCTTCTCTGGCTGTGATGGAGACCTGGCAGACTCTTCGTAATTACCCTTTGGCTAAAGGGCGGTTATGAAGGTGAGCGAACAGCAGGGAAGAGCCTCGGAGCTGCTGCTGCTGACATTTCTGGGAAGTAAGGAGGGCGAGGCAGCAAACACAGCTAACAATTTCAGTATAGAGTTGCACATTTCAAATATTGTGATCCCTGTGGCTTTAAACTGATATTATGTACAATGAGGCTGTTTAATTTAATTCCTTTTTTTTAACTGCATGACCTGTTTGTGATAGAGGTCTGGTTGCCTAAATCACAGGTTGACATCTGACATGTATATACAGGGCAATGCTAAATGTCCCCTCCCCCACACTCTACATATCAGACACATTTTTACACCATTATTTGTCCTTAATTATGTCTTTTTCGTCTGACAGCCCCCCCTCCTCCTCTTCCATCTATCTCTTTTTCTTGTCCAGAGGCTGCTACATCAGACATTTTCCACAGCGGGTTAGGAAACAAGCCTGTGAAATCACGGTCAAAAGAAACAACAACAGTCCCAGAGGTTGAATTATTAACACAGGCAGCAGGAAGCTAACACGACCACCGGGCTTTAAAAGAAACAAATCAGCTGCAGGAACCTGTGTTTTTTTTTTTTTTTTTAATCTGCAATGATAACGCTCCAACAAGTGCAGCTAATGTGTCATCATTTTTTCCCTCACTAAATAGGTTTCCACTCTTTCCACAGAGATTTATGAAATGAAGCGGTTGACTAGCCGATAAGCCATGCGGACCAAACAGCAACGACTAATTTGTAATTTAATCAGATTCGTCTTCTCTTACAGGACATTTTTATTATTAACAGCATGAGCCAGAACTTGGTTACAGACGAAGAGAGATAGGCTGAATTAATATTCCGCTACAAAAGGACATTAACGGACAAAGGAAATTAACAGGAAATAAATAACCACTGTGAGCCTTCACGATGATAAGCGAAGTTACTGACTTAGTTAAACATGGTATTAGTCAGGAGGAGGATTGCATTTGGAGGAATTCCTGCACACAATTTATCTGAGAGAGGAGGGTAAAAGGATGAAGAGAAAGAGTCAGAGAGCAGGTCTGTGTGTTTATAGATCACAGCTGCTCTAAAAATACTTCAGTATTATCAGCCCAGTCGACTAACAGGCTATAGATTTATATACATTTGGATGTAGAGAGGAAAACTCCCTGACCTCTTCCTGTGAGTGTATGTGCGGTTCATTTGTTAAATAGGACACATCCTGCACATTTCAAGCTCTATATTTATATTCTGGGGCTCTACCCGAATATTTTTGCATGATTTACAGTTCAAATGATCTTTATTTATCTTATACTGGCTCTTTATGCAGCCGCCTCAGTTCAGCCTCTGTCTGAAACAGGCTGTTTTAGCTCCTGTCTCTTTAAGGCCCGCCTTCTGATGAGCCAACTCTCTTCTGATTGGTCAGCTGCCAGGAGCTCGAAAGGCCACATAAATAGGTGAGGAGGAAGTAGAAGTAGACATCGCAAACATTGCCTTTCCAAATACGTTCACCTCTAGTTTAGAACTTTGACCGTCCGGCATCATAACAAGACAGCGGAAAATAAACATGCCAGCAAGCAGGATCTTGTTGTCTCTTTCCTCATCATTAGTATTCAAGTCAGGGTCCGAGTGTTATAACTGGACGGCAGACAAGTTGACTACAAATGGTCACAGTTGGTCTGCAGCGCAATCGCAACGACAAACAGAAGAGACGTCGGCTTGAATCTAATAGCGGACGCTCTAATCTGAACAGAATCAGCTTCCTACTCACCGACTCCCAGCGACTTCAGGTGGCTCTTGAACTCGGGTTTCTCCTCCAGGACCCGCAGCATGTTAGTGGACTCCATGCGCTCCAGCTGCACCTTCCAGTAGATGTAGATTTTATGATTGAAGCTGACGTAAACGAGGCAGGGGCTGTTCTTACCCTCCTTACACGTATACTGACCTGCAACCACAGATTACATGTATTACACACGTTTTTCACTCAATATGTGGCAGACAGTGTTGTGATACAGTGTGTTATATGAATCCTAATGAGCGTATCAGTAATCCTCTGCTGCCTGGCTACTAACATGAGCCTCTGTGGCGGGGCCGGCGTCCACACAAACAGAGAAACCAATCTAATCTGCTTTAATGATCGCACAGAGCAGGCAGAGAGCGGAGGGGAAGAGGAGGGAGAGTCGGCCTTGTGTGCCACAGGGTTGACTGTTTTCACACATACACACACACTCGGTACGTGCAAAAAAAACCCCACAAAACCCCCGTGAAATCAGGCAGCTCAAACAGACTCTTTTTTTCTAATCCACTTACTACTGTACATGTCATATTAGCTCGCTCAAACAAACTGTGGCTTGTTCAAACACTGCAGAAAGGTTTGAAAGGACAGACAGAGAGAACGTAGGAGGAAGAGCGAGGAATCCGTAGCTCGATGTTGCCACCTACTGGTGTTGAGAGACGTGTGCATGTTTGCAATTCTACACGTTTACTGGTATTTACTGGTGTCAGACGATAAGATAAAAAATGAGGTTTCTAACCCGCACAGAAGGCGTTGACGTTCTCGTCGAACTGGAACCGCACTACTGTCCGATTGTGGTCGATGATGTAGGTTTGACCATCCCAGGCACACGCCACCACCTCCTCTCTGCCGTCGCCCTGGAAACAAACAAACATCCTCGTCCGTCATTCTCAAAACTATCAGAACCGTTCTGCTTTGAGGGATGCAAACACATAATTACAACAACTACTTTCATTGATCAAACAAAAATGCCAAACATTGTCTGGTTACAGTTAGTAAAATATGAAAATTAGCTGCTTTCTTTGTTTTTTCTCTAAATACATTAATGTTTTTGTCTGCTGGCCTGACAAACAAGCAATGTAGAGATGTTTTCTTGAGATCTGGAAGCTTCTGTTGAACATTTTTCACTGTTTTCTGACATCTAACAGTTTTTTTTAGTTGTCTTTTTTCTTTTTCCAGTTTGGAAATATGTATAATTTGTTTATTTCACTCGTTTTTATCTTGTTTTATTTTGGGCTATCTATCTATGTCATTCTTAAACCTTTATCTGCCTGATTTTATTCAACTGAAGTGCTGAAATGTTTTAATCTTGATATTCTTGTGCAAAACTCATTGTAACTTTGTTTTAAAAGCTGTTTTATATATAAAGCTTCTACTTCTTCTTCTTATATCTTTATTAAATTCTTAATCTACCAATCAATTAAACGGAAAAACATCATCAACCGATCAACTGATAAACTGATGGAAGCAAACTCACGGTGACATCAAGCTTCTGCAGAGCAAAGAGCTGATGATCCACCTGCACCGACCACAACAGCTGCTCTGAGCTGTCCATCAACTTCAAGGTTCCTTTAACACGTGAAGACAAAAACAGACTCAAGTATAAAATTAAAGAATAATACATTTTATTCTACATTATTATCAGCTGGAAACAGATTTTTGCTGATGTTATGAGAAATAAAGAATAAATACTGCAGTCAGTACTCACTAGATTTGCTTTTCATGGCTCCTTTCATAAAAGAAATAAGTTTCTGTGACCGTGTGGCATTTTATTAAAAATGAAAATCACAATGAGAAGCCACAAATCTGTTACAAGAACCAATATGATTCAAAGAAAAGGGCACAGAAATGAAATGAATTCAACCCTGAGTTCAGTTTCAAAAGAACACATCCTCTTGCCAAAAAGGTGAGAATAAGAAAACGAGAGGACTTATGACACCTCCGCGCTGTGGCATCCTTCACAAATAATCCCTGACGCTGTTGTCAACAGAACTGAAATACAGCTGGTAATAATATCTCTGTTCCTTGTGTACAATTTACTACACTCTAAATGTCTTAACGTCGGCTCACCGGAGTGTCAACGAGAGAGAGACTGTGAGAGTAACGTTGGCAGCCAGAAGCCTTCAGTGATGATAATCCCACCGGATCGCCTCTTCTTTATATATTGATGGACTCACCAGCTGCTCTGAGAGCCGTTTGCCAGTTATCTGCTGTTGGCAGGAGGATACCTCGCATCGCAGGCGGCCAACTGCGCACGTTGCAGGCTTTACTACATCATCTCTGCTCTTAATACTTAATTAATACTACTCCTAAAACACCGAGGGGATCACGAGCCATATGGCGCTCACAAATGGAGGAAATGCTTTATTTTATGGGTCATTTCCCAGAAATATCTTGGACCGAATTTGGCCCTAATTTAAAGGAAGATAACTGTTCAGATGATACACTTCCACTTATTTAATTAATGTTGATGTATCTCAGAGAGTCTTTCAGTCAGAGCACAACAGGTCAGCTGAACATGAAAAAATGTATAATATGTCAACGGACAAATGCACAATTAAACATATATGAAGACATGAAGTTGCCAGTAATAAATAAACAATGAATGGATATTCACAGGGGTTTGAACAGAGCTTTTCTCTTTGTAAAATGTACATTTTCTCTATCCGGGGTTCCAATTTACAGAGTTCTTTGCAGGGAAATTACTAGGAAATTATCAAGAAATTAAGTGTTACCCAAATTTTCCTTTTACCTTGTTATATAAATACCTTCTGTTGACTGATAAGGTATTATTATGACTTACCATCTAAAGTGCAGAGAGCAAACAGCCCACATTTAGAAGATTCCTCTTTTGAGCCTGTTGAAAAACAAAGATCATCACATTTTCTTAACCAATGTATTTTGAGTTACATCATCTTTTTCATATGATATAACTTATGATTTACTAATCTAAAGTGGTCTATTGTAACATAAAACCAGCTCACTATTTGGTGGAAGGTTTTAACTGTTTTGTACCTTTGCTTATGCTGCCGATGAGGTGAGTTGAAACATTCTTGTTGTGAATCCGCCCGGTGGTCAGGTGGAGAATTATATCTCTGGAAGGTCCTTCACTGTGAGAAGAGACATCAAAGCATGTGGTTGATCACTGCTCTTTATATCTGTATGCCTGTAACTGCTTTTTTTGTAACGGTGTGTACCTCCCAGGGGTGGCAGGGGCCTCCTCCCCGGAGCCGGAGGAGTCTTGTTGTGTCCAGGAACACAGCAGGATGGCGTAACCACAGCCTGGCTGCGACACCATCAGCTCCGGTAAACCTTCTGGACCAGGGTTCACTGACAGACTGTCCACCTGCAGCGCAGACGATATCATTATACACTTGGGACTTAATGTTGTGTAATAAGCTACTAATCTTACATGTCAGTGTTTATGAAATCTAAATACTCAATGATGAACATGAATAGCAACTTAATATCTGTCATTCGATATTTTTCTGACTTCCTGTTTGGATGGAGAATGAAATAGATGCCTGTAGTCTCTGCGTACCTTCACGCTACAAAAAAAACAACCCCCAGACCTTTCCACGAGGATAATTGCTATTGATCCAAATTCTAATTACTTTCCCAGACGTGTACAAATGTTAAATATGGCAAATAAATCTTCTAAACAAAACAAAAACAGAGAACACTGACCCTGCTATTAGCAGAGCCAACATAGCATTTAATTAATCAAACTGATGTTCAAGTAAAAGAACTGTGTTCCTCTATTATTCACTGCCTGAGACTAAAGAAAAACTTCAGTAATAAATGCCTGGAAAAACTGACTTGGACGACAGACAAAAAAGATTATATTGTCTTACTATCATTCTGCTTAAAGTCAGTAATACTCAGTTATCAACCAGCTAAACCAAACTAGCTCCTTTCAGATTTGCTCCTCACATTTTCACTTACTACATGTCGTGTTAATAATTAATGTATCCTATTACTGTGATTCAGTTTGTACCAAATAAATGAAAACCATCGTAAGGGACTTCCTGTTGAGTACTGGTGTTGCAAACTACAGCTGCAACTAACATCATTGATTAATCTGCTGATTGTTTTCTCGATTAATCGCTTAAGTCTATAAAATGTCTAAAAACTGTCTCAGAGCCTGCAGTGGTGTCTTCAGTTTGCTTGTTTTGTCCGACCAACAGTCCAAAACTGTAAAATATATTTGAATTTACTTTCACGCAAACCAACAAAAGCAGCAAATCCTCACATTTAAGATGATGGCCAGAGAATATTTGGCCCTTGTGCTTAAAAAATTACAGAAACGATAATTCGATTATCAAAATATTTGCAGATTAACTTTCTGCCGATCGACTACTTGGTTAATCAACTAATCGCTGCAGCTCTAGTGTGAACGCTGAGCACTGAAGTGAAGGTTACCTGTCCTTCCAGAAGCCATTTCTTCAGCAGAACCAGTTGTCCAGATCCTATATCTGAACCATCAGACGGCTCCTCCCAACGGAAAGCTCGCACCACTCGGTCTGTGTAGCCCACCACCAGCTCACAGCGCCCGTCACCATCTCCGGTACAAACATGCACACACTGTAGTCAGATTTATATAAAAGGTATCAAATGCACATATGATAAATAATAAAGTAAAACAAGAATTTACCAATATCACTGATGAGGATGACTTTGGTGTTGGCAGGAATATGCTGGGTGAAGAAGGGCCTCTGGTCTTCAAATGACAGGAATTCATGCTGGCTGGATGAATCCGATTTGCTCCCAGTTGCAGCTGTCAAGTCAAAGAGGTGAAACCATCCCTCTGCACCCACGGCGACCACCAAGTTCTGACAAACAGGAAAAACACAAGACACAACACTAAACGACTAAAATATTCACAATCTTTAACATCACATTGTTTGCTATTTTTTCATTAATTTCAGAGTCAAAGTAAAGTGCAAAGTAGATTTACACATACAAGGAACTTACCTTGCTGTTGTGGTGCATAACAGGCAAAATATACACAAAATTAATATATGAATAATATAAAAAGAAATTAAATTCATAATAATATATATATATATATATATATATATATATATATATTCTAAGTGAGAATTAGCTTTAATATTACTCTTTTCCTGGTGAGTTTGAGGCATTAGACCTCTGTAGGGTTGTTTACACCTTAAAAGATTACTCCACTAATTTAGCATTGCACTTCTATAACATTATCAGACTCACAATGGACAGTTTAAAGAAAAAAGTAATAAAATCGATGAAGCAGAACCAGAAATATCATCTTTTTTTTCTCCACGCATTCTTCTTTGTTGTAAACCTGGCGCTTACATTACCCACAATGCAACTGCTGGGTGTGTTAATAGAAGTGGCTAATGTAGCCTCTAGCAGAGATGAGGAGCGGGCTTTTCTATCTCCACACGTCTACATTTTTTCATTTTCAAACTTGTGGTCTTCAGTCTCAACCAGTGTCTTGAGGAAATTCATCAGATATTCCGCAGCTCCCTCTGGAGCCACAAAAGGCTTTAAACAGCTTTTCCTTTCACATACACAGTAAACCCGTCCTCCCGTAAACAGACGATGATCTGTAAAATCCCCTTTCCCCTTTGAGTTCCCCTGTGTGAGTTACTGATGCCATATGTGGGTCATTGGTCCACCAGACCAGAGGTTTTCAAAGTGGGAGGTGGGAGTCCTCAGGGGGGCTCCAAATAGTTTCAGGGGAGGCTCAGTGAAGAAATATTAGCTATTACATTAGTTATCAAAAGGAGATCACGTAGAATAGCCGAAATGTGTGTAATTTGGTTAAAGACATAGCTCAGAGATACAGTAGTTTTGAGGAATTTCCAGAGTAAGAAACAAATCAATGCCCTTGGAGAGACATTCGTATGTATTCAGTGTAGCCTGAAGTTATGTCAAACAATAATATTAGGCTATCTTGGCACAACTGTTGAGTGCCTATGGGATCAAATAACATAATCATGATCCCATAGGCATCCAGGAATTGAGCGAAATTAAGCAAGTAAACTAAGGGGGGGTGAGGGAGCACTTTTTTCTAAGTTTTGTCTGAGGGGAGGCCCAAAGTCTCACACTCAGACTCTCAAGGTGTAAACACTACAGAGGTTAAATGCGAAACATCCTCAAGAATCTTAAACAAGTCCAGTTCATGACCTGCACTGTGGATCATCTCAGACTTACCTTCCCTTTGTTGCAGACGTCTCCAACTGCAACACAAGTCAGCTGGAAAATCAAAACACATGATGAGTAATGAGAAAAACATACACCACATATAATCATCAACCTTTAAAGTCCGTTTTTTTTTTGGTTACTGTACCGACCATGCCCACACAGTGTCTTGTGATCCAGGGTTTGGAGTCATCATTCTTGTAAACAAGCAGCTTTCCACTGGTGTCCCCCACAACCAGCTCATTCAACTACAGTCAATGGAGACACAAGATGTTCATTTTACTATAATACAGAGCCAACAACTGTTTTTGTTCATCACCACTCTATAACCACACTGTAAAATAATCGGATTGCTTTTGACACAATATAGGAAACATGATTAGAGACGTTAGAATTAGAATAAGAAAAGTTAGCTTCATTACCGAGTCGTTGTCTGCATCTCCCAGGCAGATAGCATGAGGAAACAGAGTTCCCGAGAAATCCAAGCTGACACGCTGGACGTAGTTCAGGGAGCGCATATCTGCAGGCTGTGATGGTTTAAAACCGCTAAGTCACACTAAACATGAGTTTCTTCTTATAGTTAGCTAGATAGCTTATAGCAAGCTCCAAGACACGAGAAGCTAAACTAAACATTACATTAACTTACACAGCGCGACATAAGACCGCAGCCTTAGTACATAAATGCTTTTTAAAAATAGGCATTTTTAGAATTACTTTCAAGTCTTTATGTATATATTTTTTTTATGGTTTAGCAGCGATATAGTTGTGAGCTCAGTTAACGAGCATGCTTTGCTAGTAAACAAAGTCATATGACCTGATTGAGTACGGTAGCTCAGTATAGACAAAATCAGTTTCGCGAAATTTACCACTACTTTCCCACTTTTACTGGTGCTGAGGTATTATTATTGTTTGGCTATGAAAGTGGGTGACTAATATGTATACAAAAAACTATTAGGAATCGATGAAGTTTGATTGGCACCGTCCTTTAAGCCAACGAAAAATGGGGAACATTTTAATTTCACTATTATTTGTGAGAGAATGTATAAAAATTACTATTCTGTTCACAGGTTTCTCTTCACTGTTAATCTGCCAGTCTACAGTACAGACAGTTATGGAATAACTACATCTTATCAGATGGGATCTCTGAGACTACATCTTATCAAATACGGGTCCGCGGCCTGATGTCTATCAATATGGGGGTCTTTGATACCAAAAAGTTTGAGAACCACTGGTTTAAGCGACATTAGCGGTGAAACAGTGCTATCTAGCGGTGACAGAGCGTAAAGTGCCTCGTATATTTACTCCCAGTGTTAAGTGCTACTGTTGTCCTCTAGAGTGCGATGTTCATTCACAACTGGTCATATCAGGCAGAAAGCATCACAGACAACAGAGACGTGCTGTTCACACAAATATCACAGAGGAGGCAGAAATAAGAGAAGTTAGTTAAAAAATGCCATAAAGTCGTTGCAACTATTTCGGAGGACGAAATGTATCTGTATAGTTATATTGTATATGATGTTTTCTTCATAAATTGCATATACTGTATATATGCCTAGGTCACTCAGTTGTATGCTCTGTGAATGGTATGAAAAACAAATAAAACGTTAATCACAAAAAAGGTAATTGTACCTTCAGTATAACTCGTGTTCCTGCAGGGTTAGACCGATAATGTCCTCAGCAAACTTCTGAATGTCTCCCCTCATATTTGTATGCTCTGTGTGTGCTGAAATGTTCACACCATGCACTAAAGTTTGTGCATCCATTTTTGGAAAAGAAACTATTAAACCATAATCTATCCAATGCATTATATATAAAACGTACCACAGTTAATTCAGCCCAGTTTTACATCCATTTACAGCTATGTTGCCTTTGCTACAGTATTCAATAAAGTTAGTTAATATAGGAAATTCCAACTTTTTTGTGTGTTTTATGTCAGCTAACATGAGTTGTTGCTTTAAAAGTCCACTTCAGTGCTAACATGACTCTTTATTCCCTCTGTGCACCTGCTGAAAGTAAACAAAACACTGTCAGAAAAACTGTTTTTAATAGCAAAGAAATTGAAAGATAATCCTTTACATCACACAGGGAGATTATCATCGGTGCTTATAAGTTTTTTTGTTTTATTATCCTCCTCCTATACAGCAAACTCTTTAAATAAAAGAGAAGGAGAAAAAAAGACAGAAAGTGGTTAAATGGGAACTCGGGCGCCCAGATGTCATATTAATTATTACACTCAGCTATGACTGGAAAGCCCCTCAAGTAAAGTGAGCGCCCTCACAGCCTCTGGAAGACCGCAGCGGAGAGAGAAAGTCCTTACAAAGCGCTAATTGGACTCTGGAAGCACACTGACAGGGCATGGATAGGTTTCAGAAAGCCTGGCGATGGTGAAGGGGTGCAGGGGGAGGCTGAATAGAACCCACGCTTCTTTTCTAAACTCTCTTGCTGGGCCAAAGAGAGAGAGAGAGAGAGAGAGAGAGAGAGAGAGAGAGAGAGAGAGAGAGAGAGAGAGAGAGAGAGAGAGAGTGAGAGAGGGAGGGAGAATAAGGGGGAGGGAGGGAAAGAAAAGAAAGTATTGGTGGTGGGGGCTGGGGTTCCTCAATGCAAGCTTGATTTTGAATGCCACTGCCAACGCAGAAAAATTGCACAATTTATTACAATCCCCTCTTCAAGACGCGCGTGCACAGAGGCACAGAAATAAAGGAACACGCACGCACACACACACACACACACGCACACACACACACACACACACACACACACACACAGGCTACATAAATGAATTTTACGCACGCACGAATGACCCACCCAATCACATAGTGCGCACAAACTCAAAAACAATCTTAATTTCTGGCTTCTCTGTGTGTGTGTGTTGGGTGTTGTTGTTGTTGCACACACACACACACACACACACACACACACACACACACACACACACACACACACACACACACACACACAGGGCATTAGGCTACAGTTTGGTCTTGGTTTTTTGTTCCCCCGTTGAAAGACATGTTTTATTATTCTGCACTTTTCAAAGCGACAATAATCGACAGAACACACCGCGTCGACGCTACTGTAACCATATCGGGTGTATCAAATCATACACAAAGCCTCCTGCAAACTGCTTCTTAGGGCCCCTCCGCAGATTTGCGCCCCTCCGTTCCGCCTCTGCGCTGCTGATGATCTGCTCTAATCAAAGTGGAAAATTCGGCCCTCTGATGCACAATGGTGCCTCAAATGAGAGGCATTCAGACGCGTCTGTAATGTTAACAATAAAACTAGACTGCGTTTGAGTTGAAACGCCACCGAGCAGCTGATTTACATGCAGAGCTCTCAGATAAACTCCAGCAAACCAAAGTAAAATAAATAAATAAATCTGAATCCTCGAGGTGAGCTGTCTTTCAGCACCACAGTTCGGTCCAAAGCAGGGGAAACCCACATATATGTACACTGTACAAAACGAGACTTTATTTATTTTATTTCTTACTCTGACGGATTTCTTCTGCTAGACTACAGTAATCCTTTCATTTTTTCCATTCCTATCGACTGGAGGCTTCTTAATATACAATAAATGTATCATCTGTTCTTCCACAGGCTACAGAAACGCCGTTTTCGCTGTTTAACAGACTCGATTTGAAAACACAACCTATGATAATGTTAGTTATAATAATGTCACCTGTTGAAATGAGAGTGAGAATGAGAGAAACATATTTTCTGAACTCATTTTCCATCACCGACAGCTCGTGGGATGTTAGTCCAGTGAAGCACAAGAGCAAAAAAGTTCATATACGTCGATTTTTACAGGACAATGTGGAGATGATTTGGCCAAAGTGATAATATATTCCCTGCGAGATCTCTAAATGCCCTCATAAATCTTTCTCAGTTATATTTATCTTATCTGTATAGGCTTAATGACGGACACTTTGATAAAAGTGGCGCTCTTTAAAAAAAAAAAAAAGAACAGTCTGGTTTGGCATAAAACACTCAAGTTTACTGTTCATGACACGCGCTGACATTGTTGTTCACATCTTGTCCTCCGTGTTGGAAACTTTCCTCTGTGCTGTGCCGCACACCTAACTGACACCCGTGATAGATAGAAAGAAAGAAAAAAAAACCCCTCACCGCTGACTGTTTGTTTAGTGCTTCAAGTGGCACGCGTCCGGCGCGCGCAACGCACCGGCACCGGGGCAGGAGCCCTAGGTGAATCCACGCGACCGGAGGGCGTGGCCATCCCCCCATCCAAACGTATTGAAAAGCAGTGGCGTCTTTCCTCGAGGACTCAGTGCAGCTTTGAGGAGCGCGCGAGGCAGCAGCCCAGCGGACTGCCCCCACTGAAACAAGTGCGCGTCAAGCGGCCACACCACGTGAACGGCACGAGCGGGACGCACCGCCTCAAGACTTTGCGATTCTTTTAAAGTTTGTGTTTTTTTTTTTACTGTGAATGGACCACACAGCCAAGATGGAAATTAACATCAGCCAGCAGCAGCTGATGCCGCCCGCTTGTTTCTTTTCCACCGCAGCGGCGCAAAGCATCCAGTTGAGCCCGAGCGGCAGCAGCCAAGGCAGCGGGAAGTCTGTGTCCAAGCAGCCCAAGAGGCAACGCTCTTCATCGCCGGAGCTGCTGCGGTGCAAGCGGAGGCTGAATTTCGCGGGTTTTGGCTACACTCTGCCTCAGCAGCAGCCGCACGCAGTAGCCCGGAGGAATGAGAGGGAGCGCAACCGGGTGAAACTGGTCAACAACGGCTTCGCCACTCTCCGGGAGCACGTCCCCAACGGCGCCGCCAACAAGAAGATGAGCAAAGTGGAAACGCTGCGCTCAGCCGTGGAGTACATCCGCGCCCTACAGCAGCTACTAGACGAGCACGACGCGGTGAGCGCGGCGTTTCAGTCCGGCGTCTTGTCGCCCACCATGTCGCAGGGATACTCCGCTGACATGAACTCCATGGCAGGTTCACCGGTGTCGTCCTACTCCTCCGACGAGGGTTCCTACGACCCCCTCAGTCCAGAGGAGCAGGAACTGCTAGACTTCACCAACTGGTTCTGAGCATCTATATAAGGTAAGAACAGACTTAAAGATGTCCAAGTCACCATCAGACACTTTGACTTAAAAACATTCGTGATAAACATTTTGAACAGTGATTAACCCTCCTATTCTTCTTCTTCTTCTTCTTCTTCTCGCAGAAATATGGATCAACTCAATTTACTGTTGTCGTGCGCTTGGGATGGTCCCGGAGGAGGCAAGGTGTCCTCAAGAACAAGATGCACTGACTACGCGTCCTTAAAGCCCGGTCCTCCCAGACAGACAGACAGACAGATAGACAGACAGAAACGGCCTTAACGTCCTGAAAACTTGGGAAAATCAGGCCCGAGATCAGCGCCAAAGGATTACAGGAAGACGGGTCTCCTGACAGCGTGGGAATCCAAGCTTCTGTGCATTTGCCCATGATAAACAAAAAAAAAACCCTAAAGTGAACTAATGCTCCTCAGCAGCACATTAAAAACATTATTTAATACGTTGCTCTTCAACTATGCTAAATCCAATCACAGAACACCAACCCTTTGGTAAACCTCTCAGACGTTTAATTCAGAAAATGCTTCCAAGTCGCGGATTTATTCTATGAAATTCTATATCAAACGCTTTTTTTTGAAATATATTAAAATATTTTTGTATGTAAGAGATTTATAGATGTTTTGTACACATCCTTTTGTATATATTTTGTCTATATATTGCGAAGTTGCTTCTATACCTCCTGCCTATGTAGACGTGTAGTCTATTATTCTCTGGCTCTTCTGTTCATGAGGTTTCCAGAAGGAGTTTGACACTCCGACGTTTTATTCTAGCACCAATGTGTCTTATTTAATAGCAAAACCATGTTATTGCATTATGTCATGAAGTTCACAATGATCAAAAGTTATGCAGCTATTGTCCAAACAGAGCGCAATGGCCATGCATTGTCTCTTTATACTGCCAGCTCTATATTGTCTTCACATAAACAGATGTTGGAAAAAGAAGTCTTATAACCATATTTTCTACACTCTAGTCCAAGAATAAAATGATTTGCTACTGAATTATTTTCATGTCTTATTTTTTTTTTGGGTGTAATGAAAGGAGGGAAAGACACTTTTGGTTACAGCTTTCAAAATGTGGTCAGTAAGAAGCTGAGGGAAAGGGAAAGGGAAAGGGAAAGGGAGGGGGAATGATGAAGCTATATGATGAGATACACACTACACTATGGGGATTTAAAAAAAATGCCATAATTTGATCATGAACAGCGAAAACTGACTTTTACGCACAATTACGCACATTTTACGCACGATATATTTTCTTACTCGTCTTTCGAAATTCAAGACACAGTGACTCCTTACAGCCTGCAGTGACCGGTCACTCGGCTAAGCCCCAATGTCCAACTCAGTCTTCTCTCTTTTGTAATACTGCACAGTATCTACTCAAGAAAAGACCGTTTTTGCGCAAGCGCAAAAAGTAAGTCTGGTAGCACCAGTGCGTGAAATTTAAGCCTTCTCTGTTTAGTTCTACCTCCCCGTAAGAGATTATAAAATTGTAATCTGGTACTACATAAGCAAAGGAACACGCAAATAAGTGTTTCTCTCTCTCTTAAGAGAACGATCTTAAATGAAAAGAAACAAAAGCAGAAATTATGATTAATTACACATTTCTGTCAAGTTAAAACGCCTCATCCTCTCACTCTGAACTAAGAGTGAATGGGTGTATAAAAAGCAAACTGGGTATACATGAAATTACTATCTGTTATGTCCAAACGGACAAACAGGCTCAAAGTTATAAAAAGCACGAGGGTTACACTTTGGAAGAATAAATAATGATAACATATCTGATGATGAAAAGTCTTTATGTTCACCAGGAGTCTCTTTTAAATGAGCAGTTGGAGGGAAAGGTCACATCACCAATAGATTTTTGAAGCGGGGCTTGTGTTTCTGCAAAACTAAGTTTGACAGGTAGGGCGGAGGGTGCAGCCGGACGCGTGTCTGGTTTAATGAGTGAGTGGGGTTTGTATGGTGGTCGAGTGGAGACACAGAGCTGAATTGGCTGATGGCGTGTGCCTCCTGACAGCAGCATGCCGCTGAACACACAACAATCACCACCTGGGAGGAAAAAAAAAAAAAAATCCAGTTCGTGTGTGGCTGAAGATGAGACCGTTTGGCTCGTTTTGTTCTCAAATTCTTTTTTTTTTCCTTGCAATTATTGTAACTCCGAGGAATCAAATCAAATTATGAAATTCAAATATTTGACTCAAATTCTTGGAATTAAAAAAAAAAAAAAAAAAAAAAAAGATTTACAGAGAGAAACAAATTGTAAAGCTTGTGGTGTGTTCAGGGTTCATTGTGTAAGATGCGCGTGCGTGACATCAGTTATACTCAAAGGGAGGGTTCACGGACCACCAGGGGGCCCTGAGCGGGGGCTTGAGGGTCCCATTAAACATGAACAGAGCTGCAACACCATCATTACTCACTGGAAGATAAACAATAGTAAAGACATGCGCATTAGTAAGAATTACTATTTAACTAAGAGTTTTATTTTTATCATTATTCTCTGCTTATGTGCAGATCAGTATGCTTAGGAAATAAAACAAAGTCAACCCATTTATTAAAGACACAACCCTCCATCCAGATATAAACATAAGGGATGTTCCACCTCCAAAATACAGGATTGAAACCTGCTGTCACTCCCAAACTGATTGACAGGCTTTTTCATTCATAAATCTAATTTTCAAAGTGTTTTCTGAAGGAATTAAAGTTTTATTCACAATATGAATATTTGTAAAACAGCATTGAAGTTGGCCCACACTTTCAAATACAATAAACTGACAACAATGTTGCTTTTCTAGAACTATAAATAGTCTATATTTGATAGCAAATTCTTCAGTTATACAGTATATATGAATATACAGTATCTTAAATATATATGAAAAAGAAAATTACTGATTGGTCTTTTAACATGACACCCTGCATATTTTATTTATCTGATTCATTTAGACAAACACAATGCAAAACAAACGTCTCATATAGAATAAGATTCTACAAATCAAAAATATAATAGACACATTGAAATACACATAAGATAGAACAATGTAACCAAACATACTTTCAACCTCCACAGTACAGACAACACGAGGTAATGTTGTTTTCGCTTCAAGATGCATTTACTGCAACCTGCAGAAAACATTTAGTTCTTTTGTCCAACTGAGTACAAGATTCTTACATAGTCGACACACTTTGAACAGGAAATCACTGTCTGAACAGACGCTGATGATAGATTGTTGAGACATTTCAGTGGGGGTTTCTTCTTATTTGCAAACAGCTATTTAGGGTTAAATTTTTTTATCTCTTTGGTTGCAGAGGCCAGAGAGCACACAGAGAACTCTTGGGATAACGTTCAAGACATTAGAGACGAATATATTCTCAGAGCTGCTGTTGTTATTTTAAAACAGTGATAAAACCATCTGGCACAGGATGCACAGGTAGAGATAATTTCCCAACAGCTTAGCAAGAGAATTACCTTGTTAAGGTTCTCAGTCTGTTTTAACCACATGGTGGTAACAGTCTTAAAGGTCACAGTAAGGAGGGCACTGCAGCTGAGAGAGGAGAAGGTGAAAAACAGGGAACGACATGTAAGAGGGACATTTTATTTAACATCAAAGTGAGGTTTAAGTCTGTTTCTAATAGTTTTTAATTCAATAGTAGAATTGCATAATGCAGTAATTTTAAAAGAAACTTTACATAACATTTTTTTCTTTTCGTTCTGGGCTGTAAATGATGGCATATGCTGCTTACAGAACGTCCCTGATCTAACAGTCCTGGTTTGCTGCCTGTCAGAGCCCATTATGTTTTCCTCCGTGGCGGTCTGTCAAGCGTGCACACACCGCAGGAGAGCACGGCCATATCTAATTGGCAAAGCTGAGGCAAAACAATGGCTCGAACTATATTAGTTGAATATCTTATTGAACATCATTCGTCAGTGTTGATTAAGTCGGATAGAACTGGACAACAGTCTATCTCTGTGGCTATGTTTGCTCAAATATTGTTTTTTTTTTTTACTTCTGGACTATAAGCAGTTGTTGCATCAGCAAATTTACATGAACCCCGCCAACCAGCCCCCCCCCCTCTCCACCCCCAGAGCAGTGTGTCAGATCAATTTTGTAAAGAAGGTTGAGAGTTTTCATCCAGTGCTCACTGATACAATAGTTGTGTGGTGGGTTTGCAGTGTTGCTCAGTGAGCAGTTGTTGTAGTGGAAGAGTTCAGGGCAGTTCAGGACCATAGACAGCACTTCACAGCTCTGTCAAATGGTCCATGTGCTCAACAGCAACAAAAAAACTCCCCATCAACTTAATATTGCCTCTCCTTGTAGGGTTTTCTATACACATCTGTCATTATCCTATCATGATCTTTAATGATCAAAATATTATCAATGTGAGGAGGGACGGTAAAGCGTTCTATATGCACTGTTGTTCAAAGAGGCGAACAAATACGTTGGCAAAATAGTCACATTAATCCGCAGGTAGACGCCATCTTTGTGCATGAAATAAATCGTTGTTAAGACCAATTTTACAATCAACACTTTGATTGAACTTTTGGTGATGTATTAGAATGCAAATCCTGTAGAAAAAAGTAAATTCTGCACATGTTATGTTGATGTAAAGTGACTCAGTGTTAAAGGTTTATTACCAAGTATTTCAATAGATTTTAAGGTTTTAATCAAATCAGAAGTATTCTTCAAAAGCGAAGGAAGAGACATAACTTGAGTTTTTAAGAAGAAGTTGACAAAGATGGAGAATTAACAGCATTGTTATGTGTTTTATTCGGTGTATATTATGTCAGCGGTGATAAGATGATCTACCTTCATGAAATCAGGTTCTTTTTAGCATTTTCACAACTGTATGAAATATATTCATTGCAAAGACACTTGCTTGATCTGATCTTAATTTTGTATAGAGCAGGGTGCAGATTAACTTCTGTCATAATAGGAAAAGTTCATTACAACTGTTGCTCCACCTTTGTTAAAGTCATTTTAAATTTCTAATAGAGCTTGCCTCTTGTCTTTTATTAAAAGCATGTAAAATAACAAAGTGCATTTTACTTCAAAAGCGTCTTGCGTTTGAGATGCAAGAGACTGATTTCTTTTGCTTTGGAACAACAGTTATAACTGAATGCTTCACATCATCTTTTCCTTCCACAGATTGGTCTCTGGCGTAGATGTACAGCTCTGTTTCACTTTCAATTATGACTTCTCCAGAATCAGCTTGCTTGATATTCTGATCATTAAAGATCATGATAGGATAATGACTTCCCTTTTAAGGTGGAAATGATTTCAGTGTCTTTGATTCAAACCTTCTCTGTTAGTCAGGTATTACCTTTGTACACAAGACTTCATCTCTGATAATGGCAGTTCAGTTCAGTGCGGTGGCTGAGGTCAGAGGTTGCTGGAGTCATCTAGAGGGTTGGAGATGACCGACTTGTGAATGAGCATGAAGAGGGGCAGGTAGGCCAGGAAGTCCAGCAGGTCGAGGGGGGGAATGTGCTGGAGCTCCAGTCTTATGGCTGCCTCCTGCTCCAGATGGATTCCCCCGGCCTTCAGCTCCAAAAGCAGCTGCTCGGCACTGATGAAGCCCTGCTGAGTACCGACCTCCCCTCTCTGCTCCTCCAGGAGGAACAGGAATAGTTGCTGCAGGAGTCATAATAATAATAATTATACACATAAATAAGGTTTGAAACAAGGAAAACTGGCTCTGGACTTGTTGTCCGCACAGTTGTGAATGTGTGGGTGCACGTGTGAGTGTGTTATTGTGTGTGTGTGCTCTTCGGGGTAGCCTCAGATTACCTCAGCCTGTTTCTAGTCTTGTTTGAGTGCACCTGTTTGCACAGTTAATGCAGTCTAGGTAATAATTGCTGTGGGTTTTGGAGGAGGGGTGTGGGAGGTGGTGGTGGTGGGGGGAATAATCCTTCTGGCAATTAGCCCATTTCCCCCTCCAACCTCTCCAGTTAACAACCCTATCCCTAACAGCTCTATAATTACAAAGCCTCCCCTACCTGGCCAAGGGCTCAGTTTCCACACCCATGACCACAGGCTTTCATGTTCCTTCTGCCTTTCAGTTGCTCACTACTTCCTTGTATGAATGAGGGCCGGGCCGGCTTGTGAGCGGCCAGCTGCTAGGCTAGTCCCGGTCCATCTGAGATGAGCCGTGTGTCTCAGGCTGATTACAGGGCTGGGCGGAGTGGACGGCATGTTCACTGCTGGGCACTTTAATGAGATTAAGGCTGTGCTAATCTATGAAAAGGGAAAAGCACCCCTCTCTTTCTCTCTCTGGCTTGCTTCCCTCATTTCTATGCATGAGGGCTGAGTGGCTTTCATAAAAAAAAAAGCTAGCTTTACAAAGCATGCTTTGGAATTGCTCTTCAAAGTGTTTACCAGTATTTATTTCATTATAATTATACCCGCAGAGCCATGAAAGAGAGACGGAGGTGGTGTTTGTGGCGTGAATGTGGCTAATGTGGGAGTTAATCTGATGTTGCATGGAGGTAATCAAGTGTACCTTGTGCAAACAAATCTGAGAGTATGAAAATGTGGTGGCGAGGTCTTCCCTGCACATCAGCACGCCAGCAACATTTACAACAAATACAAGCCAAACCATGACTTTACCTTCGCTTTAAAGAGCCTCACTTCAAGAGAACGGAAGTCCATGTTGTTGATAAGTGATCTCATAAAATCACTGTAAGAAAAAAAACAAAACAACCATCAAAATAATACCATTAACTGCTAAAAGTTGTCTATACAAAGAGCATATAAGAAGTTTTTTTAAAAAGCATTTTGTGACACACAATCAAAAAAAAGTTTATTTGTCATATCAATGTAAAATGTGTACAAAATAAGATGATCCGGGGGTCGGCCTCAGATGACAGCCTTAGGTCAGTCTGGTTGCCATGGCGGGTGATTTTTGGCGGGTTCGTCCCATGCGATGTTGTGTTTGGAGAGACGTGATGGTAAAGTGTTCTGAGCCCATTGTGGTTGCTCACAGTGGCCTAGCTGCCAAACAATGCGTGGGCACACGGGGACATCCCGCCACAGTAACGGATAAAACTGCTGTGGTTTTGGGACGGTGGGTGTAGGGGGGGTGGGGGTGGGGGGAGCTGGAGCAGGGTGAGCGGGGTTCGTGTGGAGGTTTGAGGAGGGGAATAAGCGACCGGGGCACACTCTGGTGCAATGTGACCACTCGCAGACCGATAAAATCTAGGTCCACTCGGATAATTAGAGGGAGACACAACCGATTGTGTTGGGACAGACCTCTCCTGTCCAGCGTGTGGCACAGCGACGGTCGTCCCTTCTCTAATGAGCGCCCGGTGTTAATGAGCCCCTCCTCATCGTGCGCTCAATGGCCTGTTAGAGCGAAGAATGGCCAAGCGCTAGGCCATCGAGTGCAATGCACGCCTGAGTGCTCCCTGTGCCGTGATTGGCCCTTGTCCTCCAACCACGGTGCAGGCAGGGGCTTGATGGGGATGAAGCGAGACAGGGCAGCTAATGATCATTAATTGCACTTGGTTTGCAGTAAAAGAGTCCAAATGCTGGTGTGCTAAGGACACTGGCGTGATAATGGCTAGCGTAAACTAGGGGCTAGGGGACCGGTGATGGACTGCAGGGAGGATAATAGCAGCCTAACCCATTTTCTTTTGTTGGCCCTCCTCTGGCACCCTGCTGAGGCCAACACAGCAGCCTTCTCGCTTACGTAATGCCAAAAAATTTGGCGGTCTCCTCGTTGGGGAGGTGCGCGGGGGGTGCTGGGTTGCAAACATATTCTGACCTAGTTTGATTTGACAGAATTGAGAGTTGTTTTGGGATATTTTAGAGCGGGCTGCAGTGACGCTGTGCTATAAAGGGAAACTCTCCGGAGGAGGAGGCACATGTATTGTTTGACAGTTAATGTGGCGGGGAATGAGTCTAGGTTGTGCTGTTTCATGTTTTCCCTGACATACTGAATTAGCGCTCCTTCGCTCACTGACTCATTTAGTCTGGTGAATTTCCAGGAACGAGGAGACTTACTGTAACTCTCAGCGCACGCATGCATGCTCACAAACCCAGAGGGACCACAGTGGTGATGAGCACGACCGGTGCGGCTCCACTGATGCTGTTTGGGAATCCTGTGTGGCAATGTGCTTCTTGGCAGATCATGTGACTTGCCCTGAGGGAATGCGGCGCTGTGTGAGGTGGACTTGTCAGGGAGCACAATGCTACACAGGGACAGATGGGCTGAGTCAAGGGCCAAAACAGCATGGCACAGAGGGTGAGAGGGAGGCAACAAGAGAGTCGGGGGAGATGAGAGAGATGACGGGGACGGACAGTTAAAGTTGAAAAGAAGAGAGAGGAGTGTGAGCGGGGGGAAGGGTGCAATTAGTGTGAAGTAAAACTGGAAGAAAAAGAGATATATATATATATAAATGTGGGATACACCTTCTCAGATTTCAAAGCCTTACATGATCAGAAAGGCTGATTGTGTAACTACTGTTGCAGCTCATTTCTAAGCTAGGATTAGAGACAACAGGATTAAGTGAAACAGGTAAGAGGATCAATTTAGTTCAGTTGGGATGAGATGACAGAAGGATGCTATTGTTTTCTCCTTGTTTAGGTGGTGGTATTATGAATGCTGATCTTCTCTCTTCGTATTTAAATTGCAAGAAGGAGTTTTGTGAAAAGAGGTTTAATATGGACATTCATTATCATTACTATAATTGCCTCTATACAGAGCAGACACCCTGGTCTTTCTGTGCCAGTGAGTCAGTCAGTCTACAGGCCTCCTCTAATACAGAACACAAAGGGCTGGCCGTAAATCAGAAGACCCATGACCCTGGCCCTGTCCTCGCTGAGAGGGAGCTCTCACTCTGGGGTGAGGGCTTTGGGAGCAGGCCTTGACCCTCAGGGACCTCCGGAGTAGGCTTGGCTCCACACACTCCTGTCTGTAGGAAGCTATAAACCCCAGGGCAGGAGCAAAAAAAAAAAGCGCTGTGTGTGGGAATCTGCAGCATATGGGGCATAATGTAGTGACACAAGGACGCTGAGGCCAATTGAATCAGAGTGATGGTTTTCTGTCTGCACAGGGTTCAAGCCATGTTTTAGCTCCATAAAAAAAATCTATAAAATGTCAGAAAACAGTGAAAAATGCCAATCTCAGGGTCCAGGATCTTCACTGCAAAAACCTTGTTCTTACAAAGTCTGTTTTGTATTATATTTGAGTCCTTTAAGCATTAATATCCACTATTTTCTAAAAGCAAGTCATGATTTTAGTGCTGCAACCTGCTTTATTCATTTATGTTTGAAGATAAAGACAGTTATCTCTAGATTTCTATTGGGTTGAAATATTCTTATTGCACTGAAAAATTAGGTTTTAAGAGGCAATAATGGACAGAAATGGCTTCATAAGAGAGATTTCTTATGGTGGTCTACCCTCAAACATCATATAAAATGTGACGAGAAGAAGATCAAAGAGAACCCCACACACAACGACAAAATCGCTGGAACAGACTTGCGTATACACTCTTATTCTTATTTATGGCAGGTCAGTGACTCCTCTTCCGGCTTCATTGAGAAGTGTGGAGTGTGTCTGTTGTCTGTCACTTACTCCATGGTGGCTATTTTCTGTGCCAGGCTAGCAATCACAGCAAAGAGTCTCAAGTCCACGAGCCCATCTCTCACCCTGAAGTCCACCATCTCCAGGATCTGAAAAAGATTCGACAATCAAACCTTTTAATGTGACAGTGTGTGTGCGTGTTTGAATGAGTATATGCATGTGTACATATATAAAGTAAAGGCAAACCCTGTAGACGTAAATCTCTTCTTCGTCAGACAGCAGCTCAGGTGGGATGATGTTTTTAATAGCAAGTAGAACCTGAAGGCAGGAGATGTAGCCATCACCATCACTGTCCTCCTGCAAATAAAGAACATCATCATCATCTAGAGCTGAAACAATGAATCAATGAATCCAGTTATTTAATTATTTCTAAAGCAAAATGTGAATAAATGTTAATATTTGCTGGTTTTCATAGTCTATGATTGTTAATTGAATAACTTTGGTTTTGGTTTACTGGTTGGACAAAACAAGTCATTTTATTGCGGCAACTGTTCTGGGAAATTATGATGGACTTTCCTTTAAAGGGGACATACAGTATCATGCACATTTCCAGGTATACATCTATATTCTGGGGCTCTGCTGGAACATCACTGCATGATTTACACTTAAAAAAACTCCTTATTTATCTTATAGTGGCCCTTTATGCAGCCCCTCAGTTCAGCCTCTGTCTGAAACAGGCCGTCTTAGCTCCTGTCTCTTTAAGGCCCTCCTCTATTCTGATTGGTCAGCTTCAGGAAGCTCTGGAGGCTACGTAAACAAACAATAGCAGTATAGGATTTCACTTCTTTTTTTTGTTCTTGACTCAAAATAGAAACTTCTCAAGTACATCCGTACATGTTCGAGCCCAAACAACATGAACAGTCTTAGCAACAAACTTAGCAACAAAGGCTACGGAACAGACAGCCATTTGTGGTCATACGTGACCGATCTGACATCATCACGAGGAGGAAGTAGAGGTCACTTTGCAAACAAAGTGTTCAGGGTCGGCTGAAGTCCTGGCTTTTGACTTGCAGGGAGCATTTTTGCATACGTTAACCTCAAATTTTGCATCTTTAACCACGTTTAACATCCAACATCATAACAGTATATAAATAACAGAAAATCCCAAAAAGCTTGATATGTCCCCTTTAATATCTTCTGACAATTTGTAGACCAAATGATGAATCAATGATCATAATAATCTCCCTGGAGTCATTATTTTTTATAGGGAGTGCAACATATTAGAGTGAGTGAGAGTGAACATCCAAAGCACAGGGAACATACAGTATAAAGGTTCAAAATCCCTTTTCACTTACTGCTTCAAAAGCTCTTTTGTACTCAGCCAGCTTCTCCTGACTGAAAATGCAATACTTTGCCAAGAAGTCGACTGCAAAGAGAAGAGAAAAAGACAAACGTTCAGAGTTTGCAGAATCCATATATGCACTATATACTTTCTGACTGCACACAAACAACCTTTGACAACGTGTTTCTTCTATGTATCAAATGTTACACCACATAAAACAGTGATTTCTAGCTCGAGCAACAATCTCAGGCTGCTGTGCGTGTGTGTGTAGAGTGGATTAGAGCAATATTTCTCCCCTCTGGTAGCACTGGGGTCAGGGAGAGGGGACAATACAGGGTGAGCGGTTCACAGGGCGTCCAATTGGCTGTGATCTGGGGGTGGAGGGGGTGGGGGTGGTGGTGAGAGTGGCACTTAGCTGCTGTGCCTTTTTATGAAGACAGAAAGCGAGATGAATGGATGTCGGAGAAGTATAGTGGTCAAGGCCTTGAAATAAACCACATTATTCTGCTTTTTTCGAGACAAAGATTTACTGTCAGTGAATATTTTGTTGCAAATGAAAACAGCATGAATGGACTGTGAACAGTGACTGGAAATACACTTGGATTGGTCAAAATGATAAAAAAATCAACCTGACATCTAACAACATCTTTCCTAAAAAAGACTTTTGCATTGATTATGTACAAGATCTTGAAATAAGTGACTCATAATCCTCAAACACACTTGTCAAAAGACTCAAAGTTTCACTCGTGTTGATGATAAAAACAGTAGCTTGTTTCTTCAACTTGTGATCATCAATGCAAAAGTCTCAAATATAAAAATGATGATTACATGAAAGGCACAAACTGAGGCTAACCACACCCATGAATATTTCAGTAGCTAAATTTGGGAGTGAGAGAGACTTGGGGAAAAAAAAGGGGGTAGAAAATGGGGGCTTTTAAGCTGCTGCCACTTCAATTTAGGAGATGAGAATGAGTCTACTGAATAATGGATCTATTCATTGGTTTGGAGAAGAAAGAGAAGCAACAGAGTTGATATCAGTCTGGACTTAAACCCCTGGACCTCTGGGGTTTCTCCGCAATAGCAGGGGGCTGTTTGAATCTGCCATTTATCAGCTTAGGCCTAATCAAAACCAGGCCTTCCATGGCCTTGTTCTTTCACATGCAAAATGTTACATTCGCATGTAGTCAACTTGACTTGTTAAAGCTTGATTGATCAAAAAACCTGCAGGGTCGGCTTCGCGCATCTGTTTGCAAATATCTGTGATGAGAAGAAGGCTGCAGCGCCGGGATCTAGAGGCACACATGCAGCCGCTGCTCAGCCTGCATGGGATTTAAAAGTCCTCTCTCTTCAAAAGACACACACACACACACACATGCATTCACACAGTGGCTGGATCAGTGCACTGATCAATCTGCTAAAGTGAGATGGCAGCTTGTGCGACAGAGTGAATGGATCCACTTTCTCTATTTTAGAGCGAGGCTGGCCAAGGTTCACTGGCCATCTGGAACAGAGAGTCCAGCAACACAGATATGATAAATATTTAAAAATGACCCATGCTGGTTTATTTTACTCTATACTGACTGACCAGAACCATGCAGGTGGGTCATCTTTCCTCAGAGGTGGAGAGAAACTAAATACATTTACTCAATTTGGAAGTACTTGTACTTTTCTTGCACATTCTGTACATCTACTTCACTACATTTCATTTACTACTCTACTTTTGACTCATTTTAAAGCCAAACCATGTGATTTTACATGATAAATTCATGATAACATATCACATAACTTTATTATAAACAAGGAAAATGCTTTGTGACTTTGTGCCAACAACCACTAGTTTGATGGAGCACCACATGGATGAACTAAAACTTTAAAATGTTGCTCAGATGTAAAGCATCACCGATGTAAAACGCTCTAAAATGGTCCATTTTGCATAATAAGTACTTCTAACTTGTGATACTTCTTTATTTTGCCAACACATCTGTATTTTTATTCTCTTTTACTGTCACTGGATCATTTTTACAGTATTAAATTGTTACTTTTAAGAAATTCAATACTTCTTTCCCCTCCTGCTACAGTTTTTAATATGCCAAGCCACTTTTTGGTGAAACCTGATTTCAGTTATAAGAATTGATTTTCCAAATTGTTCCCCCTTGATTGTCTGCCTCTCAGCAAAATGAGTGATTATGATGAACTAGACAGAGCACAAACCATCTTGCTTTGCAATAAATAGATAACCGGAGGAATATTTTTGATGAGTTAAACACAAGGAGAGCAGTGGGAGGCCACTGGGACATGATCAGGAGCTTCATGGAGCTGCATCATGTAACTTAGTCATCGTGCTGTTCTGTTTGTTCACACATTTCCATCCATTCATCATCTATTCATCCACTAACTACTGCTTATCCTGTAACAAAATAACAATATGCTGCTTTCAGGTACCAGAACTACAAGTTAAGCAAGCATATGTTGTGTTTTGTTCATACTTAAGTTACAAAAGTTAGTTAAAAAGTTTCAAATACACATATTTCTACTATATATATGCAATCTCCGAACCCATCGGCTGTCTCTCTGATGACAATTTAGCCTCTGGGGGCAACAGCCAATATTTTGGGGCTTCCAGTGTAGCCAGCGGATATCCAGATAACAGATAATGGATTTCTGGGCCAAGACTTCCTCTTTCATGCACCGCTCTACAGTCCGTTTAGCAACTTGAGACGGTCTAGACGATATTTCAGCTAATCTCTGTAAACAGATATATGCATATGAGTGCAGATACATTTTTAAAAAAGCTTATAAAAAGCTAAATTGTCGGGTTCTGAGATTGCATTTCAGCCAATGCATTCTGCCTCTTTTGCTCTCCACATGGTCTATTTAGCTGCATGCAACCAAAGCCCGCTCAAACGTGACTGGTCAATACCACTCCGACAACAAATTGAAACCTTAACATAAAGTAATGAAAAGAAAAAAAATGTGTGATAAATGTGTGGATCAATCTGGTTCAACTTTTCAGGCCCAATTTCATGTGTATTTTTGCAGATGGCTACTGTGTTCAGTACCAGTAATGCTATTCCTGATGCTAATGGTTTCTCAGTGTTATTCTAAATTTATTCACTTTTTCTATTTTCACCAGAGACAAACAGACAGCATTGTAGGGTTTAGCACAAATGTGACTGGGGGCTAAACCATAACCTCTGCTCAGTGATTGTGAAAATCCACCTGAAAAAGAGGTGAAATCATTTGTTTTGATGAAAATATATAATAAAACTAAGATACATTTTATGGCACTTCCTATAATATTCACAATGATGTTAACTTCTTATGATAAACCGCAGAGTAAATGCTGTTCTGTGAATGAAACAGAGTTTAAGTGAGTTCACCCTCAACATCAGCCCTGACTGTGTGCACTGCTGCTCTCTCTGCTGCTGCTGGCCTGCAGTGCAGTGTTGCTGGAGGAGGTCGGGGGCTCCCTGGCTGAGGGGAGCACTCCGTCAGGGAATCAGCTGCACAAAAGGTGCAGTGGAGTGAGAGATTGAGGGAGGAAGCGAAGGCGGGTGGAGGAGCGGGACAAAGCCGAGGCAGTAAAGCCTCCTGCCTGATAGCCTTATCTGATTCCACTCCAGCGCTTGATGGCTTTTTTTCCACCCTGCCTTTAAAGCGCACAGGTTGTGCCTTTGGTGTGAAGCCTAGCAGAAAATGTTAATCAAGAGAGGGACTGTGAAAGGCGAGAGAAAGGGGAGAGTCACTCTGTTGAGGCCATAATCTGTAATGAGACCGAGGCGATTCAGTAGCAATTGAGAGAGGAAGAATGGGGCCATGATGATGATGAGCAGGGAGGTTCACTCTTTCACTGGCGTTTGTTTTTCTGTTTTGTTCCTTTTCTCTTGCAGAGTCACTGCTCGTGCACCGGTCCGCGGGCTGCAAACAGCCCCGGGTCACAACTCATTTAACACACACTTGGACGTCACTTTCAATGTCTGCAGCTGACAGATGAAAAACACTGCTGACTGCTCGTCTGACAACTATTGGTACTCATCTGTGTATGATTTATACTTCCCTCTGTGGCCGGCAGGGCTGGGTGTCAAACCTCAGTGCTTTTTTTGGTAGCAGCTGAAATGTGTCTGCAGCAATGAGTATCGAAAACTGTCAGGTACTGAAAAGCTGGCATCAAATGTCTGGTCAGATTCGTAGTCTTGATTACTAATTTGTTTGATCAGATGGTTTCTTATTTAAATCGTCTAAAAAATCGGCCTTGTGTTAAAACATTTAACATTTAAGAAGTGCAAATTATCTGAGTAAGGCCATTAACAACATGGGCAGGTAGAGGAGTGCTAGAATTGGAGCAACATTTTGTTCTTGTCTTTTTTTAAAGGTGCATGCTTATCTAAAACTGAGTTAAAACATTGGTAAATAAGCTAGTTCAGGATCAGGGATTTTGAGAGTGTCAGTGATTGGACTGGAGTAAAGGTCATGTAGAAAGTTTCCTCTGATCTACTATGTGTGAATTAGTTTTCCTCTGTTTCACATTTCTAATGCAAACATTCAGTCAATGGTCACTAATATCAAGGTCAAAAACACCACAGGCAGGATATTTGTCTGGTCTGTTTGTTAATATTGGGATGTAAAATAAGCTTGTAGAATTAAAATTATAGAAAAGTTCTTTAAGATTATTAGATGCCGAGGTAAGCCGCTCTAAATTTAGATCACCAAAGATAATCACCTCATGATCAATCAAAGGTGCAATTAATTCACACAATTTTTCCTGGGCTTCTGTAGACATCAATTACTATTATTGAATTATTACGCCCCAGATCAATTTTCAAGGAAATTAATTAAGATTATTTAGGAATTTTTATTGAAGCTCATGTACAGAGAGAGATGATTTTACATATATTACCACATCGCCTCCTTTACCTGCTCTATCTGCTCTGAAAATATTAAAACAGCTAAAAGAAACAGTTTGATTATCAGTCTCTGTTAAAATCATAACATCCGGATGAGTTTGAGGTAACAGGATACTTAAGTGATCATATTTGTTATGACTTAGTAAACTACGTATATTTATATGTAAGAAACCAAAAACACTTCTACTAATATAAACCTGTGGATCATGTAAGACCCACTACAAGTGTGTGGCGGTGTATTTATCTGCAGAGACTCTCCTCTCTGCCCGTATTTTCTTATTATTTTGCTGTGTTCAGGACGTTTCTAGGCATCAACCTTTGAGCAGTGGGTGTGTAGCCTCCAGCCAATAACAGTGCTCATGTGTGAGGTCGGTGTAGCGACCAGGTTACATCACTGTCTGCGTCTTGCTCCTCTGCTCCGCTCTGCTCTCTGTCTCTGTGTCATAGATGTATAAAGAGCTGCAGGTCTGTGTGTCTGCTTGACCGAGGGCGGCGCTGAGCTACACACATACAGAGCAGAGAGGCCACAACGGACGGGATGAAGCTCTGCATTCACACAAAATCCGACAATGCGGCACCTTCCTGCAGGGTTGCGCAAAGGCGTGGGCGTGTTTATTTGTGCTTTAGAATGTAACCGCCGTGAAACAATCAGAAAATAACGTTTTATTTATCTGACTCACGGGACTCACCGGCGCCACTCGCTCTCTTCATTCAGTCTCTAGCTCGCTTGACTGGGGAGGACAACTTTGAATGCTGTGTGTTTACAAACACCAACCGATAAATCCTGCATAGCATATCTTTAAGTAAAAGTACATAAGTATTAACAGTAAAATGTACTTTAAGTATCAAAGTAAAAGTACTCATTTCATCCCTCTGACTGATATATTATTATATATGACATCATTAGATTATTAATACTGAAGCATCAGTGTTAGAGCAGCATGTTACTGTTGTAGCTGTTGGAGGTGGAGCTGGTTTCAACTACTTTATATACAGTTAGCTAGTTTAGTCCACTGGTTCTCAACCTAGGGGTCGGGGTCCTCCAAAGGGTCACCAGATAAATCTGAGGGGTCATGAAAGTTTCAGTTTTTGGTCTTTTTCTCTAATCTTCGATTTTCACTGAAATATTGAATCATTTGAACATTTATTGAAATGAAAGCATGTGAGAAGTTTAGAGGGAAAAATCACTATTTGGTGGAGCTGTTAACAACTCATAGACATCTGAAATGTGACCCCGACTACACACTGCTTTTTGTAAGACGTTAAAAGCCAAAAAGGTTGGAAACCACTGGTTTCATCTTTAACAATGTGTTGTGTTTTAAAAGCTTGTTATATTAACCATTGTGTCAAATCTTCACCTGAAAAGTAACTAAAGCTGTCAAATAAATGTAGTGGAGTAGAAAGTACAATATTTCCCTCTGAAATGTAGTAGAGTGGAAGTATAAAGTAGCATCAAATGGAAATACTCAAGTAAAGTACAAGTACCTCAAAATTATACTTTTGTACTTAGTTACTTTCCACCACTGCAGTTTACTGATGTGCATTTACATGAAAAACACTTCTGTAATTCAGTGAAACAATGTCAGAGCCTGGATGCAATTTTTAACACACACACACACAGACAGGGGTCTATTGTGTTTTTAACGCATTCACTTGTTTGTTGCTCTCTTTCCCGCTTAATCCCAGACTTTTGTCTCTGCTCATCATCTACACTGTATAAAGTGTCCCATAATTCCTTTAACAAAGGTCACATTCAGCAGCGGAGAGGAGCTGACCCCCTTTTTAATAGCAAGAGAATGTCAGAGTGCAACATGCCCCACATATACAGCCCTAAACTATGTGATTAAGAGCGCGAATTTAGAGCAAACAGCATTCACTCACACACACACACACACACACAGAGATAAACAGAGTCTAAACTGATCTCTAACGGATGAGAAATAGGTTTATGGGAGGTTCTGGGTTTAAGTTCTTAAATATGTGATGATCCTGTAAATCTACCGCCTCAGTGCGATGAGACAAAGCCATAAAGTATGAAGTATGGTGCAGCAAGATAAGGAGGTGAGAGGTCTGAGCGCCAAAGCAGACCTGTAAACCAGGCCAAGCGTATCATTTCACAATAGTATAGAATGAGGCATTGTTGGGTGTTTTGAACAAGCTCCACATCAAAGGTGAAGATCGAAATCTTATCTGATAAAAGCACTGCAGGAAAACAGTGGGCAGTGCAGCAGACCAGCAGGAGGTGCAGTAGAAGGGGCTGTGCAGGTTTTCAGACTGATAAAGCAGTCAGACGACCCACATGTGCACATGAAGAGTGACTAAATGTGGTTTGAGCTGTTGTAACCTTCACAAGTGTGCACTTATGTCTGTTTGCGGATGAGTGAAAAAGCATGAAAAGTAAAATGTAGCACCTGTTTTCATCAAGCAGTCGAGTCAGTAAGTAAAGTGGTGTATTATTTACTGAATTTCCCATTTACCTACTTTAGTTTGATGCTATGATACAGTAGAAATGTGTGTCATACAGTTTGAGTTAAGCCTATAAAGATTAAAGGATTAAGATTAAGTCCCTGTTAACAGTAAAACTGCATATTAGCTTCACATTCCCAGGAAACAATGCTCACTGGCACGTTCACACATTTTCATGTAATTTCACACGATATACTTTTTCATTTGACCATGAAGTTAGAGAAATGATACAAAATCACTCTCTATTTGCTATCTAGCAAGCAAGATAGGTTGCTTGTCAGGCCAAAACAACCCACATGACCATTACAAAAACACTTTATATGAGTATATTCTGCTCTGCCACCTGCCTGGTTATGGTTAAAATGGGATGTAAACTGTGGTCTGTCATGTGATTCATCCAATCTGACTTTCTACTGAAGATCTTTTGTAGAGCCTGAGTGATACTGTGTTTCTGATATGCTGATATTGAAATTTAAAAATCCAATCCAACAACATATCGGCTGATGATCTGCATTTTTACAATGTTGTCTTTCTTCTCCTGCTGCAGTTTTTAATATGCCAAGCATATTGGTAAACACTAACTTCAATTATGAGTCAAATTTTTCATGTTGATTGATCCAAAATTGTCCTGTTGTACGCCTGTCAGGTCATCAACTGTCTTCTTGCGTTGGCAAATAATAATAATGATGAACTAGAAGGAGCGTAAACACATAACTTAAATAATCTTGATTTGTTTTCTTCTTTTTCGTTGTAATCAAGATACATGCTGTCGTCTTGTCAGTGCTCTCTGCTGGACAAACTATGTAATGGTGCTACTGTTTCTAAATGACCTGAAATCTAGTTTGGTATTTCTTGTTACTAGTTACATATACACTGATACCAGTATGTCTACTATAAGCTGATATCAGCTGATGTATTGGCCTGGAAGATTTATTGGTCTAGCTCTAATGTTTTGTGACGTCTTGCCACATCTACTATTGCTACTAAGAGAAGACAGTAAATACTCTCATGACCACAAGAAGTTGCTTGTCAGGAAAGTGTAAACATGATTCATTTTAAGTGATGGAACAAACGATCTGAAGAAACTCAAGCAGCCAAAGTCAAGTTGACCTGAAAAGACGCAAACTAACACTGGCAGCAGCATAACGCTGCACCGACGCTGTTGTAAAGAGCAATGATACCTGTCGTTTATCTTGCACTTTACAGTTAACACTCTCCATCTCGCATCAAGAGCATATTTTTCTTCTGTGATCCGGGCTGATAGCGAGTCCGCTCTTATCAACTCGACTATTAGACATTCAACAGATCTGCGGCAACCCTACAGTACCAGATGTGATTAGACTGAATATCCTGATGTCAGGTCTCAGTTACTATGAGGTGAGCGGACTTGTGAAAACCGCCGTTCACATCCCATCTCCTACTAACAGTCAAGATCGATTTCTTTTAACCATGACTATAATTTCTTCCATATAACCACAATCCTTCCTTGATAATAATCTAATAATTTTAGCTGCCTCAACTTAACCAAACCATTGAGGTTGAAGAACAGCTTCTATCAATCATTTCTTTTAATTGTTAAATAGATTGTGTTGGAAGACAATAACAAAGGGCCTATTTTGTTGTTTAGGTTGTTGGACTTGTTGGACTGGTTGTTGTAGGCTCATGATTCTACAAATACTGAGGGATGGCACAATAAAAACAAAGATCTGCAACACATTGAATATAAAAGCAGTCATTTTGCTTCTATATTCAATGTGCTGCAGCAGTGTAGTAAAAAATAGTCTTTTCAGAGCAGAGTTTGGCAACATGTGCTGGTTTCTCTTGAGTGCTTACTACAATGTAAAAGAGGGTGACAGTATTTGGCAGCCTTCTCCTTCTGCAGTCGCTGTTGTTGCTCCATGAACACACGACTCCTCCCCCTCACTTTCTCCAAAAAGACTGAGAAGTGTATGTGTGTGTGTGTGTGTGATGAGGCGGAGGTTAAATCTCTGGTAGGAAAACAAACAAAGACACACGTAGCGGCCACACTCCTGTCTCTGGCTGCACGCCATCGGCTTTACCACAAACCACAACTTATGCTTTCCACACACAAACACACACACACACACACACACACACACACACACACACACACACACACACACGCCTACGCCCAATCAGATCCTGCCACAGATCCTCACTGATATGCCCCCCAAAGAGTCTAAATCATCTGCTATATTGCAATACAAGATCTCCAGAGATAACCTCACAAAGCCAAATCATCTGCTATTATTGCCCTGCCGCTCCTTGACATTGTGCCATTAATAAGGCCATTGTGGAGGGCGCTCTCTGTTTGGACACTGTATAATAGACTCTTTGACAGATTTACTTTGCACTCTCTCTCTCTCTCTCTCTCTCTCTCCCTCTACCCCTTCCTTTTTTCTCTCTCTTGAATACAACGGGCATATTCCACGCTGCCGCTCATCAATAGGCAAGCTGTTTGTTTGCCCAGTCATTCTGGACTGCTGGTAAATACATAGAGGTATTCTAGACCAAAGGCTGAGCAAACAGGGGTTACATAAAGGCACTGTACCCGAACGCACCACAAGGAACATCCTCCTGCACACACACACACACAAACATCTCACACTACTTCCTCCCTTCATCCCTCTAGCTGTCTTTTTTTAAGCGATTGTTTATTTGGTATGCCTTGTTTTTTCCTTTTTGCTCCTTCATTGACTTGAAAAACAATATTTGGCTCCTGATCCACGCCCACAAGTATAGGACAGTAATGTAAGCTGGTGTTGGTGGTGGTGGGTGGGGTCAAAGTGAAGCTCGCCCCGAAGCCGCCAGGTGTTCCATATCAACACTGACATTCATCCCACAGAGTCCCTCACACCACACAGTGATTCGCTGGTTAACAGGTGCTAGCTGCTGCTCTGTGGCGACACAAAAGGAGACCACAGCTACTTGACATCGGTGTCACGCCGCTCTCCGTGACTCAGCCTCAGTCTGTTCAGCCCGCGTTGTTCATCACGGTCAGAAACTAATGGAGCCATTTTGCAATAAAGGCCACAGTGAAGTTCAGATTATGTAAGCACAAATTGGCAAACTTCAATAAATTCCTTTTGTACAATTCATTGTATTCCTTCAGTATTTGTCAGCCGTTTTGTCATGTGAAAGAAACTGACTGTGGCTCAACTAAAGGTGAACGAAGTTATTGAAGCATTATTGCAATATCAGCATGTTCAAGATATTTAAGTATTTCAGCTTGTATGAAAAAATAATGTTTATTTCATTGACTCAAATGCATTTTTAATGTTTTCCTGTCCTTTTATTTCAGATATCTGTGACTGATTTTGGTAAGATTTAGCCACAAGACAATGAACATGAAACACAATATCTATATATGAGATAAATAATCTAATTATATGGATATAGAAGGACAGTAAACAATTATCATCCAGTCCTTGGTCCACCATACTTGGCTCATGAGAGCCTTTTTTTTTTTTTTTACATTTTTTTCCAGCAATTTGGGAATGAAAAAGTGAGTGATTTTTGATCGAATAACAAAGTTTGCAGCCAGCAGTAGAAAAAAATGCAGTTTTAACCCAAACCACTGTGGTTAAAGAACAATTAAACATCCAAAAATATAAAATACTAGAGGAGTGAAAGATGAACAGGCAGGGACAGAGCGGAAAAAATCAACACCAGCCTCTTCTGTAGAAGCCGTTTGGAGTTTCCAGTGGTTGAAGAAGTGTGGGATATGTGGTATATAAGGATAAATAAAGAATAATTAGAGGCACACATTGAGGTTGAGTCCGTATTTGTCGACATGTAATGCCGTGGTATTATTTGATAGTTTTTATTAACAGGAAAGAGAAGTAAAGATGAAAAGAGTTTCATCCTGGTGAACTAGTCTTAACTCATACTCTCTCTCTCTCTCTCTCTCTCTCTAAACCACTGATCTGTTGATACAGGAATTTAAATGCACTAAATTTAAAAGGCATCAATTAGGAAAAGTTAATGCAGTGGGCAAAATCTCTTTGGTGAAAAGCAGCTTTCTCTGTTGGACATTTTTAACAGATAAACCACATGGAAAGCTACATCCAGACCATCCTTTCTTTAAGGAATTTGAGATACAGGTTTCCAAGTTTTCATTTATCCCACCTGTAATAAATGCTGTTAATTCTAACACATTATAAACAGCCTCTTGGTTCTTCACACAGTTCAATGCTTTATTTCTCTCATCTATATTCTTCTTGTTACAGTTTTTCTTGCTTTTAACATACATCCTTATTGTCTGAAATGCATGTAAAATACCAGCACTTTTAATGTCTTATTGTTTATTTTATTGTGTTTATGTTTTCATGGTTTTGTGTCTTTATGCTGCAAAAAGAATTTCCTCCCGATGGACAGTAAAGATCTGAACTGAATCTTAAAATAAAACTCAAAAAAATCTTAATCTGTTTAGTGGTATATAATTCATGTGCTCAACACTTGGCATTATGAGTCAACAAGGAGGGGACAGGTTCGGCTCCACTCGTCTCTGTACTGAGAACATGATTACATCTGCTCTTTGTGCTTTATGTACATACATTATCCTCCGTGCTCTTACTCTCGTCTGCGGCACGGATGTTGACTCCAAATACGAGCCGCATGGCAGCGACCGCTGACTGATGACAACCTGGAGGGTCACGGAGTTGAATGGATGGATGAATGGCTGAGTACAGGAAGTTATAGGTGGGGGTGTGTGGAGGGGGGGAGGGGTCTCTCTATTTTGGGAATCCTTTGGCAAGTGGTCAGTGTTGGACAAAACAGAGACAATTATGACCAGTTAGACCCTTTCAGAGCTTAATGAGGGGCCACAGTTACAAGTGTTTGGATGAGAGGCGGCCAACACACACACACACACACACATGCACACACACACACACACACACAAACAACAAATACACAAACACTTTAATGTGCTTGTGCACACAACCCACACATGTGTGTATGTGCAAGGACAAACACCACAAAACAAAAGCACCCTGGCAAACATTCAGGAGCAAAATATGACAAATTGTACCAGAACACACTTTGTAAACACACCACACCCATAAACACAAGAACAGAGAGCACAGTGAGTGAGTGTCTTTCTCTAAAGAATACCGCAGACACACACACACACACACACACACACACACAAGTTTGAGCAGCTATCCTTGTTAGGACATTGCATTGACTTCCATTCATTGTGGACCCAAACTGTAACCTTAACCTTAACCAGGACCTCAGAGATGACGTGTTGTCTCATTAGGACCTGGCTTTGGTCCCCATGAGGGCTACTGGTCCTGACAAGGTTGGTGTTTATACTGGAAAAGGTCCCAGTGAGGTAACAAAAATGCACACGCACACACATACACACACACACACACACCCAAGGCACATCTTTGTACTTTTAGTATTATGAGGGCCTTTAACTCTAACCTGAAACTAATCTTTTTAGCTTTTATTAACCTAAATCTAAGTTTGTTTGATAAACATAACAGAGGGCTGATGTGATATACAGTAGAAAAACATGATCCTCTCCTGATATCAATATAAGGTATCTGATTAGGTGCAGAAGACAAATGTCAAAGTCGATGTTAATCACACTGGATCACACGGTGACAGGAAATCAAATTACAACTGCTTGTTACTTTTAGCCACTACAGGCAAGAAACATATAATTTCTTTCAATAATATTTATTTTTATTCATTATTATCAGATTTTATTAAAGGGGAAATGAACCTCACCTGTGTTTATTTTGTTGATTAAAAAAATCTAAAACAAAATTAATACTGAATATGGACATTTGTCACCTTATACAAACGTCACCTCTATTGCGTCACTTCTCTGGGTCATAATAGATAGATGGCGTCTGTCACACAAACGTAACTGTAGGTCGTTTTTGGCGACTGAATTTATGACCTATTGTGTTGTTTAACGTGGGAAGGCAGGCTCATTACAGCTGCATTCATATCTAAGCAGCATTTGAATGTTGTAGTCAAAGTGAAGCTAATTTTAACTACTTTATATATCACAAGTAGTTTTATCTGTAACAGTACATCATGTTTTATAAACTGATGATTTATTTTGTGTGTTAACTCTTAAACTGCAAGCTGTCATATAATTGTAGTTAAGTAAAAAGTATCAATATTTACGTCTAAGATGTAGTAAAGTAGAAATATTGTAGCATAAAATGTAAGTACCTCAAGGTAAGTATTGCACTTGAGTAAATGTACTTTAGTTACACTGCAGCTGTAGCAATTAACTAACATTAGCCCACGTAACGTAGTGTATTTAAATGAAAAATGATGTTTTATCGCTTGTGAATTTCATTTGTTAGAGGAAGATTACATAGTATTGCATTAAACCCAAAACCTATCCTTAAATATGCTCCTTAAAAAAGCAAAGTCCAGCCAACATGACATCACTTTGCAAAACTTTCCTCAAGCTCTTATGATAAAAACGTAGCCTGGTTTCATAAGAATAAACGTACAGACACACACACCACACTCCTGTAATACCACTACAGCTTTCCATCAGTAATAACCTCACAGCAGAATAGTGAGGCCAGCTGCAGGGTTCTTCATCTTGCTTGATTACCGTCTGAACAAACCTGTCCAATCAGTCCCATTCATGGGTGCCAGCATTCACAGGAGACCTGACTGACCTCTGCGGAGGGCCGGCCCCTCAGCCTTGACCTTAGGTGTGGATGCTTATTGTCGGACTCACCAGCCCCAGCGCTCTCACAAAGGCTTGGATGCCAGAAATTAGGCACTTGAGGGAAACTGGAGAACTCCTGGCTAAACTCCTGTTTTTTTAAAAAAAAGGCAATTCTAAAAATCAAGTGCCGTAATTGAGGGGAAATTTTTAGAGTCGAGAGGAGTGTTGGTAAATGCGTCGGGGTGTTATTGTTTTTCCCACATGGTCTTTTGTGTGAATAGGAGGCAAATAGGAGTGCTGGCAGACAGAGAAAGATACAGCCTTCAAACACTTAAGTATAACACTCAGCATTTTCAACAAGGACCCTATTTACTTGTATTAATTTATCATAATGACTAATTCTGACCAAAATCAAAGACTGATTCAGTAATAAACTGAAATTATTTTTTGCATATGGTAATCTGACTTTAGGTAGCTTTAGGTTTTCTGCATTGTATATTACTTAATTTTCCTTATATTGACTTGATAATTTATTGAGTTTTTAATACTGATGAGTTATTTGTTTCTTTTAAGTACATTTGATTAATCATACTATATTCCATTGATTGTCTTTCTTTTTGCGTCAATCACATCCCTGTGAACATTTCAGTAAAAGTACGCAGAGATCCATTATTCATATATTTATTTATTTCTTTTTTCTAACTTTTGTTGTTGCTGCAATGTTGGAAGTGCTAAAAATTTTCATGTTCCCTTATTTGCTGGCTTCAGCTGCTGTCTGAACGGCCTGTTTCAGATGGAGGCTGAACTGAGAGGCTGCATTAAGGGCCAGTATAAGATAAATAAGGAGTTTTTTGAACTGTAAATCATGCAAAGATATTCCAGTAGAGCCACAGAATAAAAATATAGACCTGGAAATGTGCATGATACCGTACGTCCCCTTTAAATAAGCTGCACGTTTCATTACAGATTCATTTCAATGTGAGACCTTTGAGCTATTCAGACTGTATTTGACAGCTGTGAAACTATTCAAGCTGTAGCTCTACAATGAGGCAACTGATAAGATTTTGATGAAAAATAACTGAATAATAGGGTCCAGATTGAAAATGACAAAGTTTTGTATTAACGGCTAATTTTCATTTTATAATAAACTCACAGTCCTCAAAGTTGGAGCGGCCTTTGTTGCCACTGTGCTGACGAGGTGTGTCGTCCTGCAGTTTGGAAAGTATGTTCAGCACCTTTGTTTTCCTCTCCTCCATCCCTCTGTCCTTCTCTTCATCTTGGTGTTCGGTCGTCTTCCCTGAGGACGCTGAGGACTCGACTTGTTCCTCCCATCCTGGATAATTGGACTCCTCCTCGGTGGGGCCCCCTTCATCTGCACTGGAACCTGGAGCAGAGGCATACAACATAAAATATATTAAAAAAATCAAATGAAGTCTTGCATCTAGTAGTCTTTTTGCTCTGTCTGAAATGTATTTATCACTGTAATCAACACAGTTTCGGACAAAAAAAAAAACACATCTGTATTCATGGTCGTCTACGTGGAAGTAGCCACTTAGTAAAAAGCACTAAAACCAATTCCTGTTCCTTTAATAAACACTAATTCTCATCACATTGTTCTCCTAAATGCCACATCACACCTCCCTTCAGTCCTTTCAGAGTCTCACTAAGGAGCGGACACTCTCCCTGAAACTTAAACAGCCATCCATTTTGTCACTGACCAGCCAATTAAGAGTCCCATTATCTCTGAATACAAAGTCCACAGAATACACCTCTTGGTATAGCAGCACAGAGACAAAGAGCACCATCAATGCAGACTTGAGCTTAAAGAAGGCTCAGATTGTCTTTTGCAACAGTTTCCATTAGAGTTTCGGACTCTTTTCTTTATACTACTTTTGCAAACATGAGTGTTACTTGTGTTAGTGCATGAGCGATAATTCCAGTGTCATACATTTGGAGATGGTTCTATTCATTAAGAGGAAAAAGCTTGACCAGTCGAGTAGCTGACAGGCAGCAGATTCATCAAGCCGTCAAAACATGGCGGCGCGTATTCATTTATCCCGTCAGTGAGCGAGCAGAGGTCAGCAGCCCAGATTGATGGAGCCATGTCTCATTTGACGGGGCCGTCTTCCACCACGCTGCACACAATCACACGCTCCCATCAACCTCCATGTCCCCGCTGAAGTCTCAATGTCACCAAAACAGATGGCAAGATGAAAAATTTATTCATCTTTAGAGCACAGAATTCATCATTCCTTGGTGTTTTTTTGTATGCAACATAAACCAAATGTCTCGGATGTCTGCAGGGACATCGTGATGCATGTGATGTGAAGAAATTAGTTTTCAAAAATCAAAAACTTTTCTTCGACATGCATCTTACATAGCATTTAAATTAGCTTCAGCTAACAATGCCAACAATTTCATTATTGATTAATCCATATTTAATGTATTGTTTCAATAACCAATTTACTGATTAGTCTACAAAATGTCAGAAAACAGTGAAAAGGCTCTTTATAGTTTGCCAGAGCCCAAGATGATGTTTACAAATGACTTGCTTGTCTCCATAACCCAAAGATTTGCAATTTACAGTGATATAAAACAGAGAAAATGGCAAATCCTCATATTTGAGAAGCCACAGCTACAGAATATATTGATAAATGACTAAAATAATTGCTGGATTTTCAAAATTGTAGTTGATTATTTTCATTTCAGATGTTATATGATGATACAAAACAGAGAAAATGGCAAACGATCACTTTAGACAAGCTGGAAACATTAAATGTTTGGCATTTTTCTTTGGGAAATAATAATTAATCAAGTATCATATTTGTTGATGATTCATTTTCTATCAACTAATGATTAATCAATAATAATTAAAGTCTGCAAGTCCAGACTATTTCTATGATGTGCAATCTTTAAAGCCGGGTGAAACCACGACTGAAATTATTCAGGATTTGGTTTCTTCCTTTTGAAACCCTCCTATCCTAACCTCCAACACGGCCTAATCCATGAATGCACCGCAGTGATTACTGGTCAGTTCAAGCTGGAAACAAGAGCCCATCTAAAACACACAGAGCAGGTTACCATACCAACCATAGCATCTGAACACAGCAGATAGCTGGATTTGGCTGCAAGCGGGCAAGTCAAATCCCCTCGCTAATCTCAAAAAGGCCACTGAAGACAATAAACGCACACACACATGCGCCGCCCACCCTTCGTCCGACTCCCTTTACACAGCATGGTCCAACATCCAGCGCACCAGGCAAAGGCAAGAAGGTTGGACTTGTATCTTTTTCTTTACATGTTTGAGAAAGGGATGAGCATCAGCGAGACAATCAGCGTGCCGAGGCTATTCACTGATGCCACCCAGAGCCTTCACTCCTCTATCTCCTGAAAGAATGGCCCGAATAGAGCGGGGTGGAGTAAAAAGGAAAATCCTCGCCAAATTATTATTCATGGGGAAGGGATTTTCCTTTCAGGGCTCCTTTATCGAAGCCTTTCCCAACACGTCACCCTCTCTATCAGCCCTGACAAGTGCCAATCAAAGGGTGAGTCCAGGTTTTTTTAGAGGGCGAGAGGGGGGGGGGGGGGGGGGGGGCAACTTGGAGAAGCGCTGGAGGATTTCAGAGACAATAGCCAATGAGTCCACATTGGTGGTGGCTTAGCGACAATGGTGACATGGCTACACTGTCAGTGTGTGGTCCTCTGGGGGGGAAACGATCCTTGCTTACACGACTAATCTCTGCTTGCACCATCTCTGTGTTTCTGCAGCCTAATCTGTCCCGTTGCTTCCTCAGCCTACCGGAACAATCCACCAGGGTCAGTTCAGATTAGTGCTCTTTGTGGCCCCGCAGATCGCTACATTCATTTGGACACTAACATCTTCAGTAACAGCTGAATGCTAAACACTGGGGTGAACGTGGAGTGACCGGGGCAGTGGGGAAACAGTCATGAAACAATTATGAGGGAGGGATTATTCTACCTATGAATTCCTGATGAGCAAAAACAGACAAAGGTCTTATCATGAGCCTCGCTGGGGAGCAGGGACGTATTATCGCAGCTGAGTTTTGGCTTCAGATTGATCCAAAAACAGATTTATTGAAGTGGAATCAAAGTGGCGACAGAAAAATATTTCATAATTGAATTAAAAAAAAAAACATTCTACATGATTTCGGAAAAAAGTGAAAAATATTGGTGTCTGTTTTGTCCAAAAACCCCAAAATATAAAAGCCGTAATAAATGATTTTTATGGCCACTTGGGGCAACATTGACATTTTATCACCTTATAAAGTTCATATGACAAACTTAATGAATGTAAGTTCAATATTCACTCTACTTTTAGCTCTGTTTTGGTCTCCACCAACTCCTGAGGGAAATATCTGGCTCTAGCTGCTAAATGCTCCGCTATGTTCACCAGCTAGTTGCTTCTTGTTTGCTGTTTGTTGCAGAGCAGGTAGAGTACTGTTGGTTTTTAGAGCTCTTCTTAATGAAAACAGCTCGGGAGCAGTGAGAGTGAACCAAAACTTTAAAGTTGCGGGCCGTAAAACCAAAACAATAAGCAAAAAGACACTAAACGCTACAACGAGCTACAGGAAACAGCAAAATTGGGTGATAATTCTTTGTGTGTGCATCACTATGAGTGAACCATTTCACATTGCACGCAGTCATTTGATCCATTTTTAATATAAAATATTGATTATAGCGACTTTAAATTCATAAGAAAAGCGGCAAATTGTCACTTTTGAGACAGTTGTACCAGCAAATGTTTGGCATATCTGCTTGATAAATAGCTTAAACAATTAATTGAATATCAGAATATTTTCTACTGAATTGTTCGACTGACAGCACTAATATTATATATTTTCAATCCATCCTCCCCAAATCTAAATGTAAATCGGCACTTTGTGTCATGTTAACTGGTCATCTATCCCATATGCAAATGCTCGTACAAGCCTATTTTCTCAACTGTCTCATATACGTTGAGTCAAAATGGGGTCATCCCCTCCATTAGTTAGGAGCCTCTTTTGAAAGGTTGAACTGCTCGCACCTCCAGGGTAACCAAATCTCACCTATCCACACAAAGACATGCCACACACTGGGCATCTTTTAGAGACTGTGTGACCTCAGGCGTGACCTCTCTACGCCCTGCTGATGACCCCCTCCCTCTCCTCCTCCTCCTCCTCCTCCTCCTCCCTTCTCCTCCCTCAGAGGGTGACCATGCCTTTGGCCTCTAAAAGGTCAAACAAAGCACACAACCACCAGGATCCTCTGGGTGACATCTTTTTTTTTCATGAGTGGAGTTTTCCTAATTCTAACAGCGCAGTTAAACAGGGAAAGTCTTGTTTTTATATGTTTGGGAAACTAGAAAATCTGCATTTTATAGCTGAAGGGAATTCCACTGATTGTATGCTATGACAATGGATGTATATTGTGCAGATTTAACAAGCTAATAAATCCAAGCATTCTCTCTCAAAATATCCACAAATTGTGTCCCAGTTACAGAGATGAAAATGGATGTGGTCACTCGTTTTGGTCTCCTTCTTGTCAGAAATACACAGAAAATCAAGTATCACATTGCACAGCGGAGTCAACGTTTGGGAAAGGCGTATAGCTAGAAGTTATGAAGTAAATATCTGTGATCACTGGTACAGTGTGGGCTTTGTTTAGCTCAAGGTCGCCTTAATCATTCACTGATTCATCATTGACTTTTTCTTTCCATTAAAAGAGTACATCAGCAATTTTGCATTGCACTTCCTTAAAGTTGGGGGACTTGGGAAAGAAGGATTAAAAAGGCAATTTGAAGCAGTAGAAGTAATATAACGTAATATAACAAAGGGGTTCTGTAAAAATTGACTTTAGAAAGGTCCTCCTGAGCCACAGAAGAAATTATACAACCATTATCCCAGGAAAAGTCATTTCCCATCATGATTGTTAAACTGATTTTGGTTTGCAAAGGTGGTGACGCATTTCAGCAGATTGTAAAGCCCCCTGAGGGGTGATTTTTGATATTGGGCTATACATATAAAATTGATTTGACTTGAAAATTGAATAGAAGCATACAGTATCATCCCCATGCATGATGCAATCACCCAATATACCAAACACTAGCAAGATGCATTATTGCCTAAAGGTTTTGCAAAATTGCACCAGCAATAACCTGAGATGCTACATTTGAGATTAAAAGTTTGACCTTTAAAAATGCAAAATATTATACAATATTAACAATGTATCAAATGACTATGTATAATATGAGAGGTGTTGTTTGTAGTGATGAACCCTCAGATAATTATCACCAACTCTGCTGAGCTTTTTAATGTCTTTCAGCTCATTGTTTTGGATTTAAGGCTTTACTGTTTTGGTTCACTCTCACTGTTCTCATCAGCATTGTTTCCGGACTACACTACACTAACACTACCTGCCCTTCACCAAACGGCAGACAGACAAAGGTAGTGGCTAACTGGTGAACATAGTGGAGCATTTAGGAGCTAAAGAGCCAGATATTGTTCTCAGAAGTTGGTGGAGACAAAAACTGAGCCTAAAGGAGAGTGGCTATTGGACTTACATTCATCAGGTAGACAGAAACACAACGCTATTATGTTGCTCTGTGTCTGTATTTTGCTAACACATGTGCCATAACAACTTTATAGGGTGATAATATGTCAATGGTATGTTTACAGCTTGTTGCGTTGCCCCAAATTGGTCAAAAAAATCAGGAGAGAGAGAACAGAGAACAGTGTCAGGATGATAATTTCTGAAGGTTTTGTGAAAGCTGATGTCAAAATATTTCATGTTTAAAGCCTGATTAATCCAAGTTTCTGCCACCGGATTCACAAAATTCCTTCAGAAACACCAAACACTGAGTAGTCATATAATTAAACCCAGCAGCATTGTCTCTCTGACATCAGCCGTGAAGGATTAACATGACATATCAGCTGCCTTTGGTCCAAACAATTAGCTGCAGCTCAGATGTTATCAATCTCTGATATGATGGATGCATCTGTAACATCCTCTATGAGCACAGCATACATGGACCATTAGCGTCACAGCACAATGACTGATACTGGACAATTGAGTCAACAGCGAGAAAGAAACAGAACATGATCACAGTCTGACAGACGTGGTCCAATGAAGGTGGGAGGGAAAAAAGAACGAACCATTAGCTCAAGGATGGCTCTTCATTTCCATGTGCTGACAGTACTCCTGACCTTTTTCTTGTCTTGCGCTGCCAGTTTTCCAGTGTTTGTGGTCTGTACTGTAAGCACTGCCTCTGAACCATCACTCATGAATGTACACAAGCCGGCCACACAGGTGAAGGTGATACTGCGAGCCAGCTGGCCCTAGGATTAGCAGGCTTAAGTGTACTGGAGGCAAGGGAACGCCAAACACAGCGCTGACAGTGAGGAGACAATGGCTCCTAATAAACCAGAGCTGACAGGGACTGAGTGGGCTTTTACCGGATCAGACGCTAATGGTTAAGACAAGCTCTTGTATTGATTAAGTATTGTTGTTATAGGCGCTTAAGAGGGAGCGCCAGTTTTAACAGAGAGGTGGTATGTCATAGCAACACACACAGATCACGAAAAAAGTGTTTGAGGACACATTCTGAGTAGATTTAAGGGATACAGTACCATGGTTGGACTTGCAGGGAGAATATGAGGATCTGAACATGTTGTATGACGGACTCAGGTCTATTATCCATGATGAAGGCGACCCAGAACCTCCTTCAGACTGGTCCTGCAAGGAAGCAGAAGATAAGCTTTGAAGGGATATTCCAGATTTTTTGAAGTGGGGATGTATGAGGTACTTTACCTTGCTGTCACTGCTTTACTTTGCCGTGAGACAGCCCTTTCCTTTGGCACTACATTTTCTTAACAGTAGAACGTCTGTATTCCTACGCATGCTGTACTGTATTATGCCGCAGGTCAGCTGTTTGGGTCAGAAAGTGCTGCTATGCCTTAGCAGCAAAGGGCTGTCTGACGGCAAGGTGAAGCGGTGAAAATATTCTAAATATAATGTACACTTAAACTGATATTGATTTTTTTTAGGTGGGCTTTTATCTAGGTGGCTAAAATATGTTTTGCTGCTGGCCCCGTCCACAGCAATACATCGCATAGCTTCTGAGTCACTACTGCTGCCTGCTTCTCCAAACTGGGGCGTGCCAACCCCCATCTACTGCAGGTAATAAACTGACTATGGATAAGTACCTCACACTTCAAAAAAATGCTAAAAATCCCTTTAAATAACAGTGTCATTTTTGGGCATCCAGGGTTCTTGATGTAAAAGTCTGGTTCATTTTCTGCATAGACAATGTTAGGCACATCCAAGGTTTGGATTGGCATGAAAATCTCCTGATAGCATCATGAACAACTGTGTTTAAAATATCTGGTCATATCTGGTCAATTTCCCTCATGTGTGGACACCTGCAGCATGCTGTGAGGAACTGGCATTAGAGCCTGTGATGCAACTATGGTGCAAATGGATGCATGTACAACAGAAACTTTCTTTTTATAGGTGCTGCTTCCAGTTTAAACTGCATTAAGAACCAGAAGCTCAACTGATGTAATGACAAAAATGCACCTAAAAATGTCCATACCTTGATGTGAATCAGTTTTTTAAATATTTAAAACTGAAGGAGAGAAGTCAACAATAATTCACAAGGAGCATTTTTGGTAAAAAAAAAAAAAAAATCCAACCACAAAACTTTAAATTCTGTTGCAGTGCTGAGGTAAAATCCAAAACTGTTTTAATTTTGGCAGAGTGTTCATGTAAGACCCCATTACAGAAAATAAGAAATACGGTTATTAGCTTTCTTATCAGCAGTTAGATGAGAAGGTCAATACCACTCTTGCTACAGACACTGCTTTGCTTAGCATAAAGATTGGAAATGGGGAAACGGCTAGCCTAGCCCTGTCCAAAGGTAATAAAATCCATCTGCCAGCACCTCTAAAGCTCACCAATAAATACATCATATCTCATTTGTTTTATCTGTACAAAATTCAAAGTGTAAAAACAACAAGTTGTGGTTTTAGGGGGGGGTTTGTCTCGGACCGTTGCTTGCCTGTGGGCAGTCACTTCCTGGAGTTTTCATTGGTTGCCAGGCAACCTCATGGTATCAATCTTCTCATCTAGCTCTCTGCAAGTCAAAGGAATAAGCATATTTCCCAAAATGTTGAACTATTCTTTTTAAACTCTGAGATCTTTGGAGATATTACTAAAACTTTCAAATGGGAATTTATAGTGGTAGAAAAATACTTTTGAAACCAGCAGCTCCTCCCACTTCACAATTTAAAAAACATACTCCTGGTTTATCAGTTTCTCTTCATTATAAATAATCCCATGTGTGGATACTTGCTTCAGGGAGGTGCATTATGCAAATGACTGTATGAATCCTGCTCTGAGCACTCCAGCTCGTCATTGTGGTGGGGCATGATTGTGGGGGGCTTATGAGGCTCATTCATGCTTTTCAGGGGCTCCCTCTCATCCGTCATAAAGGGGAGATTAATCTTAGATCACGTGGAGCACCTGCGTTCATTCCGCTGCAGCGCAGCATGCACAAGCCCTGTTTACCCCTCTGACCCCTCAAACCCTGTCTGATTCTAGTAGTGGTGCATCCTCCAAAAGAATCCCACCGTGTTGGGCGTTTAGCAGAGCGAACCCCCCTGCGACAGCAATGAGCTGGTGTAAAAGCCCGCCTGCTCCCGTACAGTCGGGCCTCCCCCCTCCTGCAGCCCGTGACTGATTAACCACACACCTGCTGCACGCCGCGTGCCCTCTGTTATATTGTGTCTCAATTATCAACAACAATTTGGCTCTCGTCTTTCTGGAATGACAGTTATAAATGCATGCCAGTTCAAGTTTATAAATGGGGGTCTTTGTCTGGGAGAGAGACTATGTGTGCCAGGTTTGGGGTTATTGTCTAATAGGAGTTGATTCTCGAAGGTCTAGTGTTTGTTCAGGACAAGGCGCAGTCCTGCTTTTGCGGGAAGTCTGATAGATGAACGGTGTTGGGGGTGGGGAGGTTAGAGAGTGAAAAGCAATTTCACAAGGGGCAGTGGCACTCACCGATTTGTTTTCCGGGACTTTCCCTGCAGAGTCACACCTTTCAGAGATGCTGCCAGCTGTGAGGGGCCTCAAAACACCTGACAAAACCACACAGGACACAGCGTCAAGCCAAAGGGAGAGGAAACAATTGTGTGCATGCAGTTGTGGTGTGTATGTAAGTCGTGTTGTAGGCAGGCAGGAGTGCGCGTCCATGCATATGTGTACATAAGTGTTAGCCTCCGGCACACACTTACATGCACTTGTCTTTTGTACTTGAGTGTGTGTGCAGAGATATGAGTAATGTAGTGTATTAGGTCCAATTATGGTCCTTAATCTCTGAGCAAATAATGGCAGAAATAGAGCAACAAAACCCTAGCGGAGCACCTGTCTACAGAAGCGTGCCAGGTGCAAACATTGTTCTGGAGACACAGAGAGAGGAAAGACAAGCTTCCAGCAAACTCAAATGGATTTTCTCTTGTTGTAAATATTGGTCACACAGATGCATGAACAGAACAAAAGACATTCACCATGGTTATCATATTTCTCCTCTGCTGCTAAAGGGCCAGTCCATCCAAATAACAAAAAAAGAAAAATGCACCTTTATTGGTATTTAGGTATTTATGCTTTGAGATATGAGCCACTGGGATTCTTGCTGCCAAACCAATACAATGGAGGTGAATGGAATTTCATCTGTGGTGGCCGTAACATTGGACAATTTAACAGTAACATCTTTCTCCAGAAACAGTGTCCCTGTTACTCTGAATAACCCGCAGTCAACAGTTTTCACAGGAATTATTTCTTCCATAAAGCACTTTGAATGAAAACTATTCACAGCAAAGTCTGTGGTAAAGATATGGCCCCATAAAGGCTGAGGTATTCTTAAAACAAATTAGTTTATTCAAAGTGTCTTCTGACCACATTTAAAGGCAGTACTTTGGTTGGAGCATATGCCTCAATGCTGTAAAAATCAGGGTAATGGCACTTTGCTAGAATGATAATGATTTCCCAACACAGTGCATCATTATATATAATTTTGTCATCCTGTTTTGCCATGCTGTATTTCTATAATTTTGTAATCTGGTCTACTCTGTACACTACATTTATTGTATGTCTGTCTGTCCTAGAAGAGAGATCTCTCCTCTCTTGCTCTCCCTGAGGTTTCTTCCATTTTTTTTTTACCATTAAAATGCTTTTTTTGGGAGTTTTTCCTTATCTGACTTGTTGTATCCCTGTTTAGGTTGTAAAGCCTCCCTGTGGCAAATTTGTGATCTGTGATTTAGATTTATTGGCAGACTGTGCAAATTTGCAGGTCAAAGTTGAACCATGCACAAAAACAGGAAATGCAATCATGAATTGGTAAGTCAAAGTGGCTTAAATTGAAATGAATGAGTGAATATTCACAGAGAAAGGTGCTAGTGTGTCCTTACCTAACGCTTTATGGAAAGAGATGTCGCTGTTGCTGATGTTTGCTGTGGCTCTTGGTGATGGTAGTGTTGGTCTGTCGGTCCACCACTTTGGTCCATCTTATATGATAATATTGGATAAACACAAATTTGTGGTTTCTGGAGGATGCATTCGACTGACTTCAGTGATCACCAACCAACAACTGTTGGATAGATTTGCATTATGTTCCCCTCAGGATGAACTGAATTAGCTCTTCACTTTTCATCTGACACCATCATCAGGGGGAAAATTTTAGATGTCCCAATACTTTGGTTTATGCCTAAACACTTGCAAAAGTAACGACTTTCCCATCAGCCTCAGCTGTGCTTTTCTTTTTGTTTGACAAATGTTAGCATGTATGTGTCTCAAGTAGCCTACAGCTAAGTGCAGCCTCACTGAGCCTCAAGAATGGGTGCTGACTTGTTAAATGTAATTTTTCAACACTGTATGCACTAAAAATTAAATTCCATTCACATCCATATTACTGACATAGAGGCAGTCATCTCTGAGACAAATATCTCAAAACCTGCATAAATAAAGCAAACCAAACTATCAGCATGACAAGATACCACTAGACATAAGTGAGAGATGTTTCTTTGTAATTTAAGTGAACTGACCCTTTAAACATCTGTGGTGTTTATCTTTCTCTCCAGTGTTATCATATATAGACAACAGGCGCTAGACTAAATGAGTTTTCTGTACACACTCTCCTCAGTCTCTTATCCATTGTTATGTGTGCACTGCATGGTTCTAAGTATCTCCAGCTATCTTTGTCGGACTTTCCCGGTTAATGATCCACTCTAGCGGTTTGATCTTTATTAATATAGCACATCCTGATATCCCTATAAACCCTTCTTCTAAGTTGCCACACCTTCAAAAGCAGTTAAGAGCTCGCAGCAGCATGCCTGGGAGCAGATGAGAGGCGGTATCACAGCTTGTTAAAAGAAAAGCCGCTTGACGCAATAAAGGCATTGCTTACTCTCAAGGCCGGCCACGGATCAAGAAACACACCTACGGTGTCATGTTTTTCCCCCTTGTCTGGTCATGTGTTTTTTTTTTCTTCTCCACACATAAACACACACAGACACACCTGTCTGACTGTTCCCTGTTATTAATGTGACGGTTTTTCGCTTATCAAACGATCTCATTCAAACTGTCAGTAAGATTTGTCAGAGCAGGAGGTTTTACACTCAGTAAACTGAGATTGCTTGTCAGTCACTCCTTTTCCACCTGGCATTAACATGCTACTTGTATTGTAAGTATCTGGATGATTCTGCTGGATTATAACTAATCCTGGCATTAAGCTTTGTGTATGTTGCTTTCCCTTATATTCCCATGAACGTCACTTCTTCCCACAATATTAAAGGTCTGTTTAAGAACTCTTGGTTGAGCTTGCCTTTCTTTACTACACCTGCTGAAGTCAACTCTAGATCATAGTTCATCCCGAGATCTGGCCAGTCCTGCACTGGAGAGAACTCCTCATCATGACAGTAGGGACTCGGCAGGGTCTCCGGCTCCAGTCGGTCCAGGAGGAGCAGCTGGACGCGGGACAGCGAGCCCAGATTCCCGGAGTCGCAGCCCACCGTTAGCGCTGCCAGGCCTGGAGACAGCTCTGCATGGGAGACAACAAAGTTTAAACTACTATAAAAATATCCTGGGGCACCGAAGCACGAATAACGATGTATCTTCTGTCAAACAGTGTTGTTTTGCATAATTGAATCATTTGGAGAACTGAACAGACCACTGATGGTTCTGCAATTCATCTGTTAACAATAACCAGCCTAACA